>NW_003852404.1:3909597-3916171 GCF_000181295.1 Otolemur garnettii
GGCCATTTTTTGGTTGCAGCCATCATTGTTGTTTGGCGGGTCCGGGCTGGGGATTCGAACCTGCCACCTTAGGTGTATGTGGCTGGTGCCTTAGCCGCTTGAGCCACAGGCGCCGAGCCACCTTACCCTATCTTTATACCACCCTGGCAAGTTCTGGCCTTTCTCGTATAGCTTGGCATACCCATTGCCCAGATTCATGGACCAAACTGCCCAGGCTGCAACTGCCTGAACTACTGGCAATCTGAGAGTTATAAACATCTGACTGACATATGACTCACACTTATGAATGGAGGTGATTACAGGTAATAGGTAAATGTACCTATTCCAACTTACATACAAATTCAACTTAAGAACCAATCTACAGAACCTATCTTGTTCATCACCCAGGGACTGTCTGTACCAAGTTTCCTTCCTCAAAGAAGGCAGCGAGGAAGGGAGACTAAGAGTGGGTTAATAATGGTTTTCTTCTCACTGTCTGTCAATACAGTTAAATGCAGAATCACAAGGAGTTTGCAATGGTTAATATCTGAGGAGTGAAATTATGTGCTCATTTCGGTATTGCTCATTTCACAAAGAGCATGTATGACATTTGAAATTGGAAAAAATAGAGATGTCTTTTAGTTTTTCAAAATTAAGTTAGGAAATCAAAGCGGAGTGAGGAAATAATCGAAAAAGGCAAAAGCAAGGATAAAATAGGATAAAGTGAGTATCCTAAATCTATTCCATGGGTCTTGTATTTTAATCATGTAGCATTCCCAGGGTGGGGCCCAGCACAGACCTTGTCAGCTGCTATCGTTGGACTTAAAGGGTTTCAGTCACTCTCTGAAGCTCGGACTGCCCCTAGACTGAATCAGAGTAGTTGGTGGCCCAAGGAGAAGCTAGAGGGGGGTCAGGCACAACATCCTGGCCCCCCAGTGTCACATCAGGCTCCCAGGGAAGGGGAGGTGGATCCTCGCTACTTCCCTGCAGGGTACCATGAGTCAGAAATGGCCTTATTGGTTTTGACAAGCTCCGCCTGCAGGGTTTGAGTGCAGCTCCCCTGCCAGCCTCTTCTTAGGCTCTTTCTGATGTCCTTCTGACTATATCCTCTTGGACAGGCTGGCATCTGCTCCTAGAGAGTCTGGTGGTTTCCCTGGGAGCCCTAGGTTGTAATTTCAGTTATCAAGACAACAAAATTAAAAATTAAAAAGCGCTTATAATGAGTCTCATTTTTTTCTGCATGCCTGTGGGCTGCCCAGTTTGTCCAACCTCTCTCTGACTTGGCATGCAGCATTAGCTCAAAGGGCAAGAAGAAATCAGCCAACCAAAAATGATTCTTCGGACACCTATTGAATACTAGACATACCAAACATCCATTCTGTTCAAGACGATGATAGGGTCAAAGCAGAGGAAGAATACTACCAATGATAGCTGTTGCTGTATATTGAAAGCTTGGAAAGCCCCTGCACAAGTTCTGGAAGATTCCTTTTGGATCCTGGTGAGTGCTAACGCGGGACATCTAGTAACCAATGCTAAATTAGAATGCGTGGTACCTCTGAGGGGCTCATGCCCTGTGGTCTGGCCAATCAGAATCCTTGGCCACAGTGATTGGCCACATACGCTTCAATGAGAGCCAATGAGGCTCAGTGTAGGGAATGTTGCAACTGTAGGGAAGCGAGAGTCACTTTTTCAGTTTGAGTTGCTGAGTGGCATGTGAGCCTCCTTCTGCCGGCAGGTATCCGCCATCATGGAAAGAGTTTGCCAAAAAAAAAAAAAAAGCCAGCAGAGAGTGAAGAGATGAAATGAAGGAGACTAAATCCTAATGACATCATCTAAGCTCCTAGTAGAGCCTAAAGCGGGCTCTAACCCTGTGCTTTGTAGCTACATAGGCAAAAAAATTTCTTCTTTTTGGTTCTGGCCAGTTTAAGGAGGGTTTTCTGCCAGTTTGTGCCCTGATGCTCTGACTGAGCAAACGTTGTGCCCAGAGACTTGAGCATTTGAGGGAAGCACTCCTCCAGATCTCATCCAGCCTCCAGAAGTCTAACAAAGGAAACATGTTCTGCCAGACAACTACCCATGTCTGTCTGAAAGTGCAGTGAGCCCATAAATACCAATAGAAGCAGTAGCGTGCCAGCAAAAGAGCAAATCTCCTCAAACTAGCTGTGCCTCCTTGGACAAGCCACTGTTTCTTTCTGAACATTGACTTTTCTCACTTGCAGTATGAGGGTAGTGTGGGAATCATACTATCTACCAGATAGTATTGTCAGCATCACCAAAGGCAATACCAGAAAACACCTACCACAGTGTCTGGCACATAAGAAATGCTCAACATTTATTCTGACTGTTTCCAGAAAGCTGTTTGCAGGAGGTGATCTTGAAGGACCCATAAGGAGTTGAAGGTAAGGATTAGAATTGTCAGCAAACCTTTTTGCTTGCTTTCCCTTGAGCAACATAAGACCAGGGGTTGCCTCTTCCAGAGCAGCCTGGTGGAATGGAAAGGGCTCAGGTATCATGGTGGAAACTTGATTCTAGTCCTGGTTCTGCTGCCAGTCCAGTGAAGGGCTTTGGGTAAGCTACCCCCACCCACTAACAATGCGCCCACTTCAGAAGCCATAAAAGTCACCACCTTCCTCCTCTGCTTTCTTCATAGAGCCAGGAGCACACCTTGTTTATTGCCATATCCCAAATACTCAGCCCAGTTCCTGCCTTGCTGGATAGACCATTCCAGAATCCCCATTACATGAGTGATTAAAGTGTGGTCATAACATCAACCTCCCTTTCTCTTTGTGTAGCTTATCATTGGAATGTACCAGAAACAGATCCTAAGGAGACTGACTAGCTGATGATTTTTCACAAACACCTCTCCCCTTACCTGTAGCCCTTATGAACACCCAGAATAACTGGATTCCATTTTCATGTCTCCCTGGAACTTCAGATGGCCCTCCAGGTATCAAGCTATAACCTCCAGGAAGACACTAAGGAACAGTCAGGAATCTGAAACCAAGCCAGGGGAAGCTAACGGTAAGAGTTACCTTAGGAAGAAGAGGGGGTCTAAGGCTTCAGGTCTGTTCACCTTTAGCTGACCCTTCTCTCTTCACTAAGCTTCCCAACATGCTCACAGCCCTGGCTCCTGTGTTCTTCCCTCCACATCCAAGAATTCAGAGTGCTGCCAATGAAAGGGTGAGTACAGAGAGCTATTTCCTCAGAGCCCTCCAGGTTCTCATACACCCTGTCCAGGAACAGATGGTCCCCCCTTGGAGCCTGACTCTATGTGCCTAGACTTTCTCTCCTCCACATGCCCAGGGTCTGTCTGGGCCAACTCCTGGGCAGGGGCTGCTCTCAGCTGCTCCCACTCTCCTCTACTGGTAGTATGTTTCTCTCTGTATGTATCTGAGGTCCTGTGGGCTCCCAACCAGTTCAATCCTCCCTCCCTGCATGGCCAGTAGGCAAGATTCCTCAGGTCTTCCCTCTGGCCTGAAGAACTCTTAGACATCCTTTAAAGCCCAAAGCCCAACTCTTTTTTTTTTTTTTTTTTTTTTTTGAGACGGAGCCTCAAGCTATCACCCTGGGTAGAGTGCCATGGCATCACGCTCACAGCAACCTCCAACTCCTGGGCTCAAGCGAGTCTCCTGCCTCAGCCTCCCAAGTAGCTGGGACTACAGGCGCCCGCCACAATGCCTGGCCATTTTTTGGTTTCAGCCATCATTGTTGTTTGGCAGGCCCGGGCTGGGGATTCGAACCCACCACCTTAGGTGTATGTGGCTGGCGCCTTAGCCGCTTGAGCCACAGGTGCTGAGCCCCAAAGCCCAACTCTTCTGAGATGTTTTTGTCTTCTCTGCACCCTAAACGTTAGTTTCTTTCTCAGCACAACACAAATACAGATGACCATAGAAGCTACACGACGATGTCACACAAATAAAACACATACAATTTCACAACCCAGAAAGTGTTTATCTTTCTTGAAAAGTGGGCTACATTCAATGCTGTATCATAGCTGTGTCCCTCTCCTCTGTTCACACATGCACATGTACAAACGACACCACAAAAACCACAGGTATTTGTTCTCTACTTGTTCACAACAGAGACACAAAGTCTCTACCACACCAACATGTACTCACAGGACACACATCACACCAATACACTGATGCACCCCATTTTCCATTCCTTCCTCCTTCACTGGCACTTACACAACGTACATGCGGAGAGTTTCTCTCCTGGACATGCAAACGCACATACTGGGAGAGCCATCGCTCCTTCTCTCTGCTTTAGTCGCCTTCCTTCTCTCCTCTCGCAGTGCTTTCTCTTTCCCTACACACACACACACACACACACCCCCGCAATAACACACTCCAAATATAGTCAGTCTGTTTTTCTTTCACACATAAACACACAGGCATGCGGAATCCACCCCTCCCCCCTCCCAGTTTCTGTCTCCTCTCCTCCGTTCTCTCTCTCTCTCTCACACACACACAGACATATACACACACATATACACACACGCACAGCTGCAGCGCCCTGGGTCACACTCCAGTGCAGGCGCCAGACGGGAGACAAAGGTCGCTGAAGATCCCGGCACGCCACACTGGACACAGCTGAGCCTCTCTCGGCACAGCTGAGCCTATCTGGCTCCACCCGCCCCCAAAGCCAGTCTCCGCGAGGTCTGAAGGCCGCACCCCAAGCAGGAGGCTTAGACCGCGCCGGCCCTCTAGAGACCCCATGCAGCCGGGGCCTCCAGTACCTGGCGCGCCAAGGGTTAAGGAGCCCGCGGAGGCGGGGGCAGTCCAGCCTCCGGGTGTGATTGGCTGCCCCGCCCCGGCCCGAGCCTTCGCGCCCTGCCATTGGCCCGACGGTGGGTCCCGCCTCCTTGGGACTGGGCGCCGGAGTCGCGCGCTCGCCCGCGGGGAGCCGAGCGCGCCGCCGGGGCCAGCCAGCCGCGCCGTCCGTGCAGCGCGGAGAGGAGCGGGAGCCCAAGCCGGGAGTTGACTGTCCGGCACCGGGAGCGGGGAGCAGCGCGGGGTCCAAGCAGAGTGCGCGAGCTATGGTGAGTGCCGTGCCCGGCCCGGCAGTCTACCAGCCTCGACGTCCCCGGCGGCGGCGCCGCGGGCGGCACTCGGGGCGGCCCAACTCGCGGGGGGCTGGGCGCTGGCTGTAGCGGCGTCCCCCGCCCGGCTCTTGGAAGGCCTGGAGTCTGGGGGCGCCTGAGCAGGGCTTGGCTCGCTGCGCTGCGCTGAGCTCGGTTCCGTCGGGGGCGGCCGCGCTGAGCTTCGCTCTGGGCGGCTGGCCCGGGCTGGGTGTGAGAGAATCGAGGTGGCCAATTCTGTTTGGGGATATTTGGAGTGCCGGCATTCCTGGACTCGGCTTGTCTTGAAGATTCTGGGAAGCCAGGCCAGGTCAGGTTCGCAGGTGGCGGCGATTCTGATGAGTCTTGATCCAGGCGGGACCTGAGTGTCCGGGGACGCTGAGGTCAGTCCTGGTCTCCACTTGGGGAATCGTGGGTGACCGTGACCAGTGCATTCTGAGCGCTGGGTTGGGGACTGCTCATACCTTGTAGCCTAAAGGGTAGAGGTGGTGGCTGAGCATCGAAGTCCAAGACTGTCAAGAGACCAGGGGAAACTTGGGGGCCCTGCGCCCAGTGATCCTATCTCTCCAGCATCTCCCAGTACTGGCTCCTCCAAGGAGCGGTTTGTTGAGGTGGAATGTTGACTGGGATGACACCAGAGAGAAGGGGAGAGGGATTTCATGAGGGTCTCTGAAACCCCCAAAGAGAAAAACATTTGATCTGGGCTGGGCTGCTTGAGGGCTGTTGGGAGGGGTGTTGTCCCTGGAGCCCAAGAGCCAAGGCCCTTCGTTAACCTCTCCGAGAACTGGTGATGCCTCTCCATCACAAGATGTAGGCCACCTACCTCTCTTCTGCCTCTTTTCCTATGGACCACTGCTCCCCTCCCCCCCGCCCATATCCTAGTCCTGCTCTGTGCCCTGTGAAGTGGGTACAAGCCTCTATTTAGGTCCTAAAGAGGGCATGGGCTGTGATTTTGGCTGCTGGTCCCAGGAGTGTAGCCATCTCCACTTCTCTGTGATGCTGCTGCCCAGATGGGGAATAATGGAGCAGGATGGACTTTCTGTTAGCTGAAGAGTCCTCCAGTGACTCCCAGGACCAATCCCTGCTCTGAGGAGAGCTGGAGTCTTCTCACAACCTCCTGTCCTCCCCCTTTCCATCTCCTCTCTTCTCGTCCGGCTGGTGTCTTCCCTTAATACACCACCTCTTGCCTCTCTGGAGTCAGTAGTAATGGTAATAATGGAATGATGACTTAATTCTAGACCTGAAGGTGCTCAGAGACCACCTTGAACTCAGCCTGCCTCCTTGCTTAGGCATCTCCCCTGGAACACTCAGCCTGGAAGGGCTCAGTGGCAGAGGCACACCACCTGTGGACCAGCACTTGATTTAAAGTCTCAGTATATGGGGGGAAAAGGGGGCTAAGAATTGGAGGTTTAATATCCTCTCTGCCTTTAAGCCCAACCTATATAAGTTACTCAGAAAGAGAACCTTTTCCTCCTTAAAAAAAGAAAAAAGGTTCCAGCTCCGCACCAGTATCAC
>NW_003852404.1:3916436-3935656 GCF_000181295.1 Otolemur garnettii
CATCCTATATTGGTTACTTTATTGAGTCTTACAGTGGAGAATCAGGGATTTGTCCTGGGGAATCACTAGCCCATCAGGAAGGCCCCCCAGGCTTTGGCATTAGATAGATTTTTGGGTTCAAGTCCCAATTCCTCCACTTCCCTACTGGGACTTTGGTCGGGTTGCAGCATCATTCTTGAGTTTCAGTTTCCTAATCTGTGAGATGAAATGCTAGGTCTTATCTGCAAAGAGTGAGATAACCAGGAGTGAGATAACCAAGTGAGAGTGCTTTGCTTGAATACAGCTCAGTTTCCTTTCTTTTACAACCTTATGTGGAAGTTGAGAGGTTCTGCCTAATATCTAACCTGGTCTGGAAGAAGGATTAAAGTTTATAACATTGTGGGGAGAAAAGGGGAACAGTGATACTTAGAGTAATCATCATTTATCATTCAACAAAACTATATTGAACACTTATACGTCAAACCCTGTATAAGAGAGGAAAAACAATAAACATAAACTTATGTAAGGGACCTTCCACCAGGTCATTAACGTCTCCCGTGGTTCTCAGGGTAGGTGGCATACCTTTAGGACAGGTGGAGATATCATGCCAATGCCAGGTGAGGGCTTCCTTCTGGCTGGAGACAGGAGAGAAAGCTTCATTGAGTAGGTGGCACTGAACTGGAAAGAATGTCCCAGGTGGAGGGACCTGTGTGACAGAGGACTAGCACTGTGAGAGTATAGGAAATGCTCAAAAGCCCAGAATGGGACTGGCATGGCCCTTGGGCATGAGAGAGCCAGGAAAGAGGAGAGAAAGTGGGCAAGGAAGTTGCTGGGGCCAGAGAGTAAGGCTTAGGGCAAGCTGTGGCTGTTTTTGTGGACCCACCACGCGTGGGTCGGGTAGAGGCTGATGTCAGGCTTCCTTGGCGCCTGTCATTTTGGTTTCCCTTAAACACTGATTCCTGTTCTGTCATTCCTGAGGGGGTGGTGATTCAGGACTGATAGTGTTTATTCCCTGGATCTCCTGCTTCATGGGTTTAAACAAATCCAGCATTCCTCCATTCCAGGGTTGCCAAGTTTCCCCCAGCCCCAGGGTTCCTAATGGGGCTCTTTGGAGAGCATGTGGCTCATTTCCTGTTGTCCTCCTGAATCTCCTGATGGTCCCCAGCTCCCCACCCAGGTCTCTAACCCCTTGGCAGGGAGTCAGCACTGCTCTTAAAGGCCTCTGTTCTCAAAGGCCTCCATTGGATCCTCTGCCTCCTGCCCCCTCCAAGATAGGCTGTGGGGCGAGGATTCTGAGGAGGCTTTTTATATCTCCTGCCTCCAGTTGTCCTCAAACCACCCAGTGGGAACACAGAGAGGTGAAGGAGGTTGCCCAGGGTCACAGAGCAAGATAGTGCCAGAGTAGGCACAAAACTCCTGGACGATTGGAGGGTTAACCAGACAGACAGGTTGCAGGAAAGTATCCCAACCCAGCATTCCCAGTCTGCTGTGTGTTGCCTTGAGAAT
This sequence comes from Otolemur garnettii, assembly GCF_000181295.1. NCBI lineage: Eukaryota > Metazoa > Chordata > Mammalia > Primates > Galagidae > Otolemur > Otolemur garnettii. The sequence goes on from NW_003852404.1 coordinate 3,917,922, forward strand.
GTTCCCTCATGTTCTAAGTTGGGGGCTGAGTGTGGGCCACGGCCGAGGGCTGACAATTGTCTTTATAGTAGAGAGATTGAGTTGAAGGTCCACGGCCTAGGCTTGAGTCCTAGAGGTACCACTAACCTACTGTGTGACCTTGGGTCAGCCATTCCCCCTCTCTGTGCCCCCTTAGCTTACCAAGTGGGGGCAGATTTGCTCCGATTCTCAGGATGTTTCTACAATGGATGTAGAAACACTGCGGAAACTATTAAGAGTGTGAGGGAAAGTGTTATTGTTTAAAGATAGGAGACTAGCCATATGTCCAAGCCACTCTGGAGCCTCCCAGTGGCTCAGGATGTAGTTTCCAGAGCACAGAGGGTACCAGGCAGCCACACTGGTAGCCCAGTTACCCATTTGTTTATATTGCTGCATTTTTTGGTACTCAACCATGTTGTTACCTTTTTGTTAAAGAATAAACACTGTTTCCCAGACAAAATTGGAGAGGCCAGGCCCTGTCAGGGGAGAAACAGGATTTGAGGAGTGACCGAACCACAGATGGGCTCAGCAGAGTGTTTTGGGCATTAGCTAAGACCTAAGCAGCTTGGACCAAAGTCCACACTTTGATATCTGTGATGAGGGAGAGAGCTATGAGCAAATGTTTACAACTTTTTGTTCTTCTGCTCAATGTTTTTTCTCTTTAGTCAGTTAGGCGCACATCCCTGCCATAGCATGCTTCATTCATTCATTCATTCATTCATTTATTCGTTCACCGAAGTCTGTGAGGCAGTGGGGCTGTGGTCAGTGCTAATGGGATGGGCAGTTCTCTCCTCCACACTCAGAGGAATAGGCAGAGCAGGAAATTACAACCGCAATTACCGTTGCCAAGGAGACACACAGGGTGCTGTGGGGGACATGCCCTGGGGATCAGAAAAGGCTCCTTGAGGACATGGCATTGAAGCTGTGGACTACAGAATAAGCGGGACCAGGAAGAGAAGCTGGGCAGAGGGAGCAGCATGTTCAAGACCCACAAAATACGGTGTCTGTGGGAGTGAGCTTGTGGGAAGGCCCTGTAGGCGATGCTTGGGAGGTGGCTGGGGCTGGGTGCGGTGGAGGTGCTGGGGGGTCATGTTAAGGACCTACAGCGCCCAAAGGGAGCTGGACCTGGCTGCTGGAACTTCTTAGGACCACAGAGGGCTTATGTTAAAAAGGGGTTAGGAATCATCTTATTCAAACCCCCTGGTTTATAGGAGGGAAGACTGAGGGGCAAAATGAGCATCGTCTATGTGCCTGGCACGTGGATATAATCTCTTTGCTCTTCACACAGCCCTGGAGAGAGTGGTTACCCCTATTTTAGAGCAGTAAAAGCTGAGGTCACTTAGGGAATTAGGAACTTGAACTAGGCATTGGCCTCCTGATTCTTCAAGGTTCTGGCTTCCATCCTAAGCTACCACTCCATTGAGCAGACACTTGGCCTTCCCAGGAAACTCCCTAGGACAGGGACGGGATGTCACCTTGGGAGCTAATTATGAGTAGACACCAGAAGGCTGAAATGCCAGTTATGTTTCATCTTTGCAAGCACTTGGCAGTTAGTAAAGCCTTTTGCTCCCAGTACACTGGCAGAGTGATGACTTGAACCCAGGTCTTGTGACTCCCAGCCCAGACCTGCGTCTCCCCAGCTCAGATAATAGCCCCTTTCTACCTAGCATGGCCCAAGCCCCCCGGCCTAGGGCTCCAGTGGCGCCCTGACTGAAGATGTCCCAGGCTTTCTGTCCACATGGCCCTGTGAGCAGGGGGAGCAGCCCCCGGTCCCCAGTCTCCTCTTCTCCTTCCCATGCACTGCTTTGCCTCCTTGGATGGGAAGAGGGGGAGGGCCTGTGCAGACAGCCAGGCAGGGTAAGGTTACAGTGTAAACACAGTCATGTCAATATTTACTTCTGCTGGAACCAGAGTCTTCCACCTCCCTGACTGCTTCCCACTAGTGGCCCATCCAGGTGCACATGGCCTGCTCTGCGCTGCGCTGCTCGGGTGTAGTCATTGAAAACAAGGCCAAGGGTGAAGACCTGGGTTCCAGCCCATGCTCTGCCACTGGCCAACCCTTTGCGTGGCCCCAAACAAGACACTCCCCCTTCCTGGGCTTCTATCTTCCTTTCTGTATAATGACGCAGCTGAAACAGCAGTGACATGTAGGATGACAAGCATAATTCTCTGGTACAGAGCACAGACTCAAAGTTGTGCAAAGCTGGGTTTGAATCTCAGCCCCACCACTTCCTCACTGTGACACTTTGGGCCAGTCACTTAACCCCTTCGAGCTTTAGGTTCTTCATCTGTGAGTGATCTCCTAATGGTACCTACTGTGGAGGCCCCTTGGTGGGGATGAGCTGACACTTGTGGCTCACTCAGCATAGCTCTTGGCATGAGATAAGACCTCAATAGATGGTCCTGGTGGTGGCGGTTGTTGTTTTTCCTAATAAACATTTTACGATTCTCTGAATCCAGGCACTGGGTTGCATCACTTGGAAACTGTAGCCAAGGGAGGGGACTATAACTTCAAGCCCTCCTGGCAGGCTGGGCTGTGGGAGCCCAGGGGTTGAGAAAGCCCCTTGGTTAACACCACACACACACTCTAGCTGCCTCTGGAGTTTCTCCTTTTGGGGCAGAGGTCCAGGGCTGAAATGACCTCAGAGCTTTGTGGCTGTGACAGGGGTGAGGGAGGGAGAAGGGGTGGGAATGGGAGGAAGGACTCATTTCCTGAGCAGCTCTTTCACAGAAGCCCCAAGTCCAGTACACAGATGAGCTGTTCCTTCCAGGCCTGTGGGGCAGAGGCAGCCACCTCGAAGTGCCAAGTCTGAGCAGGCAGTTCTGGGAGAAGGGGGCGGGGAGGACTACCTGTGCAGCAGGTGGCCCTTGGTGACTGGCTCCAAACCTGGGTCCATCCCTTTTCTCTGTGTCACTTTGGGCAGTACGTCATCCTTCTGAGTGTTATTTTTCTAATCTCGAATATGGAGCTTCTAGGGCCTGTTTTGTATAATTGTTGGAAGACTTGAATGAAATTCTGTTTCAGATGATCCCAGCTCACACTAGCATGCATAGGGGGCTCAGTCGATATAGACTGCTATTATTGTCACGACTGATTGTGATGATGACATTGGATGCTAGTCTGTGGACTTCCTGAGGGCAGAGATTGTGTTTATTAAAAATCGTGATCTAGGCCAGGCATGGTGGCTCATGCCTATAATCCTAGCACTCTGGAAGGCCGAAGTGAGTGGATTGCTTGAGGTCAGGATTTGAGACCAGGCAGAGCACGAGCAAGACCAAGACCCTGTCTCTACTAGAAAAACTAGCTGGGCGTTGTGGCGGGCTCCTATAGTTGTAGCTACTCAGGAGGCTGAGGCAAGGGAATGGCTTGAACTCAAAAGTTTGAGGTTTCTGTGAGCTACCTTGATGCCATAGCACTGTACCCAGGGTAAGTAATAGAGTTAGACTCTATTTCAAAAAAAAAAAAAAATCATAGTCTAATTTATTTAAGTAAAATGTACACATACATCTTGCATAGCTCAATATTTACAAATGTACACACCAGTGTATAATGCAGATCAAAATACAAAACATTTCCACACTGGGCGGTACCTGTACTCAGGGGGAGCGCCGGCCACATACATTGAGGCTGGTGGGTTCAAACCCTGCCCAGTCCTGCTGAACAACAATGACAAAAAAATAGCCAGGCATTGTGGCGGGCCCCTATAGTCCCAGCTACTTGGGAGGCTGAGGCAAGAGAATCGCTCAAGCCCATGAATTTGAGGTTGCTGTGAGCTGTGACATAACAGCACTCTACCCAGGGCAATAGCTTGAGACTCTGTCACAAAAAAAAAAAAAAAAAAAAATTTCCACAGTTCCCTTGTTCCCCCTCCATCAATCCCCCTGCAGCAGGCAGCCAGGAGCTGCGTTCTGTCCTTCTGGTTTGCCCTGGTTTTGAACTTGAACTGCATGGATTCATCCAAGTGTGCTCTTGGTCTGGGTCCCTTCACCTTCAGCTGAATGTTTCTGAGGTTTGTTCGCATTGTTGCCTGTCCAGCATCTGCTCCTTTTCAGACTGAATTGTGTTGCATTGGGTGTGTGTACGTGTAAATGTCTGGGTGACATGGGGGTTGATTCCGGTTAGAGGCTGTTGTGGCATCTGTGTGAGGCTCCTTGCAGACCGAAGCACTAATTTTTCTTGGGCCTGTACTTAGGGTGCCCCCGCTGGGGTGGACGGTAGATGCAGGTTTATCTTTCACAGAAACAGAAACTGCCACACAGTTCTCCAAGGTGGGTGTTCCATCTTCAGAGGTATGGTTCACGTCTTCGCTGATGGGCCCAAGCTCTAGCCTAGAGTAGGCTATCAGTGAGTGGCCCTGGGTTTTTTCTTAAAACAGGGTCTTGCTCTGTTGTCCAGGCTAGGGTACAATGGAATCATCGTAACTTAAACTACTGGACTCAAGTGATCCGCTTGCCTCAGCCTTCTGAGTAGCTGGAACTACAGGCATGTGTATCCCCAATGCCCAACTAATTTTTTAATTTTTGTAGAGATAAGGGTTCACTATTGTCTGGGCAGGTCTCAAACTCCTGGGCTTAAGCGATCCTCCCAACTCAGCTTCCCAAAGTGCTACGATTACAGGTATGAGCCACTGCACCAGGCCTTGAATGTTTTTTGAAAGAAGGAAGGAATTTGAGTCCTTTCTTTGTCTTAATGCCTCAGATTCACTCTGTGGTCTGGCCCTGCCCTCAGGGCCTGGCAGCTCTGGGTTGGCATTCTGCCCAGACCCAGGCTTTGGGCTTTGCGTGGCAGACCTTTCCCCTTCTGCAAAACACGGGGTGGACCACCAGCTCTCTGCTGTCTGCTGTTTGCCCTCATCAGGGAGCCACGGGCTTCTGCTGATCTGTGCTTGCACCTGCTGCTCAGGAGCCCCAGCTGGCTCGTATCTCTGCAGAAGGACCATTTGGGAATGTGGGCACCCTCTCTAAGAGCCTCATCATGAGCTAGTCCTCCCTGGGATAGAGACCCCCAGAGCGGGCCGCTGGCTGTGGGAGCCCCACCCATCGAGGCTGGCGGAGGGTCTGAATCCTGCCATTCCCTGGCTCTGTGACTTTGGGCAGCTCACTCCACCTTCCTGTGCAGCAGCGTCCCCATCTTCAGGGTTGTGAGGACCAAACCAGGTCCCATTTCATTGTGGGTACAGAAGTGGATGGGCCAGCCACATCCCTGCCCTAAGGAGCTATATTGTAGGGGAAGAAGCCAGAGACCAAACAGGTAAATCAGCCAACCAGAAAAAAATCACAACAGTGATTCAGGGAGCAGAAAGAAAAGAAACTAGGCTGATGTGGAGAGGGGCAGGGGCTGTTGCTAGAGTGTTGGCCAGGGAGGAGGTGACATCTGAGCTAGGGAGGAGTCCTTTCTTTGTCTTAATACAGAAGGGGAAAGTAAGGTCTGCCATGTGAAGCCCAAAGCCCGGGTCTGGGGCACCTGAAGGTTGAGGCGGAGCAGCTGGGCAGAGATACAGGAGAAGAGCGTTCTGAGCAGAAGGAACGGCATGTGCAAAGGGCCTGGGACGGGGTCCAGGAATTTGGCATGTTATGGGTGGCAAGAAGCACAGGCAGCCAAGGGAAATGTAGGGGGCCATGGAGGGGCAAGTTGTATGAGGCCTTCTTTTTTTTTTTTTTTTGAGACGGAGCCTCAAGCTATCCCCCTGGGTAGAGTGCCATGGCATCATGCTCACAGCAACCTCCAACTCCTGGGCTCAAGCGAGTCTCCTGCCTCAGCCTCCCAAGTAGCTGGGACTACAGGCGCCCGCCACAACGCCCGGCCATTTTTTGGTTGCAGCCATCATTGTTGTTTGGCGGGCCCGGGCTGGGCATTCAAACCTACCACCTTAGGTGTATGTGGCTGGCGCCTTAGCCGCTTGAGCCACAGGCGCCGAGCCTGTATGAGGCCTTCTGTGTGTGGGATTAGTTTATTCTAGCAGTGGTGGGAAGCCAGTGGAGGGCCCCGCAGAGGCCTGGTTTATGTCAGGAAAGGGCCTTGTTGCTGTGCAGAACATGGACTGTAGTGGGGAGGCCGGAGGCCTGTGCAGGTGAGAGGTGAGTGAGCCTTGAACATTTCCCTGTCCTAGAGGAGAGGAGGCTTATGTTCCTCTAGGATCTGGGGCTTTTAGCAGCTACTTCAGGGATAGGAGAGAGATAGTCAGGCATCCCAGGTGCTTGGAGACATTCCTGACAACAGGACACCGTGGGCAAAAGTTGCCTTTGGAGCCAAACTAAACCTGTTGACCTCAGTCTTGACTTCAGTCTTCAAGCGTGAGTTTGTGATTTTTCCAAAGTGACCTGTTCCCGCCATCACAGCCCCTACAGACCCAGAGAAATGAGGCCAGAGCCTGCCTCCCCCACTTCTGCACACCCTGCTGAGGCTTGAGGGCAGCAAAGGAAGTGATGGCCACAGGGTGCTCAGCCCTCTGCCCTCTGGATGGCTGCTCCCACGGCCGGGCTGGAGGGAATCTTGTGGCTTTGTGGTTCCTGGGTGTCCCAGCCTGGTCTGGGGCAAGAGGCAGCCGTAAGAAGGCAGCACTTTGTCTTTGCCCTTGAGTGTATACGGGGTGGTAACTCGATATCCGGTGTGGTGGGTGAGAGAGGGGAGGGCATGAGAGTTCACAGAGAGGTGGGACATGGATGTCATCTAGACCAACTTCCTCACTGGGAGACAAAGGCTCAGAAAGGGAAAGAGACTTGCCTGTGACCACACAGTGAATTAGAGAGCAGGACGTAGACCCTAATCTCTGAACTCCTCATCCAGCTTACTTTCTGGTTAAGTTATAGGTTTTGGAGCCAGCTAGCTTCTAGTCCCAGCTCAGTTACTTAGTCCCAGCGGGGTGAGCTTCAGTAAGTGGCCATCTCTGTTGAATAGGGTGATGGTAACACCTTTCTGAAAGTGGGGTTGTGGCAAGTGGTTGATGTAATTTATGTCAAGTTGTAAAGCTCAGAGGACAGTGGACATACATAGTGGGTACTCAGGAGGTGGGGGCTGTCATTGCCATGTAGATTCTTGAGAAGCACAGGGAAGTCTGTGGGCTCAACTGTGCTGCTTTCTGGACGTATAGGGAGGGAGGAAGTTTTTGTCATTGGCCCATCTCTCTGCTACTTGTTTATTTTATTGCCCCATTATGATTGGGAGGACCTTAATTGCCAGCATGCCCCCCCCCCCACACTGCCCCAACATGTAGACACACACACATACACACACACAGCCCAGGTGAGGTGGAGCTGCGCTGTCTGCCTCCAGCCCAAATCGTGGGGAGGAGGCAGACAGGCCCAAGGTAGAAAACTGGGTGGCCACCCACTTTCCACACAGGCCCCCTACTGTGCACCCACCAATACCTGTTTGTGCAGTGTGACCTAGTGGGTAAGACCAGGGGCCATGGGATCAATTTGAGCATGAATCCTGGATCTACCACTTGGGGTAAAGGACCTTTTAGAAGGTGAGTTTTCCTCCCTGAGCCACGAGTTTTCCCATCTGTGAAGTGGGGACTACAACTCCCTCCCAGGGTGATTGCACAGTACTAACTGAGAGAAGATATGTTCAGAGCATGCATGGCGCATATTTGGTGCTCAAAGAAATAGAGAGCCCTAAGAACAATACTGACACATGCCCCAACCCTTTAGGGGTGTCCATCCTGTGACCCGTGGGCCACTTGCTGATTTTGTAAGGACTTTTTTTGCTTATCTGTGGTGTCAGATATCATGAAAATTATGTATGGACCTCTTTTTTGCTAATCAGATTTCTTTAGTGTTTGTGTATTTAATGTGTGGCCCAAGGCAGCTCTTCTTCCACTGTGTGGCAGAGGAAAAAAAAAAGGTTGGACACCCTGCTAGGCCTATCCATCTTTCCATAGCTGTTCTCAGAAACTTCTTTGACCATCCCCTCACCACCACCACCCTAGTGCGTTCCTGACTGCCCTGAAATGAAATCAGTCAATCGATCTATCAATTGATCAATCTCTTTCCTCACTCCCTGTGCTAACACACATCTAGAGCTCAAGCCCTGGCCCCGCTTGCCTAGGTTTGAATCCCAGGTCTGTCAGTTGCTTAAACAACCTCAGGCAAATTCCTTAATCTTTAGCCTTTATTTCTGCATAAGTAAGATGGGAATAATGATAGCACCAAACTTATACAGAGTTGTTTAAATTAGAATGAGTTTCTTACAAAGTGTCAGGATCAGTGCCTGCCAACAGTAAGTGCCTAATAGATGTTAACTGATTTATTATTAGACAGAGTTCTGATGGCGCAGAGCCTCTGCCTTTTAACCTCTGCATTCCCAGCATAGGAACCTGGCAAGGAGGGAATTGGGCTCTTTAGGGGTTTGCACCATGAGCGTTGAGAGTTGGTTTCCTGGTGACATGGGCCTTCACAACCCTGCTGTGCACCACCGTATGCTGGGCATAGAGTAGGGAGGGGAGGTGCAGAGGGGCTGCCCTAGTAAGTTCACAGTCCATGGAAGAAAGAAAGGAAAGATGGCCCTATATTACTAGGAAATGACCGATCTGGGGCTGGCAGGTTGCTTTGGAGAAGACTTCCTGAGACTGATGACACTTAATGATTCCTTGGGAGAGATTATGTGTTATTAACTTTTGGCTACATTGTAGTTTTATTCTATAATCCTTTTGTTCTTCTCTGCTTGTAATTCCGCCAGTCTTGGCAGTAATGCATTAATAATGGTGTTTATTGGGTGTTTGCTATGTGCCAGGAGCACATAGGATTATGTTGTATGTTGTAAATTCACATAATCCTCACATCGACTTAAGAGGTATTTATTATCATTGTTCCTATTTTATAGATGGGAAGACTGAGGCACAAGGCGTAATATATCTCAGTCAATAAGTAGCACAACCAGTTTTGAACCTGGGCAGTTTTTCTACAGAATCTGAGGCTATAGTGCTTCCTCTGTTATTGACTTTTCCCCACAGTCCTTGTAACCAGACAGTTTCACGGACTCTGAGGGCTGCACCCTCCATGGGAGTCCTTTGTAGCCAGCAAAGGTAAAGAAATTAATATTAGGTCTTTCTATACAGCCTGCTGTCAGCACCAGCTCTAGAATGAGAAAGATGGATCTTTAAGAAAGGGGATCTGGAAGTTCAAGCCCTAGAAAATAAAGGGCCTGAATCAGAAAGAGGAACAAAGATTAGGAATGGGAAGAGGAAAGGAAATCAGGAGGCTGAAAAGCTTGGGTTTTAAACTGAACCAACATTTCTTAAGTGCATCTTCTGTGCCAGTCATGAGGGTGTCCGTGCCCTCTGGGAACTCCCAGGCCTGTGGGAGAGATAAACAAGCTAGCAGGTAATTTTCTGAATAGTATTTGGTGAGTAGGTGTGCAGGAGTTTTGAAGACCCAGAGGAATGGATGGCTAAATTGGCCTAGGGAGGTGATGTTTGAGTTGGGTCTTGAAGGTTGAATAGGAGTTTGCCAGCCAGGCAGAGCCAGTAGTAGCAGAGCCAGAATTTAAACTTGAACATTCTTCTCTTTTTTTTTTCAGACAGAGCCTCAAGCTTTCCCCCTGGGTAGAGTGCGTGGCATCACAGCTCACAGCAACCTCCAACTCTTGGACTCAAGTGAGTCTACTGCCTCAGCCTCCCAAGTAGCTGGGATCACAGGCACTCGCCACAACGCCCGGCTATTTTTTGGTTGCAGCCATCATTGTTGTTTGGCGGCCCCGGACTGGATTTGAACCCGCCACCTTAGGTGTATGTGGCTGGCGCTTTAGCCGCTTGAGCCACGGGCGCTGAGCCTAAACTTGAACATTCTAGCTCCAGAGTCTGTGTTCTCATGCACCATGGTATGCTCAGCTCTGCTGCCTTACAAGGCCTGACCTTGGTTATGTGACGCTCTGGGTCCTGAGTCACTAAGTACATAACTTGGGCAACTGTCCAGTCATTTTCCCATCCAACTCCTGGTTCTGTTCCTTACAAACTCCATTTCTGTTCCTTCTTCAGTGTGTGTGTAAGGGGAGGGGGACAGTAGTTGACCAGTCTTGAAAGGAGGGTCTCCATCTCTTTGAGTGGCCAGGACTTGAGGTGCTCTGAGGACGCACCAATCCCATCCCCAGGCCACCTGCTGCAGTGGGAGAGGCACCGGGAGGCAGCGAAGCATTTCTTGTTTTAGTTTTTCTGACTGTTTTCCTCGAGCACGCAAGCTGTGCCTTGCATAAATCATTCCAACAACCCTGGCAGGTAGCGGTCATTTACCCCGCCTTTTAAAACATGACCATAGGCGACTCATAGAGGTTGAGCCATGTGTCCAAGGTCACACGGCTAAGCACATAAGTCAAGGGACTGGCATTTTACCCTGATCAGTCTGACTCTAAGGCCTATGCTTGTGTTTTTAAGCCATTAGGAAGAATACCAGGTTATGATAGGCCATAGGCCTTTCTGCTGACAGATGCTTTCATCCCATTCCAGAGAACCTCTGTGCTTTTTATCAGGTCCCTCAGGAACTGCAGGTTAGAGGTAACAAACCTCAGATTGTGTAGATTGCAGTGCTTCTCATCTGGATTGTGTGTGAGAGTCACCAGAGATGTTGGTTACAAATGCAGATTTCTTTGCCTTCATCCTAGGGATTCTGACACAGTGAGTTTGGAGTGGAGACCAGGAACTCACGTTTCCAACTCACTCCCTGATTCTCATGCTGGTGGGCCACAGAACGTCCTTTGGAAATCCTAATTTATTACATGTCTGCTCCGTGCCAAGGACTATCCTGGGCATTTTATTTTCCTACCATTTCAGCCATCGGAACGTTGCCTGGTGGGTGAAATCAACATGAAGGGAAGTGGGGTGTCTTGAGATTTCCACCAGTCAAGATGAAGACACTATAACAAGCATTAATTTAATCCTCAGATTAATAGAGCAAGGAAACTGAGGCTCAGGGAGGTTAGTTAGGCAACTTGCCCAAAGCCAATTTATAGCTTTAATCCCAGCATAGAGTGCCAGAGCTGGGATTAAAACTTTGATTCATCTGCCACTGAGGCCTTATTCTTCCCAGTATCCCATGTCCCATGCCACCTCTTTTACAGCTCTGCCAACTTGGAGGCATCTGCCAACCACTGCTATAGCTAAATGTGGGATGATTAATGGTGGCAGTAACTACCATTTATTGAGCACCTACTGTGTGCCAGGCACAAGGTATAGAATGGTGCACAGCCAGATACTGTCTTGGATAATTGCACAGATTTCTAAATATGAAGAGGTTGCCTTGTGAGCTTATACCAGAGGAGCCATCCCAGGCAGAGAGCAGGGACAGGGAAGCATCCCTGAGGAAGGATGTGTTAAGTGTTAACCAAGTAAAGAGAAAAAGATCCTAAGCCCTGGGAATGGCATGTGCAAAGGCCCTGAGGTACATAGTTCTGAATATCTGGAGTGGAGAGCAAGAGCGAGGCTGAGGAGTGGGAAGCCACAAATTGGGGGGGGGGGGCGTTGTTTTTTCTATAAACTTTAGGCTTTATTTTCTTTTTTACCAAAAGCCCCCATTTAAGCCCTCAAAGGAAGAAAAGGCAAACATGTATAAAGTGGAGGATGGAGGGTACCTGCAGTTCTAGAAGGTGTCAGCAGGAAGGTTAGAGGATCTGACTTGCATTTTATTAAGTGTGCTTAGGCTGCTGAGTGGAGGTGGGCTTGAGGGGAGGAGCAGGAATGGAATCAGAAGACAATGGTGGCTCAGCCTAACCTGATTGGTGGTAGAGGCAGACAGAGATGAGTGGAATTTACAGGGCTTGTGGTTGACTGCGGTGAGGCAGGGGGCCTGAGCAGCCCACTGCTCTGACAAATGAGAGCATAGGGCCCAGGAAGGTTGTGTGAGCCACCAGTGTCATACAGCCCAAGCTTTAGAGCCCAGATGTGTCCCAGAACCTTCTACCAAAAGTCTTAATTCTGAGGCCCAGATTACTGGCAATTGCTTTTGCAGAGTCCCTCCCCCAGGTCTTTCGTGGCTGCCCACCCCTGTCCCCCACCACAGAGTCTAACTCAGCAATTCTCAACCTGTGGGTCGTGACCCACAGGAACTGTGTTAAAGGGCCCCAGCCTTAGGAAGGTTGAGAACCACTGGTCTGGCTTCAAGGCAGTGGGATCCTTTAAAGCACCTATTAGGAGGGCAGTGCTCTGACCTCAAAATTCTTTCCCTGTGACCTCTGCGACTGGAGCGACCAGGGCCCTCGGGACCCTGTCCTCCCACAGGCTTTGGCAGAGTTCCACAGAATTAGGGGTCAGGGCTGGAGCCACTGTGCACAAACAGCCCCTTTTCCAAGGAGCGGGAAAAAGGTGGACTTCCAAGGATCTGAGGAGATGTCTCTGCCATGAAGAGAAAGGGGAACACCAGGGCTGATCTGTTCTCTTTCCAAACTTTTTTTTGAGACAGGGTCTCATTCCTCACTCTGTTGCCTGGGCTGGAATGCAGTGATACTATCACAACTCACTGCAACCTTGAACTTCTAGGCTCAAGCAATCCTCCTGCCTCAGTCTCCCAAGTAGCTGGGACTACAGGCATGTGCCACTGTACACAGCTAATTTTTTAATTTTAAAAATTTATTTAGAGATACAGTCTTGCTTTTTTTGTTTTTATTCTCTGAGACAGAGTGTCACTTTGTTGCCTCTGGTAGAGTGCAGTGGCATCATAGCTCACAGCAACCTCAGACTTTTGGGCTCAAACAATTCTCTTGCCTTAGCCTCCCAAGTAGTGGGGACTACAGGTTCCTGCCACAACGCCCAGCTATTTTTTTTTCTTAGAGACGGAGTCTTGCTATTGCTCAGATGTGAGCCACTGCCCCTGGCCTGGGTCTTGCTTATTGCCCAGGCTGGTCTTGAACTCTCGTCCTCAAGTGATCCTCCCACCTTGGCCTCCCTTGACCTTCCAAAGAAAGTGTTGAAATTAGGGGTGGTGCCTGTGGCTCAAAAGAGTAGGGCACCGGCCCCACATACCAGAGGTGGCGGGATCAAACCCCGTCCTGGCCAAAAAAAAAAAAAAAGAAAAAGAAAAAAAGAAAGTATTGAAATTGGATGGGCACAGTGGCTCACGCCTGTATTCCTAGCACTCTGGGAGGCTGAGGCAGGTGGATTGCTTGAGCTCAGGAGTTTGAGACCAGCCTGAGCCAGAGCAAGACCCCAATCTCTAAAAATAGCCAGGTGTTGTGGCAGGCAACCTATAGTCCCAGCTACTTGAGAGGCTGAGGCAATGAATTGCTTGAGCCCAAGAGTTTGAGGTTGTGAGCTAAGACACCATGGCACTCTACCCAGGGTGACAAAGTGAGACTCTGTCTGAAAAACAAACAAAAAAAGTATTGAAATTAGGGGTGTGAGCTACCACATCCAGTCCTCTCCAAACTCTTAGAGACTGTGGACTGCCAGTTTCAGATTTCCTTTTTCTTCCCCCAGTTAACTTTGTTTGGCAAATAAGACCTTTGAGGTATTCAGTTAAACAAATTCTTGGCTTGGTATGGTGGCTCATGCCTGTAGCCTTAGCACTCTGGGAGGCTGAGGTGGGAGGATGTCTTGAGCTCAGGAGTTCGAGACCAACCAGAGCAAAAGTGAGACCCCATCTTTACTAAGAAAACAGAAAAATTAGCCAGTATTGTAGCAGCAGCCTGTAGTCTCAGCTACTCAGGAGGCTGATGCAAGAGGATGGCTTGAGCCCAGGAATGTGAGATTGCTATGAGCTAGGCTAACACCACGGTGCTCTGGCCTGGGGCAACAGAGTAAGACTTTTGTCTAAAAAAACCAAAAAACCCCACACACATTCTTACCTCTGCAGGCCTCTCCCCACCTTCCCTACCCTGGACTAACCCATCCCCTGCAAGACAACCATAACTCTCCTAGTATGCCCCTCATTCCCCTGCACTTGAGCCCCCATATTTCTTTTTTTTTTTTTTGAGACAGAGCCTCAAGCTATCCCCCTGGGTAGAGTGCCGTGGCATCACAGCTAACAGCAACCTTCAACTCCTGGGCTCAAGCGAGTCTCCTGCCTCTGCCTCCCAAGTAGCTGAGACCACAGGCGCCCGCCACAATGCCTGGCTACTTTTTGGTTGCAGCCATCATTGTTGTTTTGGTGGGCCCGAGCTGGATTCGAACCTGCCACCTTAGGTGTATGTGGTTGGCGCCTTGGCCACTTGAGCCACAGGTGCTGAGCCAGAGCCCCCATATTTCTTAGGATTTGGGTCTCTTAAGGGGTCAGAGCCTTCTGTTTTTTTTTTTTTAGGTCCCCCTTTTCTTATAAAGTTCTAAGCCAGGCATCCTCAAACTATGGCCTGTGGGCCACATTTGGCCCACCAAGGACATTTATCTGGCCCGCCGGGTGTTTTTGCTGCCACCACCTGTCCTGCTTAGCAGCCAACTCATCCCGGGCCCCGCAATCCAGCCCTCCAACATTCTGAGGGTCAGTGAACTGGCCCCCTGTTTAAAAAGTTTGAGGACCCCTGTCTAGGCCCTACTCACCCCTCAGGGCCTTCCTTTTCCCTGGGAATTGCCACTAGACCCTGGGCCTGGCTTGAGCTTTCTCTGGGGACCAGGGACCCTGCTGCCTCTTTCTCCCCTCATCCCCCTTCATGCAGGGTTCCAGATCCTCCAGGGCCTGGACCTTTCTCAGCCTCACACATAGTAGGCACTCAAGAAAGGTACTTGAGAAAGGTGCTTGCCCCTCCCCAGCTCTCCTCCATGCCTCCCCTGTAGGGTGCTTTTGCTCAGGAAACATGTGCTCTGTGGCAGCTGAGGCCGGGATGCAGCTATTGTTGCCTGATAACATGGGGTGGTGGAAAGATGGGGGCTGGGAGGAGGCAGGAAACACTCTGAAAAGTACAGGCCCAGCCCCCTGGTCCCCATTACCCATTGGGTCAGGATGAGGCAAGTTTAGGATAAGCCAGAGAACGTGCCTGCCTCATACTAGGGAGCTCAGTTGTGCCAATCACTGTACTAGGGGGACCTGGCAGCAAGTTAGGGAATTGGGTGGGATTGAGGAAGTCACTGGTGGCTTCATGGAGAAGCCAGATCCTCTTGCACTCCGGCTGATGTCAGGACAGTAAGCAGGACCCCGTTCTGGTGGGTAGCCCTTTATGGTGCCAGTTCTGCTTCTCTTACCTGTTGTTACATGTCTGTTCTATGGAGCAGGAGGTGGGAACCATGATTTATTGAGCACTAACTTTGAGCGGGGCCCTGTGCTGAGCAGTGAATGCCTTGACTCGTTTCATCCCTGAGTCAAGGCTAAAGAGATGGGTCTTAGTGTGTCCCATTTAACAGATGAGAAAGCTGAGGCGTGGCAAGACTCAGTGCTTCACCCCAGGTCACACAGCTGATAAGTGGTGGAGCCAAGTCAGTTCTGGCTGACTCTACTGTCTGTTTCTGCTGGCCCCTGTGGAGCATCCAACTTCAAGATTGAAAGTGTTTTGCTTGTGGCTCAGAAAGGCCACGTGCAATGAAGAGGGGAGGATGAGAAGGGGGCTGTGGGGGTCGCTGTGGAGGGGAACAGGTGGTGCCCTTTGTGTGGGGGGACACAGGCCGCAGGTGGTACCCTTTCTGGGGGGAGGACACAGGCAGGTGGTACCTTTTGTAGCAGCTGGAAGCAAGTTCCGAGCTGCATGAGGAGCTGGCACTGTTCTGTCCTCCGGGCACTCATGCCCTTGAATTGTGCTGTGGCTTCTTTCCACTAGTGGGGGAAGCCCTTGAGGGCAGAGACCAGGGCTTGTCTTGGGTACTGCCCTCATCGATGCTCAGGGAAAGATGCATTGAGGGAGGGGTTTTATATTTAAAACAGACGCACAAACATCTATTGTCTTTTGATATATAACAATGCATACAAAAAGTATTCAAAAATACTGGGGGATTAGGAATAAGCATCCTGGAGCCAGCTTGTTGTTCCTATGGTCAGCCAGGGATGTATCTCTAAGTATTTAGTGTCAGCTAATGAAGAAAATGAATTTGGCATACAAAATTGCACTTGGCAACCAATTCCAATCCCATCTACTGTGTAGTGTGTTTCTTTAGAAAAAGAAACCTAGCACAAAATATATGTGAGCATTTCTCCTGGTGACAGCTGATCCCTTCATTGAAGAGATTGCTTAACGGGAATCCTTTTTGGGTGATTTGTGAGTTTTCTTGCTGTCCCAGGTGGCAGTGAGTCAACCATAAAACTTGTTCAGGAAAGTCTGGAGGGATTTTTCTTCTCCATCAGGTTCCATTTGAGCAGTTCTGGATGAGACTCAGTGACACACTCAAGATTGGGGAAGGGTAGCCAAGCACGCTTCTTTAGTCACTTGTCTCTGCCCCCTCTACCTCCATTTGTCCCCTGCCTTGTAAGGGCCCAAACCCCTCTCAGCCAGAGTGGGAAGCGGGTTTAGTGACCCAAGGGTTCCTCCAGCCTGACTCAGCCCAGCCCATGCTCTCTCTGGGGAAAATGAGTCACTTCTTCAACCCTGAAATGTTTCTCTTTCCGTGGGAAGAAGAGCAAAAAAGGGTGAGGGTGGGGAGAGTCCCTCTTGGTCCTCCCCACACTTGTTTCTCAGCTCTTAGAAGCTCAGTAGCCACCAACAGAGGGAACCTAGGTTGACTCCAGATGGAACAGCCAGACCTGGTAAAGTCAGGTTCAACCACAGCTCTGCAGCCATTAAGGTCACCCTAAGTGGCAGAACAGCAGAGTGTCAATGCCCCACTGGTGGATGGTCTTTCCCTTAGGGACAGACCCCCACTCCTTTCCTCTGCCCACCCAGCCCCCTCTGGTGGGGGCAGATTCATTCGTTCTACTACTTATTTCCCATAAACCTGATCGAGTTAAGCAGGTCCATAGCAGAGAGGTGGCAAAGTCGTCCTCATCATGCCTGGGAGGTGCCTCCCTCCTAACTCTTCTCCTAAGCACCCCCTGCCCCCGTGGGCTTTCCCACCACAAGTAGGCGCTTGTGCCAGCCACTACTGATAATGCAGATTTAGAAATCTTGTTTTATTGAGGGAGAGCAGTGTGATGGTTATCAATTGGTGATGTCTGCTGGGGTTTAGGGAGGGGCACTCCTAACTTCCTTCTCTGTGGGGGTGGGGACTGCAGGGCCTGGGGTCTGCACATGCCCTCTCTTAATTTCCTAGTTATTTTCTAGGTGACCTTAAGTAGATCATTTTACCTCCTTGAGACTCACTCCTCTCATCTGTAAACATTCTCGCCACCCACAGCCGTGAAGAATGAGAAAGCATCTGCCAAGCAGCCTCATTTCCTTTGAGTCTTTACTTAAATGTCACTTCTTAGAGAGGGCCTTTCTGGCCACCTATTGAATATTGCCCTCACCTCCCATTTTCCGTGCCGATTCGGGATAGAATTCGTCCCCTTAGCACTTCTCACAATCTAACCTGCTTCACATTTTACTCATTCGTCTTATTTATTCTGTCTGCTCCTACCAGCATAAAAAGTTCCATGAAAGCAAAGATGTTATCTGCTTTGCCCCTGCTGTATCTGCCCAGAACTATGGGGGCACATAGTAGGCACACACATTTCTGTGAAAAAGAATAAGTGAAAAAAAATGAATGCATGTGAACAGCTGCCAGAGTGCCCAGCCCACTATTGCGGCCTTGTGTATTTTGTACACCCCCATCTCTCCAGCTGTGTTATTCTGAAAGGCTCAGGCCTTTCTCCACCCACTCTCTCAAGGTCAGCTTATCCACTCTTGAGGCTTCATGCTTAATTTTTATATTTGGGCTTTTCATACCAGTGTATGAGCT
>NW_003852404.1:3935854-3936479 GCF_000181295.1 Otolemur garnettii
TCTTGGGCTCAAGCGATTCTCTTGCCTCAGCCTCCTGAGTGATTTGGACTACAAGCACCCGCCACAGTGTCCAGCTGTTGTTAGAGATAGGATCTTGCTCTAGTTCAGGCTGGTCTTGAACTCATGAGCTCAGGAAATTTACCCACTTCAGCCTCCCAGGGTCCTAGGATTACAGGCATGAGCCACTGTGCCCTGCCTGAATTTGGCAGGTTTTTTTGTTTGTTTGTTTCGTTTTTTTTAGACAGTGTCTCAAGCTGTCACCCTAGATAGAGTACTATGGTGTCATAGCTCACAGCACCCTCCAACTCTTGGGCTTACACAATCCTCTTGCCTCAGTTTTTCTATTTTTAATAGAGACAGGGGTCTTGCTTTTGCTCAGGCTGATCTTGAGCTCATGAGCTCAAGCAATCCACCTGCTTCAGCCTCCCAGAGTGCTAGGATTACATGGGTGAGCCACCGCACCCTCCAGCCTCAAGTGATCCTCCACTTCAGCCTCCTGTAGTGCTGAGATTATAGGCGAGTGTGAACCACTGCATCCGAATTATTGAGATTTAAAAAAATGAGGCTGGGCACAGTGGCTCACACCTCTCATCCTAGCATTTTGGGAAGCTGAGGCAGGGTGATT
>NW_003852404.1:3938177-3939661 GCF_000181295.1 Otolemur garnettii
TTTTTTTTTTTTTGTCCTCAGTAGCTCTTTAGGCCAACTTCAGACACCTCTGGCCCAAAAAATACCACCTCTCAGGTGCCCCCATGTCCAATGCCAGCAGTGGCACTGCCATTTTTGTCACATGTCCTGTGGCCCTAGGGTGGGGTACATGGGGGGGGGCCCAGAACAGCCCTGACGTGTGCCCCAGGCCTGCCCTTTGCACTGGCCAGGTGAGAAAGGCTGGCTGGTTTCTTGCCCTCAGAGGATCTTCTTGTGTTTCCATGACAACCGTGTAGCTAGGATGTCTTGGTTTATGCTGGGCTAACAGCTACCAAATCCCCCACAAGGTGCCCACAGAGGTGGGAAGGGAAGCATCTGCTAGAAGGCCAAAGTGAGTGGAATATACCTGTCCCCAACCATTAGAGAGGGAGCCCCACTCTGGGCTCAGTGGGGTGTGGCGTCTTCTGGTTTCATTTACACACACCCATCCCTTATCCATCTCACTGGGAAACTGTGCTGTGCCTTCTCTCTGAGCCTCTGTTTCCTCATCTGTAAAATGGGGATATAATGCTGACCTCAGAAGCTGTCCCAGCTGCCCATGTGAGCCAGCTGGGGACAGCGGTCAAATTTCTTAGGATAGGGGAAAGGCAGGACCAGATACACAAGGGGCGGCCAAGGCCACAGCTCTGTTTCGCCGGGGTCTGGATCTGCCCCTTCCAAGCAGAATGATCTTGAGGAAGCACCCTTTCCTCTCTGAGTCTCAGTGTCCCCCTTCTATAAAGTGAAAATAATTCCTGTGTGACAGGACAGGTGGGAAAAGGAAATAAGATGACACATGGCTTGGCAAGCCTGGCGCCTGGCCCAGCACACAGTAGGTGCTCATTAGATGTTATTACCTGCAAAGGCACTGACCAGCCACCCTGCCCAGGGAGTCATAGTTCCTGTGGTCAGGCTTCATCCCCAATTCCCAGTGGTCCCCAACAGACTCCTGTCTGGGAATGGCTGCTGGGTGCCCCCCAGCTCCTCCCAGTGGGGAATTCCTCCTGTGTTATTCACATACCGGCTTCCCCTGGAAGGCTGAGTCCTTCTTTGTACACGTCCCTGGCTGTCATCTGGCCTTCCCGGAGGCCTGTCTGGTGCTCTCATTTGCATTAGGGTTGTTTGTGTCCTGTCTTATCTCTCCCAGGAGACAGGGAAAGCCTGGTGAGCATAAAGATTGTGGCTTCAGTCCCCAGCTCTGCCATGCATTGGCTCTGAGACGCTGGGCAAGTGACTTGGCCTCTCAGAACCTCAGTTTCCTCCTCCATGAGGTTTCTTGGGAAGGTATCTGTGTGCTGTCTAGCATGGCATAAATGCAGAGCCCAAGCCCAGGGGGCCCAACAGCATTCTGTAGGTGCAGACCCATGGCCAGGGAAGGGTACCACACACTATCAAGGGACCACCCAGCCAGAAGGCAGGGGTGGCCGTGCAGCTGAGCCCCAGCCACTGGCAGCTCCCAGGGCCCA
>NW_003852404.1:3939839-3943665 GCF_000181295.1 Otolemur garnettii
TGTTGTGGCATCATAGCTCACAGCAACCTCAAACTCTTGGGCTCAAGTGATTCTCCTGCCTCAGCCTGCTGAGTAGCTAGAACTACAGACACTCTTCCCAATGCCTTGCTTTTTTTTTTTTTTTTGCAGTTTTTGGCCGGGGCTGGGTTTGAACCTGCTACCTCCGTCATAGGGGGTCAGCACCCTACTTCTTTGAGCCACAGACACCACCCCCAGCCCTGCTACTTTTTGAGACAAGGTTTCACTCTGGCTGAAGGTGGTCTTGAACCCATGAGCTCAGATAATCCACCCACCTCGACCTCCCAAGTGCTAGGATTACGGGGATGAGCCACCACGTCCAGCTGCCCCCTACGGGACTGTATGTGAGCGTGGCGGTTAGGTGCACAGGCCAGAGGGCAGGCCCGTGCTTCCTCACCTAATGGGCAGATAGTGTGATCCCATGGAAGCGATTTGACCTCTCTGAGCCTCAGTTTCCTATCTATGAAAGTGGAGGGTAATGATGTACCCCATCTCCTGGGTTGTTGTGAGGAGTTGATAAGATAATACATAATACATGGAAAGTGCTTGGCACAGTCTGGCCAGAAATTTTCTATTTATTTTTGGGATATATTCTCAGGGCCTGTGACTTCTTGGCCAAACTCCTCAAATAGCCATAAAATGTAATAAAAAAAAATTTTTGTTTTTGAGACAGAGTCTTATTATGTCACCCTCGGTAGAGTGCCATGATGTCACAGCTCACAGCAACCCCAAACTCTTGGGCTTAAGTGATTCTCTTGCCTCAGCCTCCCAAGTAAAATAAAAGAAAAATTTTAAGCTTATCTCTCCAGTACTTTCTATGAACCAGGCAGTGTGCGGAGTGCCATCATCGTATTACCCCATTTAATTGCCGTGGTTCTCTGTGGGGTTGGCCCTGTCAGCACCCACACTTTACAGATGAGGAAACCAAGCCTCCGAGAAGCTAGGTGACCTGTGGATACCCACCCACCCATTGACCGCAGAGCCTGGCCTGTCTTTTGGCTCATTGTTTGGAGATAAGCTTGGACTGGGTTATAGTGTCTCAAAGGTATTAGCTGGATACAGCACACCTCAAACAGGATCTGTGGGGAAAATCCCTAAACAGAGGATCTAGAGTGGGGCAGAGGGTGGGCACTGGGGACTGAACACAGCCTGGGGCCAAGCGGCATGCAGGAGCTGGTGGCAGGTCAGTGTGTTTGTTCATCCTGTCTGGGGCAGGCAGGGGGCCCTGACCTGCCAGTGAAAACATCCGCACTGCTTGTTGGCCCGATGGGGAGGCTGAGACAAACCAGAGAAGCAGCACCCAGTGCCGCCTGGTGCTGGGGGTGCCCTGGTGCACAGAGAGGGATGTGGCACAGAGCCAGCGTTTGTTGAGCTTCAAGTATGTGCCAGGCCGTTTATACACAAGGTCTTATCTCATCTTTACAAAAGCCCTGCTTGGTCTAGTTTGTTATTTTTACTTAGCCGATGAGGAAACTGAGCTCTGAGATTGTACAGACCCCCTCCGTTGAAAGCTCACAAAATTTGGTTTCCTGGGAGAGTGGGCCTGTGAAAGCCTTCCTTGGACAATGTCCCTTTTCATCTGCCACATTTCCCATGCAGCCTTTGTTGTGATGCTAATTCACCTTCTCTCCTGCTTCGTAGCCCTGTCAGGGAGCATCTTCCCTCCCTCCCTGGTCTGCTTTTTGACACATGATTAGGGGAAGGGGGCTGGCCATCCTGAGGTGACCATCAGATCTGGCTGGCATCCTTGGAAGGCCAGTCTGACACCACTTAGGGGTTTTGCCTCTTTCTCATCCAGGCAGGAAGATTTTGCTGGCTCTGCTTACATAGGCTTGGGGAGTGGGCCTTAGGCAGGCTTACTGAGTCCAAGTCCTCAAAATGGGACTTTAGGAATTGCTAAGACCAGCCAGGTGCAGCGGCTCACACCTGCAATACTAGCACCCTGAGAGGCTGAGGTGGAAGGATCCCTTAAGCTCAGGAGTTCAAGACCAACCTGAGCAAGGGCAGGACGTCATCTCTACCAAAACTAGAAAAATTAGCCAGGCGTTGTGGGTGCCTGTAGTCCTAGCCACTGGGGAGGCTGAAGCAGGAAGATCACTTGAGCCTAGGAGTTTGAGGTTGCTGTGAGCTATGATGATGTTGCAGTACTCTAGCTGGGCAACAGAGACACAGTCTCAAAGAAAAAAGACTCCATCTTCAGAGTGGAAAGCAGGGTCTCAGGAGAGAGACTGAGCCTATCTTTCTTGCCCAGCTCCTAGGGAAGAAGGTGCAGCTTCCAGTTTGGAGGGGTGCAGAGAAGGCCATGAGCACAGAGTCTGAGAAGGAGGGGTGGGGAGGGTAGAGAGAGTCCAGCCAGCCCAGGTCCATGACTTTTTATTCTGGTCAAGGGCCCAAGATTACCCAACCCTCAGATCCCCAGATGCGTCACCAGCTAAGAATTGCCCGAGGCCAGCTTGGCCTTGTGACCAGCAAACTTTTTCCCATCTGAAGCCCGTCGGCTGGCCCTCCCCCTCTATCTGTTCATTTTGGGAGGTTTCCCCCAAATCAGCAAGAACGATGGCAAAATGCTGGGAGCTAATGGTGGCTCTTCGCACCCCCACTTTACAGAGGAGAAAACAGGTGGCACCGCAGCAAAGCACAGGTCTGGCTTTAAATCCAGGTCCACCTGGGAACGGCACAGCCTGTTCCTTTTTTTGGTGGGTAACAAAATATCTCAGACATGTAAGAATCTCAGTAAAAACAAACACTAGCTTGCAAACCATCAGTGTAAGAAATAAAACACTCCAAATGTAGCTGAATTCCCTTCCCCCCTTCCTGCTCCAGTGGCTCTCCCTGGTCCTTCCAGCCACCCCTTCTCCTGGGGAAACCGGCTCCTTCAGTGGCTGTCTTGATACTGTTACTAGATGTTTCTGCCTTCCTCAGTGATACAGCATTGCTCACTGTTTCCAACTTTTAGTAAGGAGGAGGGGGCGCTCTGTTGATTTCTACAGCCGCCCCTCCCCCTTCCTGCTGTGTTTGAGTTGTATCCACTTTTGTCTTCAGGGCTGTGTGGTGGTCCAGCTCTATCCAGGCCGCTGTAGACTCGCGTTTAGGTTGTTTCTTGTCCTATCACCCACACTGGGGGGCTTCCTTGTTCCTGTCCCCTAGTGACCAGGGAAGGGTTTCTAAAAATACATGTGTTGTATGTTGAGGAGTAGAATCAGCTGAGCTGGTGACATCCTAGGACTCCTTGCTATAAGACTTGGCCAACAAAGTGGGGCTGCCTGTTCTGAGAGTGAAAATCCCATAAGGATAGGAATGTTCCTCTGTTTTGTTTGCTCCTGTGCACAGCGCCAAGAACAGTGTCTGGCACATAGTAGGTGTGCAGTAAATATCTGTTCCCTGAACTAGTGAACTTGTGTGGGGCTCTCGGGAAGGCACTCCGTTCTTGTGGCCTCACTCAGTCTGCCATGAGGAGGACTGCTTCCCATTTCACAGATAAGCTGACTGAGGCAGCAGATAGGTGAAGTTCCCAAGGTCCCACAGCCAGTACCCAGGATGGCTCACTCTAGAATAGTGATTTTCAAACCAATGTGCTGTGAATATTTTTAAGGATCATTAATTAAATTATTTTGGAAAGAAGTTCAAAGCACAGTAAATATATATTTTTTTAACTTTTTAAAAATCAACATAACTTAAGCGTGCCACAGAAGTTTAACTATAGGTTCAAATGTGCCATGAGATAAAAAAAGGTTGGAAAACATTGCTCTAGGAACTGTGTTCTTTTCTTTCTTCTTTCTTTTTTTTCTTTTTCTTTTTTTTTTTTTTT
>NW_003852404.1:3943750-3947066 GCF_000181295.1 Otolemur garnettii
CATGGTGTCACAGCTCACAGCAAACTCAAACTCTTGGGCTTAAGCGATTCTCTTGCCTCAGCCTCCCAAGTAGCTGGGACTAAAGGTGCCTGCCAAAATACCTCGCTATTTCTTGTTGCAGTTGTCATTGTTGTTCAGCTGGCCTGGGCCAGGTTCGAACCTGCCACGCTCAGTGTATATGGCTGGCACTGTAACCACTGTGCTACAGATGCCAAGCCCTGCTTTTTTTTTTTTCTTTTCTAAATTCTTAGGCTCGAGCAATCCTCTTGCTTCAGCCTCTCAAGTAGCTGGGACTGCAGGTGCCTGCCATAACACCTGGCTATTTTAGGTTTTCACTCTTGCTCAGGTTGGTCTGAAACTCCTGAGCTCAGGCAGTCCACCTATCCTGACCTCCCAGAGTGCTAGGATTATAGGCATGAGCCACCGCGTCTGGTCAAACCTATGTTCTTTCCTGAAGCTGCTGTGCAGACAGAGGAAATAGATCAGTATAGCATGATTGGGGGCAGCAGGAGCAGCTTCTAATGCCTGATTGCCTGGATGCAATTCAAGGTTGTACTGGGGACTGTTAGGATGAGGTGGCACCAGCTGGGTAGTTACCTTTGGCCTGGGATGCTACTAGGGGTTGGGGAGGAGTGACATCTCACCTCTAGAGTTTGATCCATGGGGAAACTGCAAAGGTTGAGACCCTACCAGGCTTAGATTCAGACCAAGCTGAATGGGGGCAGCAGACCTGTTTTTAAACCATAGGCCTTCCACTTAACTAGTAGTATGATTTTAGGCAATTGTCTTAGCCTCTCTGAGTCTTGTTATTTCCATCTGTTACATGGGGATATTGACTCTCTCCCAGAGCTATTGATAGATTTAGAACTAATGAGCATAGCAATCTTAGCACAGTGCCTGGATAGCAGTTATTAATTATAGCACAGGGATAGGATCTCTTCTAGGGATACATACAAATCAGTACAGCCACACACAGATGGCACAGTGTAGGACCCAGAGGAAGCCTTCATAGAGGAGATGACATTTGATCTGAGTTTTGAAGGTAAATAGAAGTTCTCTAAGCCAACGAATAGACCAGAGATCAAACAACTTGTGTGTCTTGGCCTAAACTTGGTATTGAGAAGGATAAGCACAGTGTAGCTTACAAAAGCAAGGATAGCAACACAAGTTGCTTACAATAGATAGAGATCTGTGATGCTGTGAAGGTGGTCAGAAGACTGCGTGAAAACCGTGGGCCAGAACAGCCAGGAAGCCTTCCTGGAGGAGGAGAGGGTAGGATTTAGATGGGAAAGGAAGATGAGATGGAGAGTGGCTGCCTGACCCCTGATTTCCTGCCTGGGCTAGGCCAAGAAAGGGGTCACTGGCCTGGCAGGGAACTGGGGACAGACTTTGTGGATTCTATCAGAAGCCCTGATGTTTCTCTGTCACCAGGGCTTGGGCTGATCCCTCCTATAGAAGAAAAGAAAAATTATTCCCAACAACTAATTGTGCAATTGTGATTTGGCTCCTGAGCTGTGCTGAACTGGGCTAAGCCCCAGGGGTGGGGTGAAATGGGGGAGCTCAGACTGAGGACTACAGAGCTTGGGGGCCCAGGAAGGGGTTTGGGACTGTCTCTGTGTGAGTGTTCTGGGCAGGGATACCATCCTGGCCTTGCTAGGGCACCCTGCCCAGAACTCCCACTCCATTCTGCAGGGTCCCCTATTGCCTAAGAGTCAGGCAGACCTGGGTTCAAATTTGGACTCATCCTCTCACCATCTACGCAGCTTTGGACTGGTTACTTAACGTCTCTGTGCTTCCCTTTCCACGTGTCTCACATGGGGTGATGTGGTGGTTAAATCCAAAAGCAAACATGAAGTTCTTAGCACAGAGCCTGGATGGAAGTCATTGCTCCAGAAGTGGTTTTTGCTGCTGCTGCTGTTGTTACTATTCATCATCCTTGCCACTGTGTCCATGACCCAGGCCATGCTGTGGCTCAGGCTGAACCCCAGGGACATTCCAGCAGCCCATGCCCTCTCTCTATGAACTAGGGTGTCCCTGTGCTGTCACTCAAGTGTCCAGTCGGCACCTTGGTAGTTCCTCTCTAAGGATGCAGAACTTGGATTCCCCAGGAACGTCTCATGGATTATCTCCTTAAATCCCACCCTAGACCAATGAAGTAAGTTCACATCTTCCCTTTTGTAGAAGAGGACACATGGTCAGAGAGGGAAGGCAGCTTGTCCAGGGTCACACAGCAGTAAATGACAGGGATTCCAGCTGAGGTTTGTCTACTCCAAAACCTTTGCTCCTTCCACTCCAAGACTTGGGGAGCAGCTTGTTCATGGATTTCAGCCTGGCATTCACCCCCTACCGCTACCTCTACCATGTCCTCCAGTCCCTACTTCTCCCCATCCTCCCCCTCCCCCTAGCTGTGCTCTATACCTGAAGATCACTCTGGACCAAGACTGCAGATAGGGGAGTTCATGTCCTCTTGAGCTAAAACAGTCCTTGCTCTGCCGCTATTAGCAGGGATCCGTCTTCCTCTCCCCAGCCAGGAATTTACTCCTGGGCTCCCCCCATCCCCACACACCCTAGCAAGCATGACACATGTGTCGTAGAGAGTGTGTGTAATGGCGACCAGATGGGAAGCCCAGCCTGGGGTGGGCTTCCTTAGGCAGACATTCCTGGTCACCAAGGCAACACCAGCTCAGTCACATCTGGTTTGGCTAAAGGTCCACCCTGGTTGGCTGGGGCTGGACATAGGGACTTGGCCTCTCATGAAGCCTTGACATTGTGGCAGCTGGGGACAAGTACAGCAGGATCTCAGAGTCCAGGAGGGAATAACGGGAGCAGCATCAGAGTAAAAGCAACAGGCAGTTTGGAGTCAGACAGCCCTGATGTCCAGTCCAGTCACTGGATATATATAATCATATCACTTTCCGGCTATGTTATTTGAGCAAGTCACTACCCCTCTCAGAGTTGCAGTTTTATCCTCTACAGAGTAAGAGACAATGACAGTACTGACCTTGTAGATGCTTGAGAGAATCATGTAAATAGCAGTGCCAATATTCAAAATACTTTACGTATTTGAGCTCTTGTTTTTTTAAATTTTCTTTTAATTTTTTTTTTTTGCAGTTTTTGGCCGAGGCTGGGTTTGAACCCGCCACCTCCGGCATATGGGACCAGCGACCTACCCTTTTGAGCCACAGGCGCTGCCCTGAGCTCTGTTTTTTTTTTTTGAGACAAAGTCTCAAGCTGTCACCCTGGGTAGAGTGCCATGGCTTCATAGCACACAGCAACCTCCAACTCAGGCTTAAGTGATCCTCTTGCCTCAGTTTTT
>NW_003852404.1:3947349-3948517 GCF_000181295.1 Otolemur garnettii
AGCCACAGGCGCCGAGCCAGTTTTTCTATTTTTAGTAGAGATGGGTTCTCGCTTTTTTGCTCAGGCTGATCTCAAACCTGTGAGCGCAGGCAATCCACATACCTCGGCCTCCCAGGGTGCTAGGATTACAGGCATGAGCCACTACACCTGGCTGTATTTGAGCTCTTTTTATCCTCATAGATCTGCTTGACAGTGTTGCTATTATTATCTCTGTGGTGCTGATAAAGAAACTGAGGCACAGAGGCAATATCCCTTGCCCAGTCCAAACAAGTAGTAGGAGGCAGAGCTAGGATTTGAATGCGGGTGGCCTGGGTTCCGTGTCCACCACGCTTCTTCTGCCTGCCGCATTATCCTGCCTGCCACATTGGGAGGACGATATATAAGGACAGTGCTATGTTTTGATATATAAGGACAGTGCTATGTTTTGAGGCTTTGTTTCTCACTCACCCTGGAGGCAGGTGCCATCGGTGGTATGTGGTATGGGCCTGCTGAGTTTATACATGGGTGGACGGATGTCGTGAACATTCCTGCACGTTGGGTGAGCGGAGACACTGGGATTGTCACCCTCTGGGCCCGGTGGTGTGGGTAGCCAGCAGACCCAGCCATTGCCCTGAGAGGCCAGGGAGCCCAACTCCGAAAACAGCAGCCACCAGTCATCAAGTCCCTATTGTGGACTCTTTTTCTACCTTCTCTCATTTCATCCTCATGACCAGCCTGGTCGCCTGAGAATGTCTTTGAAAGAAGTTGGTTGGAACATAGGTCCACTTTCCCCCATAGGAGCACCAGCCTGGGGTCCCATCTCCTGCCTCCGGAGGGTTTTAGGATGATTTGGTGATTGTGCCTGAAGGAAGGAGGCTGCAGGGTAGGGTTGGCAGGGCCAGGACCAGGTCTGTGTCCTGGTTGGCCCCTTGGGTGTTCCCTCTTTCTCTTCAGTTGTCAAAGCAGTTCGTGATGAGGGACAGAGCTGAGTGCTGGGGAGCCAAGATGACCAGAGTGTCGGCCCTTTAAGCCTTCATGGCAGGGACAGCCACCCTTACCCAAGTACCCAGAAGATCCATGGGGTCTGTTAGAGGAGCGTGTAGAGGGCAGTGGAAGCACAGAGGAAGGAGAGTTGGCAGGGCCGGAGGTGTTGGGAGGTGGTGCGGGCATAGGTTATTTTTGTCAAGCT
>NW_003852404.1:3948970-3950366 GCF_000181295.1 Otolemur garnettii
GCCTTAGCCACTTGAGCCACAGGCCTCTGCTTCCCAGAG
The DNA here is from genome assembly GCF_000181295.1 of Otolemur garnettii. Lineage (NCBI taxonomy): Eukaryota > Metazoa > Chordata > Mammalia > Primates > Galagidae > Otolemur > Otolemur garnettii. The sequence goes on from NW_003852404.1 coordinate 3,949,010, forward strand.
TGCTAGGCCAGGTTCGTGTTCTTAACTGTAGAGGGTGAGTGCCCATCTCCTGACTTGAGCCCGGAGTTCTTTTTGTGTCTTCTGGCTCAGTGGGGATGAGACTGCAGTGCCTGTGCCTGGGCTTTGGACCCAGAACCCTGAAATCCCCATGTGCCTGAGTGATGGGAAAGGGAGGGGGCCCTGCTGATTCTCTCAGAGGATGCGGGGTGCTGTCCTGGCCCAGCCAGCCCAAACTCAAGCCAGGTTCCTGCTATGCGCCCTGCTGTTTCTGCAAGCTGTGATAATCTCCAAAAACAGTGAATGATGGTCTTTGGCTGGGTCCAGCTAAGCCCTCAGCAGGAGGTCAAAAACTTCAGGAAGCTCTGGCTTCTAGCCAGGTGCTGAGAAGTTTTAAACTTTTCCCAGCAGGGGCAGCCCTGGGCCAGCAGGAAGAGGAGAGTGCTCTGAGCTGTGGCATTGGCAATGGAGCTGTGGAGGTCTTTTGCATCAGCCCAGGCTCCAGCTTGCCCCTTGACACCCAGGCTCAAGTGCCCTATGTGGACAAGACCTCTCACTTTCACGGTCACAGAGACTGGGAGGACCAGCCCTATCTTATATGGGAGGAGATTGGGCTAAGCAAAGGCAAGTAACTTTCCTAAGGTCACACAGCCAGTTTTTCTGTGTCCTTGTCCAGGGATCCTGATGACCTCATGAGCCCTGCCTCTTTGGCCTTGCCTCTGATCTGAAGAACACACCAGAGCTCCCTCAGCCTCCTCACCCCTCCCTCCCATAGGACATCCTTCTTCCTCCTACTCCCAGTTCCAGAGACAGGATTTTTCTCCCAAAGTAGAGTGCTTTTCCATGTGTGGGGAGGATCCTGGCAGCCCCTGGGAATCCTACACAGGTGGCCTCTGGGGCCAGGGCTGGGAACTAACGTCTCTGATCATCCCCCAGTGATCAGGCCCTGACAGAGCAGGTGAGAGAGGAGGGCAGCCTGTCAATAAATGGTTAAACTAAAGCTCTGAGGAAGGCACCACTTCTGCTGGGGGCAAAGGAATGCTGCACCACATAGGCTGAGCCTCAGAAGCTTAGCCTTTTTTTTTTCTCTCTTAACAATTTTTTTATTACATCATAACTGTGTACATTAATGCATTTATGGGGTACAATGTGCTCATTTTATATACAATTTGGAATGCTTATATCAAACTGGTCAACATAGCCTTCACCTCACTTACTTATTGTGTTAAGACGTTTAAACTCTACTCTTTTTTTTTTTTTGGTCACCCTGGGTAGAGTGCTGTGGCATCACAGCTCACAGCAACCTCAGACTGTTGGGCTTAAGCGATTCTCTTTCCTCAGCCTCCCAAGTAGCTGGGAC
>NW_003852404.1:3950612-3954522 GCF_000181295.1 Otolemur garnettii
GGATTTGAACCCGCCACCTTAGGTGTACGTGGCTGGCGCCTTAGCCGGTTGAGCTATAGGCGCCGAGCCTGCCCAGCTATTTTTTGATTGTAGTTGTCATTGTTTGGCAGGCCCAGGCTGGGTTCGAACCCACCAGCTCCAGAGTATGTGGCTTGCAGCCTAGCCCCTGAGCTACAGGCGCTGAGCTTATACTCTTCTCTTAATAGATTTGACATGTACCCTTGCAAGGGAGCAGGGTTGTCTCGGTGAGGAGAGAGACAGTGGAGACACTGGTGAAAGACTAGGCGGTGTCTCTGAGGCAAGGGCAGGTGGTTCCCATGTGGGTGAGAGCAGCTGGGTTGTGGTTCCAGGCCAAGCACAAAGCAGGCAGGTTTCAAGAGGTGACCCCACTCCAGACTTTTGGGGCATCCAGATGGTATGTGTCCTATTGGGAAAGCAGGAAAACAGTCAGCCAGGTTCCTCTTCTCTGTCCTGCCCAGATCTCTGCCCCACTAAGATGTTCAAGGCAGAGCCTTCTAGGCCTCCCCTCTGCCTGGCTGCCTTCCACAGAGGCTTATCTGTCTCTTCCCATTTCGTGTCTAGAGCCCAGTGCCCAGGACCTGCAGGCCTAAGTGGGCACAGTGGGGCTATCACAGCAAGTCTGGTCTTGGCTGGCCAGGCAGGGCTTCTACTTCCAGCCATTGGTTTTCCTTAGAGGTGCAAAGAAGCCCCAGCCCTGGTGGGGACAGGAGGTGACCGGAATGGCTCCTGGGGTGTAAGGAAACATCTCCTGGGGACCGCTGTGCCGCTGACATCCTCACATCTATGACAGTAGTGATCATGTTTAACACCTGCCTTTTATGAAAAAATACTTGATATGTACCAGCCACCATGCTGGGCTCTTTCCACATGACACCTCGTTTGACACTTAATGATACTCTTCAAGGAAGCAGGGTAGGGAGGAAATGGAAAGAGAGGAACCTGAGGCTCTGAGAGCCAGTAGGACTCACTCAACATAATACAGCTGCTAAGTGGCTAAGTGTCTGATTCAAAATCTACCTTCCGTCCATGGTGAAGATACTGCCTCTGACCCCCCAGGGTTGCTGTGAAGAGCAAAAGCAAATCAATGGGAATGAGCCCGCAGTGGAAATGAGTTGCCACATTCTAACACTTGGGCTTGGATAACATGAATAAGAGTTATGAGCAGAGAGTGACCCAGGACCCAGAGGAAGGGGAGAATCTGTACGCAGGCAGACAAGGGACTGCTTAGCTGACCTCGGTCATCCTAAGTCCCAGAGGTGAGCCCGTAGCATTCATGACACAGGTGTGCAGGGCTCTGGAAGGAACACTGGGCCAGGGCTAGAGGTGGTGTCCAGAGGCCTGGCTTCTAGTCCTGGCTGTGCCCCTTACTCAGCTTCCTCAAGGGGCTTCCTCTCTCTGGGCCTCAATTCATTTGTAGAATGGTGGCGTGGGGCCAGGGCGGGGCTTAGATAGGTTTGACCCTCTCTAACCACACTGCCCTTCTGCTCCCTAAACACTACTCTGGGTCTAACCTCTGGGGTTGAGTCATTCTGGTTTCAGTTTACATGTTACCTGTTCACAAAGATCTTCCCTCCTCCCCAAAGGCTCTCTACTACCCCTACTGCCCTTTCTTTGTAACACTAATCACTCTGCAAACACACGGTCAGTGTCCTGGTTAGGGTCAGGGACTCTGGGGTCAAATTGCCCATGTTCAAATCCCAGATTCCACCATGTAGAGCTGGGTGCTCTTAGCTGTGACCTCTCTGTGCCTTGGTTTTCCCACATACAAGATAGGATCAATAAAAATACATATTATTTTTGTAAGAATTAAATGAGAAATGCATTAAAAAGCACTTAGTAAAAAAATAAAAAAAGAAAAGCACTTAGTGTATAGTATTTGGTACACAGTAAGTACTCAATGAATGTTAGGTGCTGTTATTATGAATTACTCTCAGCAGCATTGTTTATTGTCTCTCTTCTCTTACTATAATTCAAGCCCCGGACAGCAAGGACTTTGTCTTGTTCTGTGATATATTCCTGCCATGGAGCTCATTTCCAAGCAGAGCATAGTAGGTACATAATAAATATTCGTTGGATGCATGAATGGACAGGCACCAATGTCCCTGGTCCTAAAAGGCTATGTATGGCTGGATACAGAGAAGGACGAGGCTGGGAAAACGGACCTGGGCCAGCTCCTTGCCCAGGGCCCAGCCAGCCCACTGTGTTCCTAGCAGCCTAGAAGGTGGGCCCTGACCTGGGCAGCCTCGATGGGGGTCCATGCCTCTCAGGGCAGAGGAGTCTGTCTAGGGATCAAGGTAGCTCTCTGTCCTGCCTCCCTGACCACAGCAGCGTTTATGGGTGTCTGATGCTGCCCCAGCTCAAATTCCAGCTGCCAGGCATGGAGGCTTACGTTGATTTTTCCCTATGCTCAGCAGCCCTCCCTCCCAAACCCGCAGAGTAGTGCCCCACCTGCTTTATCTTTGCTACACTCTCATTTTCAAAGGCTCCTGTTATAAACAGAAATGCCCCCATGGCCCTCCCACTGCTCCCATACCTTCCTCCTGGTCTAGAATTTCAGGATGGGCCTGCTGACACATCGCTTTTCCTGTAGGCCTTTTCCTTTTTTTTTTTTTTAGACAGAGTCTCACTCTGTCACCCTGGGTAGTGTGGTTTCAGAGCTCACAGCAACCTCAAACTCCTGGGTTCAATCAATCCTTTTGCCTTAGCCTCCCAAGTAACTGGAACTATAGGCTCCAGCTACAACACCCTGCTAGTTTTTCTATTTTTAATAGAGATGGGGTCTTGCTCTTTGCTCAGGCTGGTCTCAAACTCCTGAGCTCAACCAATCCACCCACCTCGGCCTCTGAGGTCCTGGGATTATAGGCATGAGCCACCCTGCCCAGCATGCAGACCTTTTCTTGGTGCCTGGTGCTCTGAGTACCCCGAGGACATTGGTTTATGGTTTTTCTGTTATCTTCTGTATGAAGGACATTAAGACTCAGAGGAGAGATTAGCTGGAGGCCCCACAGTTGATGAGGACCAGAATTGGGTTTCAAACTCAGGTCTTGCTGTTTCTTCTGCCTTCATTCATTCATTCAACTCATGTTTACCTAGTCTGTGTCAGACACTGCACAACAGCAATCCTGGTGACTGCCCTGCCCAGGGATCCAGACGTTAATCAGATCAGAAGTTAGTCCAGCTTTGTAAACAGTGTGTACACCAGCATTGTCCAGTAGAACTTTTCATGATAATGGAAACGTCCTGTCCATCACCCACTTGTGGCTACTATACATTCAGAATGTGGCTAGTGCAAATGAGGCTTGAGTTTTTCATTTTACTTAATTTTACTTAATTTAAATAGCCTCTTATGACTCACAACTTCTATGCTGGACATCATGGATCTGTACAGGTATTTCACGATCAGCCATGCGCAGCCTTGGTCTGCAGGTCTCAAACTCAGATGGGGACCAGGCTGATCTCCCGGGGCATCCTCAGTGTGTCCTCTCCACAACTGTCAGTGCACTGGACACCACCAAGGAGTTGGTTCCTATTTTCCTTGAAACATGACATCCTCCCGATCCATCTTTCAGTTTTCCACTTTTTTTTTTCCTTATTGAAGTGGACCTTGCATAGAGTGAAATGTACAAGCCAGAAGCAAGTAGTATGATGAATTTTGACAAATATAGACATTGTGTGTAATAACCGCAGTGGAATCAAGATAGAGGGCATTTCCATTCCCCCCGACAATCCTCTTGCGCCTCCTTCCAGTAAGTCCCATCCATAGAAACATCCACTGTCCTAATGTCTGTCATCATAGATTAGTTTCGCCTATTTTGAAGCTTCACATAAATCGTTTTCCTGCTTTTGAGTGAAAGGACATAAGCAGTATTTCTCGTCTTTTTTTTTTTTT
>NW_003852404.1:3954736-3956875 GCF_000181295.1 Otolemur garnettii
GGGGTGGGCCGTGGAGCCCTGGGGACTTGTGGCCTGTCTAGAGGGAGCGGCCCCTCCTCAGTCTCAGCTGCCTCGTGGGCCTGGCACCGCCAATTCTTTTTTTTTTTTTTTAAAGGAAAGTTGAAAATATTGATTTTCATGTAAAATCTCCAAAATGTTGGCACTTCAAAAATGTTTATAACACCACAGGCCAAATAATTCACATCCGTGGGGCAGATTTGACCTGGGGAGGGCCAGGTTTTGAGCTCTGCCTTGGACTCATCAGAATGTTAGTGGTAAGGATAGCTGGTATTCGCTGAGTGCTTTCTTTGTTTCAGCCCTATTCTAAGTGCTCTCGGTTATTAAGCCATCTAATCCCCATAACAATTTATTAATAGATCCATTTTATAGATGAGTGAGCTGAGCCATTAAGAAGGATTAAGTGATTTGCCCAAGGTTAAAGAGGGAATACTTGGCAGAGCTGGGGTTTGAATGCCGACTGTCCGGTTCTAGAATCCGTGCTCCTGACCACTACATGTCTTCCCCTTGGAGAGTAAAGTTGGAAGGCGATGCTTCTGGGGATGGTTATGCCACTTGGGGGACAGCCACCAAGGCTGTCACCTCTTTGAACAAGTGAGAGAGCCCCTTGGCCCCACCCTGCTGGGACTGTTCCAGCTCAGGCAGTTTTCATGTCCAGGCACCTTGGCTGTCAGGTAGTAGAACCCAAATGTAGGAAATGCTGGGAAGGCAGCCAGTGGCTGTGCTGGGAGTGTGGAAGCTGGATTGATGAGGAGCCATCAGAGATGTTAGGAAGGGCCAGGCAAGTAGGGACAGAAGTAGCAGGAGCATGATGGGGGAAAGCCAGGCCCTGGAGGTGGCAGGGAGGGGACCAATGAGGATAGATGGATCTGCCAGCCTGGGCCCAGGGCCAGGACAAGTTGCTTCTGCTGCCTGGGGAGCTAGTGGCTGGGGCATCCCTGCCTCCTAGTGCTTGGTCCAGACAAGCCTATCACTTGGAAGAGTCTGGGAAGGGGGAGATAAGGATCCCCAGGATCACTGCTGTACTTCCATCATCGCCTCCCCCCTCCAAAGCATGGGCCAGGAGCACATGGCTAGAACTCACACGGGGACTCTTGACTTCCATGCTAGTGCTCTTTGGGCTCTTTGGTGCTCTCAGGGCCAGGATTCAGGGGGAAAAGGGTCTCTGATTATTTCTGGAGCCTGAGAAGGGGAGAGGCCAGCAGACAGATCCAGAAACGCTCCCCAAATCTGCCAGGCCCAGTATACAGCAAGTGCTAAGTAAGCATTTGCATTACTATTAGTTTTTCCCAATTTGATGCTCACACCCACTTTTGACATATGTGCTGCCATCAAAACCCATTTTACCCACAAAAAAGCCAAATTTCAGAGGGAAGATTGCCTATGTCACTGAGCCAGGAAGTTATTGGCAGGATGCATGGAGCGTGGTAGCACCAGCCTGGTGCACAGCAAGGGGCTTGGAATGGAGCCTGGCCCACAGGAGGGACGACGTGAAAGGACTGACTAAAAGAGGGGCTGTTGGAAGAGGCAGCATGAAGCTGGGCATGGGGAGCTCAGCCTGTGAAGCTGCTGCTTCCCCTGGGGCCAAGTTATTTCCTGAATAAGTTATTTCCTAATGCCCCCTGGGTCTCTGTGCTCTGAGGATGCACTGCCTGCCACATGCATGCGATTTGGGCTGGTACCCAGCCCATGTGCCTTCTGGCAACTCCATACCAGGACAGCTCACCACTCCTGGCTCCAGACCCTGTGTGTGGTAGAGGGGCAGTCTGGCCTCGGGGTGGGGGGGGGGAGAGGACATCACCTCCCTGAACCTCAGTTTCCTTATCTGTCAAATTAGGACAATGCTACCTACCATGCAGGGTTGTGGTGAGGGCCTGGTATATAACAGGTACTCAGTAAATACGTGTCACAGAACCTCCAGAAAATGGCTATCAAATTGGCCTTTTAAGGACAGATACCTCTCTAATCTAGCCCAGGACAGCTTGATCCATTCAGGAGCTCAGAATCTAAACAGGTTCACTGCTTTCAACCTGCACACTTTACAGACATGCGCCCCCTTCACCTACGTCTGCACTGGCCCGGGCACTGGGAGAAAGTTTGCCATTAGTACTGTCCCCCCAA
>NW_003852404.1:3958106-3958355 GCF_000181295.1 Otolemur garnettii
AAAGAAAGAAAAAGGACTCTGAGATTTAAAAAATAGTTTGCCAACCACTGTTCTGCACCAGCACCTGCCTCCCATGCTACAGGTGAAAAAACTGACACCAAAGCTCATTCTTTCCCCCATAAATAATAATAATATTCAGATATTGTTCTAAGTCTTACTCATTGAATCTTTGCAAGCCTATGAAGGAGACATTGTTGTTATCCCCGTTATACAGATGAGGACACTAGGTGCAGAGGGGAAAGTTTCTTG
>NW_003852404.1:3958563-3958940 GCF_000181295.1 Otolemur garnettii
CAGTCCTAGTCCTATTCCTCCTGCTGTCCAGGACATTGCCCAGGCTGAGAGAGGGATGGGTGAGCCTCTGTGAACCTGCCTCTTGTCATTTATTGGCTGTGTGACCTTGGACAAGTGAATGGACCTCTCTGAGCCTGTTTTCTTACCTTAGAAAAGGGTTAATAGTGCCTATATTATGGGGTTATCATGAAAGTTAGACAGGATCATCTGCATAGTTGGTTGGTGTAAGGTTCATGGATCCTAGGAGCCCCCAAAGCTTCCTGCCCCACCAACTACCAACTCCCTCTTCCCAGCCCTACCTGCTCACCTGTGTAACACAAATACTAATTACAGCCAGTTCCAGGAGCTGCTTCCTGTTGGAGCCTAATTACTAGGCA
>NW_003852404.1:3959034-3959297 GCF_000181295.1 Otolemur garnettii
CATTAGGGCCGGCTGCAACTCCCTGGTTTGCCTGGAATTTAGTGCTCAGAGAACATCAGAGCAGACAACTTAGCCCCTTTATCCTGGCTGGGAGGTGATGCCTGTAGTAGTAAGGAGGGAGCAGGTGGTGGCCACCTTCTGATCTGTTGTAATGGCAAAACCACAGTTTTGGGGTAGAAGCACGTGGATCATTTACTTTGGGCAGTTACTGACCCTAGCTGCACTCCAGTTGTTTTTATGCTGTGCAGTGGGAAAGAGTTGGG
>NW_003852404.1:3959498-3970350 GCF_000181295.1 Otolemur garnettii
AGGCTGTGGACTTTCCAGCTCTTACTTAGTTTAAGACGTGCAAAGACCCGGTGTGTATGGGTGAGTGAGGGATACCATTATCATCTCCATTAGACAGATGCAGAAGCCAAAGCATGGATGGAAGAGAAATGGCCTTGTTGAAATCACACAGTCACACTTGGCTGCCAATCACCCTACTGGGATGAGATGCTGGAAAATGCCCAGGGAGGGGTCACAGTAAAGTCAGAAAGGAGAGCTGCCTGGAGGAAAATGCATCTAAACTAAGGAGTTGCCAGGGGAAAGAAGGCAGAGGGCAGTGGGTATGCAAAGGCCTGCAGGGAGCTTGGTGTGTCGGGGGAACTAACTGTAAGTGCTTTGCTGTGTTTGAGCAGGTGAGGGAGGAGTAGTGAGAGATGATGCTGTAGGGGGCCAGGAGCCAGGTCCTGGGAGACCTGGGGGAGTAAGGGATGGAAGCCGGGCGAGGCCCATGGTCTTCATTTTGACAGCTCCAGGGAGTCAGCACGTGAAGCTGGCAAGTAGTTTAGAACATCCTGCCTCTAGCTGGCCAAGAGACAAGGGACTGGAGGGGCCACAATGGGAGATCAAGAAGGCCAGAAGGCTTCCTGGGTTGGGGGCAGGCAGAGCCAATGGGCCCAGGCAGAGGGGCAACAATGACTGCTAGGGGCTGTCAGGCACGTGGAGGGGTGGGCATCAAGTTATAATGAGAGGTTGCAGCCAGATTTGGGGCCTGGGTGTGGGACAGCCTCCAGCAGGCACCAAGGCAGTGGGTTGGCAGCACTAGGTAAGACTGCCTGCTGGGCCCCCAGGCAGGTGAGTCAACACCAGGCCGAGTGGGTGAGTGTTTCCCGGCTCCCTGCGTGTGTAGGCGAGCCTTCTGCTGCCAGCACCTTAGTAGGAGCCCAGCCCTGGGACTCTGGTCCAAACCAGGATGTTGACTCATGGGTTCACAGGACTGTTGGCTTCTCCAATAAGAGGGCTAGCAGCCTTCCCACCTGTCCTGCACCCTTGGTCTTCGAGGGTCTCCCTGAGTCTCACCTTGAGCTTTTCCCTCCCCCAACCTCCTACTCACTTGTGCTCAGGCCTTTTTGGTGGCACAAAGCATAGTCTCCCATCCCACCTCTACCAGTTACATCCCTCCCTCTGTACCATATCTTAAGAGGGCGGCCTATGGCCTGCAAAGGAGGTTGGTCTAGAGAGCCCCAAGTGGGAGCACGAGAAAAGGAGAAGGGGCCCCTAGAGAACCAGGAAGACCTGGGTTTGAGTCCCAGCTCTGCTGCTGCCTGGCAAGCCACCTCTTCTCTCAAAGCCTCAGTCTCCACATCTGTAAGATGGGGATCTCAGGACTTATTCCACAAGGTGATGGTAATACAAATAAGATAAGGATACAGGCGTGGTGCCCATGGCACGGTGGTTACAGCACCAGCCACAACCTCAGACTCTTGGGCTTAGGCAATTCTCTTGCCTCAGCCTTCTGAGTAGCTGGGACTATAGGTGCCCGCCACAACTCCCAGCTTTTTTTTTGTTGTTGTTGCAGTTGTCGTTGTTTAGCAGGCCTGGGCTGGGTTTGAACCCACCTGTCCTGGTGTATGTAGCCTGTGCCCTAACCACTGAGCTATGGTGCTGAGCCTGACTTATTGCTGTTGATGCTAACCTTGATCACCTGGGCGCTCCATTTTTTTGCCAAGTATCCAGCAGGGAGAGAGTAATGCGAAATATTGGCTGGGAAATTTGGATGAGGACCGAAGCAAATGGGAAAGATGGTGAGAAGGTAAAGAGAAGCAGGCAGGCTGGGCATGGTGGCTCATGCCTGTAATCCTAGTGCTTTGGGAGGTAGAGGTGGAAGGATCGCTTGAGGCCAGGAGTTTGAAACCAGCCTGGGCCATATATCAAGACCCCATTTCTACAAAACAGAAAATATTAGCAGGCTGTGGTAGTGCACACCTGTAGTCTCAACTGCTTGGGAGGTTGAGGCAGGATGATCCCTTGTGCTCAGGAGTTCAGGGCTACAGTGAGTTGTGTTCATGCTACTTTACTCCAACCTGGGCAACAGAGTGAGATCCTGTCTCTTAAAAAAATTAAATTAAGGCTCAGTACTTGAAGCTCAGAGGCTAGAGCGCCAGCCACATACACTGGAGCTGGTGGGTTCAAATCCAGCCCAGGCCTGCCAAACAACAATGATAACTACAACCAAAAAATAGCCAGGTGTTGCAGCAGGCACCTGTAGTCCCAGCTACTTGGGAGGCTGAGGCAAGGGAATCACTTAAGCCCAAGAGTTTGAGGTTGCTGTGAGCTGTGATGCCATCGCACTCTACAGAGGGCAACATAGTGAGACTCTGTATCAAAAAAAAATTTTTTTTAATTAAAAAAAAAAGCAGGCATAAAGAGGTGGGTGATACAGTATGTCCCACAGGGGCCAATTTCCTTGATGACGGGCTGCTATATGCCACGTAGTTCATGTTCTCAGTTCATTTAATCTTCACAATGACCCTTTTTACAGATGAGGAAACTGAGACCTGAAATGTGAAAAGGATATGTCCAAAGTCACATGAGCTCAGGGAACCTGGGAGTGGGCCTGGGTCTATCTTTACTGCCTCAGTCTTCACACAGTTGAATAAATACTTGGAAGCCCTATTCCCAGAAGAGTGGATTAGAGAAGGAATGTTCCTGATACAGGTTGTTTCAAACTGACTTTATCCATAGAGAATTCATGATGGGTTATAACTAAAATACATTCAATAAAATAATATGCTCCTAGCACTCCGGGAGGCCAAGGCAGGTGGATTGCTTAAGCTCAGGAGTTCGAGACCAGCCTAAGCAATAGCAAGACCCTGTCTCTGCTAAAAATAGAAAAACTGAGGCAAGAGGTTCACTTGAGCTCAAGAGCTTGAGGTTGCTGTGAGCTATGATGTCATAGCACTCTGCTCAGGGTACCAGAGTGAGACTCTGTCTGAAAAAAGTGAAGAAGCAGTTTAATCCTTCAGGAACTTTGTGGTAAATTTAAAAAGAAATTAATCACACGAAAGACACTGAGAAATACATTGGACAATGTAATAGTAATAAATGTCAAGTGGCACATCTGTAGGAGTGATGGCCATATTTGTACTACCCTGCTCTTTGCTCAGAGTTGTCCTGTTTGAATTTTACTTGATTGTTATCAAGTTATTTCTTCTTTGTTGAAGTCACAGATGCCTATGTCCTAGCAAAAACCTGGGGTATAAAGTAACCAGTTATCTGGGAACTAGGTTCTATGCTCAGTATCAGGGCGATGAGTATCAGATGGGTAATAAGTTGGTAATCAGGGTAATAAGATGATTGCTCTCCACTCCGAGGATAAAGACAGCTAGACAAAGGCCCCAATGCAATGCAGGTACTTTGCCACGGCACACCTGGGAGGAGGGCCTCAGGGAGGAGCAGGCAGGCCCAAGATGGAAAGGAATACGTAGTGTTTGGGGTAGCGGGCACTGTCTTGGCAGAGGGAATATTAGCCACAGACCCCACAAGGGTGGGAACCACGGCCTACTCAGGGCTGCCCAGGGCCTGCCAGGCATCAAGGACTAAGTAAGCTCCTGTTGCGCGGTGCACACCTGCAGGGTAAGACAGGGTCAGGCTACTCACCTCAGGGGTCATGCAGAGGATGAGCCTGGGGAGGTAGGTTTTGGCCAGATAGGGAGTCTTCGAATGCAAAGCTAAGAAGTTTGGATTTTTTTTCCTTAGGTAGTGAGGATCAATTGAAGGCTTTAAGGTTCAAATTGGATAAGTTATGACAATACAAATAATAACAGCTAACACTTAGTGGGTACTTGCTATGTGTTTATATTAACTCCTTTAAGTATCACAACAGTCCTATGAGGGAGGCACTATTATTTTCATCCCCATTTTATAGATGAGATAACTGAGGCACAGGAAGGCTGAGTCACTTGCCCAAGGTCACACAGCCAGGAAGTGGCAGAGTGGAAATCTGAACTGAGGTTTGGATCCAGCCCTTTTACCCACTGTATTATTGTGCCTGTTAAATATAAATATTTAGTTAACAGATAACGTGTGTTTTAGATGACATGTAAGGATTTAATAGTTTTAAATAGATCCCAGCCAATTATCAGCAACAGAAGCAGTAATTGATGGTGATTTTGACCACAAAGGGCAACATCCCCAAAGAGTTGAGGCTTAGAAATAGAATGTGCAAGCAATTTAGAGGGTGTGGCTGCTGAGTCCCAGGCCTCAAATTCCACTCATGGGGCTGCTCTTTCCTGCCTCTGACACACTCCAAGATTCCTTAAAGATCCCCTGCCTTCAGCCATCCAAACACAAGAGCCATCCGAATGACTAATGCAGTCTGGACAAATGGGATCATGCCTGCATGCCACCAGGCCCTCAGGCTTTTGTCGTCAGAAACACATGAGCATTTTTATTTCTTGTTTCTGTTCACACCAGGCCGTGGATTTCCAAGGGTGGGGTTTCCAGAGCTTGGGCACCTCTGCACCTTCATCTGGCTTTCATCACTTTCTCTGAACAGCTGAGGATAGGCACTGGGGACAGGCAGCTCGCAGGAAAAATTGTAGTTCCCACATCTCCGTTCTTGGTCTCCTCAAAGCCCTTCTCATGAACCTAGACTCAGATTCAACCCAGACTTCTCCTACACGGTGGCACAGGGCCAGGAAAGGAACTGAGCAAACTAAAGCAGAAACTCCCCCACAAAGCGGTGGTGGTTCTTCCCTTTCCCTGAAGCTCTTGGGCCCGGGTGTGGCACCCACAACCACAAATGAGGCAATTTGAGAACAAGCGCTGACCACTCAGCCAGCATAGAGCCTTAGGCTGCCAAGGGCACCCAAACTCCATGGGGTTCCCATCTGAAGTAGCAGTTCCACCTTCCACAAGAGCACAGGACCAAGAGTCCAGGACCCAGCCCTGCCACTCACTAGCTGTGTATCTTGGGCTCTCTGGAGGCAGCATAATGGAGTCAGGGTGTGTGGGGGTTGGAATTCTTCAGGGGAAGATTTACATCCTCATCCTGGCTCTCTAACTCTCCAGGCAGACGATAGTGAGGAAGAGATGGGATGGACATGGAGCCAAGTCCTGCCTGCTGTCTGACCCTCAGCTGTCACATCCATAAAGCAGAGGTGATGATTCTCACCTCCAAGGGTTAGCAGAGATACATTTGTCAGGTGCCACACAGAAGGTGTTTGGTGTGTCCAGCCCCTGCCCTGTATAAAATGGAAGTGATACCCACTGAGGCTGAAGCTCTTAGGTGGCTGATGAGATCCATCAAGATAGTGAACTGAAAGCCCTAGGTGGAGGGTTCTGGGCAGGTACAAATATAGGGCTGCGGTGATTGTTGGAACGTCACTCACCACAGCCTGTGGTCACCCCACCAAGCACAGCCAACTAAGCCTCTCCCACATCTGAGTTCAGTTTCACTACAAGGCTCAAGGCAGACGCTTCAGAAAGGGGCCCTCGTCTTTTGTGTGTCAAAAAATAAACAGCACTCCATCTCCGCTGATTTCTGCTTGGGAGGTATGTGAGCTTTCTATATCACCTGTCCGCAGACAGGCTGCAGAGGGGTAAATACTAGGGCAGCTGGGGTGGGCTTACAGCCTCTCTCCCTTGCCTCCCGCTTATACTCAAGTATCTATAGAGGTTCTAGCCCCAGACTGGGCCCTTGAGTTACTGGGGCTATGAGAGCCAGCACTTGCTGGTAGGGTTCACCCATCTAGGATGGCTGTCTGGGGACACAGGCAGGGGACTAAATGCAATCTGGAGAGCTTCCCAGAGGGGAGAGCTCCGAAATGAGCCGGAAGAAGAGCCATTGTGTAACCACACCTGGGTGAGTTACTTCCTTGAGCCTCAGTTTCATTATCTGTCAAAGGGGTGAATAATACCTGCATCCAAGGGATGGGTGACAGGCTGAAAATGAGATGGTATAAAGGAACCGACAGGTCCCTAACACTAGCTCATTGCCTAGGGGACATGTTTGGTGAATTGAATTTCCTTTTCAAGGGTCTTTTCCTCTGTTGTCACTTAGTATAACCAATGTCTTATTTTAGAAGAAGTCCAGCTGTAACCCAGTGATAAGAAGCTCTGAAGAAGTCCTTTCTCTCTCTGGGTGTATAATGGGAACTCCTCCATCCAGTGAGAGTGAGGCAGAAGACTCTAGAATTAAAATTCTTCCCAGCACTCTGCCTCCCCAAGGCCTAATGCCCCTTAGGTGTGTTGCCTTTGTCCTTAGGCATTACAAAGTTAGACGCAGGAGAATTCAGAACTTAAAAGCATTTCCCCTCCACTTGTTCTCCTATTCATTTTAACAACTGTTTGTTGAGCACCCACAATTCTCTATGGAACAGGGCAGACAAGATCCCAGGACTAAGGTGAAGATTTAGGAGAAGGGGAGGGAGATAGACCGTAAAGATGTAAAGACAACAACAAATTAGGGTGCTCTCATAGAGAATTTGGGGGGCTACTAAGGATGGTTGGGACATTTGAAGAGGTGGCATTTAAGCTGAGACCTGAAGCCTGAGCTGGCATGGGAGAAGAGATGGGAAAGAATGTTCTAGGTAGAGGGAACAGCAGCTACACAGGTCTTGAGAGGAAGGGAAACTTGGAGAAACTGGGGAAATGAGTGATGGCTAAAGAAGTTGGCCCCTGGGTGAGAGAGGTGGGAGTCAGGAATGGACAGGGCCATGGGGGCCTGGTGAAGGGTTTGGATTTTTTTTTTTTTGAGACGGAGCCTCAAGCTATCCCCCTGGGTAGAGTGCCATGGCATCACACTCACAGCAACCTCCAACTCCTGGGCTCAAGCGAGTCTCCTGCCTCCGCCTCCCAAGCAACTGGGACCACAGGCGCCCGCCACAACGCCCGGCCATTTTTTGGTAGCCATCATCGTTGTTTGGCGGGCCCGGGCTGGGGACTCGAACCCGCCACCTTAGGTGTATGTGGCTGGCGCCCTAGCCGCTTGAGCCACAGGCGCCGAGCCATAAGGGTTTGGATTTTATTCCAGGGACAGCACAGGAGTTTTAAGCAAGGGAGTGGCAAGATCAGAGTTCCATTTTTAAAGGCAGCCCTAGCTGAGGGGGCTGCAAAAGGAGACCTTCAAAACCTGCCACTCTGTCTCTGTGACCTTGGGTGGGCAGTCATCTCACCTCTCTGAGTCTCTTCATTCATATTTGTGAGTGGGAATGAACAGAAACACACTTTGAAAGCTAAAAGGCGCATCCCAATCCAGGGATTCCACACCTTACTAGAAGTGGAGGGTCCATGGGGAAACTGCTGGGTTAGACCTCTCTGGGGTTGGGAAGTAGATAGGAGAGTGCTGGGGCCCAGTCTCCCGTGAGGGTCTGTGAGACCATACTTTCCCACCTAGGGTCACAGGAGAGGCCTCAGCGGCTGGGGGTAGGGGGAGAGGAACTGCTTGAGACTCTGACTCCTGAGATGGGAAGTGGCAGAGAAAAGTCAGGGTCCGGCTTTCTGGCTCTCCCCAAAGCAGTGGTTCTTCATGTGTTGGGGGAAGGCCACACTGGGGGGGGGGGCAAGGTGGGATACCTGCCGGTTTTGTTCCCCCTTTTTTGTCAAGTTTTTCTAGCGACGATAGGGGCGATCTCCCCCTTAAGGCACCCAAGGGCCAAGGGTAGGGGTGTATCTCTTTTGACTGTTCTGGGCCAAATTGGGGACACCTTCCTGATACTTTTGTTATCTGTCATTAGGGACCCCAAGTTTCCTAGAAGGAGCGGTTGCTGTGAGGCTCCTTACTGCCTGCTAAGGAGTTGGAGGGGGCTCTCCAGATCTCTGGGAAAGGAAGGGGTCCCATCTCTCTGGGACTCTTGGGCCTTGGGGGTCATCCCGAGAGAGCCCGATCAGGCCCCGCCCGCGAAGGTGGTGCGAAGCCCGGCCCAGCCCCCGGGGCCCTGCCCAGCGGCGGCGGCGGCAGCAGCAGGAGCGGTGGTGGTGGCGGTGGGACCCGGGTAGCGGCCGCCAAACCAGAGCGAGACCGGTGTCCAGGGCGCAGTATGCGGAGTGTGTGCCCTCTGCCCCTGGTGGCCGCGGTGCTGTCGGCGCTGGGGGTGAGGAGCGGAGCTGCTTCAGCTGGGAGCGGGTAGGGGGCGGGACACCTCTCCCCGCCTCGGGCCGGTGCGTGGGCCGGTCTCGGGTGTCCTGGCCGGGGCGGGGCGGGGTGGCGGAGACGCCGCGCCGGGGCTGGGGCCGCTTCCCCATTCGGGCGCGAGAGCCATGGAGGCGCTGAGAGAGTCCGTTCTGCATTTGGCCTTGCAGATGTCGACCTACAAGCGGGCCACGCTGGACGAGGAGGAGCTGGTGGACTCCCTCTCCGAGGGTGAAGTGTACCCCAACGGCTTGCAGGTACGAGCCCTCCGGCCCACCCCGGCCTTGGCGCCGGCCTGGGCCGGGCATGCGCGCTGCTGCCGCCCCGCCCCCACACTACCAGCCCGGGATGGGACCTGCCACCCGCAGCTGGGCTTGGCGGGAGAACCCTACCTGTAGTAGGAGGGACCCTGAGGCTCTGGGCTCCCCCGATCAGCCCTGGCCATCCCCAGATCTTCCTGACCACCTGCTTCTGGAGCTAAGCCCAGGTGGCAGAACAGAGGCTCTCTCGGACCTAAACTGGTCACGTTCCCTTAAGAGGCAGTCCGTGAATGCCCAGGGACTTGCCCAGGCGCACACAGCCCGTTACTGGCAAAGTCTAAAAACTGTTTTAGTTTTAGTATAGAAAAGCCTGCGTCCTTGGAACCCACCCCTCAGTCTTAGGCAAACCGGGAGAGTCAGTCACCCTATCTGGGAGGCGTTATCCCCTCCATCTTCTTTCTTCCTGGTACCTGAATTCTCTGGGGGATGAGGGGACAGGTTCTCTGCCCCATGTTTCCCTGCCCCTTTTCTGCATGTTCTATAGGCCCAGTCCCCTGCCTTACACCAGGGCCTGTCCTTAGGGGAATCTCATATGCCTACTGCCCCATCTGTCAGAGCAGAGAGCCAGACTGCTCTCCTCTCCCTGGGCACTGCACTGGGACTTTTTCTTTCTTTTTTTCTTTTTTTGCAGTTTTTGGCCGGGGCTGGGTTTGAACTGTGGGGCCGGCGCTCTACTCCTTTGAGCCCCAGGTGCTGCTAGCACTGGGACATTTTTGACTAGCACCTCAGTCCTGGTTGGGTTTGGATCCAGGCAGGTAGGTGGGAAGAGTTGGAAATGTTGTGGAGACCAAAGGTGGCTGTGTGATCTTGCTCCTGAGAAACCAGCATAGAGAGAGGACTGGACACTTCAGTCCAGGAAGATTTCTGCTAGGGAGACCAAGAGAGGTACCAGGGAGTCTTAGGGTGACCTGGTAAAGTGGCATCTGATCACAGCTCATCCTGAGGGCAAGCTTAGTGTGTGTGGGAGCTCAGGCTGCTGAGCACACATCTACTCAGGCACACCCCTCAGAAGCTAGAATAGTATAGCAGCGATAAAGGGAAATAGCATTGATTTGAGTTTTTCCTGCAGGCTGGTTAAATTAGGCCCACGGATATCCAAATTCATGACCCCAAGTGCTCTAACCACTGCCACTGGGATATGGCAACCTGGCCTATACCATCCCACTTAACATCTGAGACAACCCTCAGGGGCTGTAGAAACTGCTTTTTCCATTACAGATAAGGAAACTGAGGCTCTGAGAGGAGAAACAATTCAACTTAGGTCACAGAGCTAGAAATCTGAGAATGACACATCAAACCCAGTCTGCCTGAAACCTCTTCCCTGTGGACCCTTCTTAAGAGCCTAAAGCCAGCAGGAAATTAGATTTCTGGGGCAGGCACTTTTCCCTTCTAAAAAAAAAAAAATCAAAACAGAATCTAATCAGCAATCTTTTTCAGTCTCATCTTCCACAGAAGGTTCTAAATATATCAGCGCAAAAGCATTTCAGAATTCATAACAGAATAATATGCCATGTTGCTGTTATCACAGCAGCCCACTCGGGTATAGCCTTTTTCAGATCAAATAGTATGGGTAGCTGGGTGAGGGCCCCTGGCAGAGCAGGGGGAGTCCCATCTCTGAAGCCAGGAACTCGTGTTTGAATTCTGACTCTGCTCATGACCTCGGGGAAACTACTTAATCTCTGTCAGTTATAATTCCCTCAGCCATAAAATAGGTTAGAGAAAGTGGTTATAATACATACTACAGAGCCTTCTAGGATTATTTTTATGACCTATGAGGTAAGACCTGGTGTGGCTCTTCATCATTACAGATGATGAAAGAGAGAGGCAGGGAGAGGTTAGGGACATTCCTGTGGTCACCTCACTGTCACATGGATTGGGGTTTAGTATACCAAGCTCCCCAATTGGGTACATTTTTCATTTCCCATACAGAAAAAGGCAAAAAAAGTTGCCCAAGGATTTGGGACATGTCTGTGGGTACCCAGCTTGGCTTCTTGGAGCCCCCACAAAAAGTAAATATGAACTGCCAGTGCTTGTTTTAGTAAGAATCAAGCACTCCTCCACCTCAATTTATGAGGCTGAATGTTCTATTAATTTAACATTTCCACTTAGTGTGGGTTTTTTTTTTTTCAATATTGAGGCTTTCTATGCCCATTTGTGGAAAATCATATTGTCAGGTATAAAAACGAATTAAAGAAATAGTAATCCCACTGCTCAAAGTTAATATTTCTAGTTTTGCACCTTTATATGTATGTATATACAGTATTTTTATTATTTATTTATGTACATTTACATAAATAATACATATATATTTATATAACTTATATAAATAATATGCTCACCCTGGAAACAGGTCCATGGTGTCATAGCTCACAGCAACCTCAAACTCCTGGGCTTAAGAGATCCTCTTGCCTCAGCCTCCTGAGTAGCTGGGACTACAGGTGCC
>NW_003852404.1:3970926-3974269 GCF_000181295.1 Otolemur garnettii
CGTGGCTGGCGCCTTAGCCCGTTGAGCTATAGGCGCCGAGCCGATTCATTGCCACTTTGTAAGCATCTTCTGTGTTATTAAAAATTTCTGAAACTGGCTGCCATCAAAAATCGTAACACTTCATAATACCAATGTATAAAAATATATTTATTTACTCCAGTGTAGTTGGGCAGTTAGGCACAATTCCTGTCACACTGTGGGTGACCATCTTTTAGCTTTCAGATTGTTTCCTAGGGGCTGATGGCTAGGAATAGAACTGTTCCCTCAATTTTAGACTTTTAAGGATGGACCCTGCAACCCAAATCTCTCTCTCTTGATGGGTAGCTATAAAAATAAGCTATTGGATTCATCAAGATTTTGGAGCCCCTTAGTTCTAGAAAGTCCAAAGTTGTCAACATCAATAATAGATAAATAAAATAAGTGAAAACTCACATTTTCCAGCCAGACTTGGAACATTTATCACTGGGATGTGCTGACAAAATATTGAACTTAACCAGAGTAAAGTTCTACATGTACCTTACCTGCAAGGGTTTTTTTTTCCTTTAGTGCACAGTTTACTCCAGTGGTTCTCAACCTTCCTAATGCCATGACCCTTTAATGCAATTCCTCATGTCATGGTGACCCCTAACCATAAAATTATTTTTGTTGCTACTTCATAACTGTAATTTTGCTGCTGTTATGAATCGTATCTGATATGCAGGATATATTTAGGCCACCCCTGTGAAAGGGTCGTTCGACCCCCAAGGAGGTCGCAACCCACAGGTTGAGAACCGTTGGTTTACTCTCAGTCCACTAAAACAAATCGCTCTGGATCAAGTGCAGAATTTAAAGCCAGCTAGCCCTAACTTAGCACCCCAGCTCTATCTCTCCTGGGCTGTGAGACCTGAAAGCAATTCACTTCTACATTTGGGGTTTGGCTGGGAGGTTTGTAAGACAGGGTTAACACGTGGTATTTTTAACCCACCTCTCAGAGGTGTCACAGTAACTCAAATGAGATAATACAGGTGACAACATTTTTAATAGTGCTTAGAAAATGGATTTGGTTATTATTAGGATTGGTACAGAAACTCACCATAAGTGATAGCTCATTGATGCCCTAAATATGAGTATAGTAGCTTTCCCTCCAAAGTCTGAGCTCCTCACACCTGAACACATACCATTTCAGTGCCATGAAGGGAAGTAGCCATAGTTACACCTGCATCCTGAACTGGGGAGCAGATAGCCACAGCTGTCTACCAAAACCTTTGAAACTCACCCATTTACTTCTAAATTATTTTTTAATGAAAAATGAAAGCTGAGATATTTAAATCCTTAGTTGTGGTTTTCTTATTTTTTCACCGTCTTTCAACAGTGATTTCAAGGACAAGCCCACTCCATACTTTATAAAGACTTCTGGCCGGTTGTAGGGGTTGACACCTGTAATCCCAGCACTTTGGGAGGCCACGGTGGGAGGATCACTTGAGATGGGGAGTTCAAGACCAGCCTGAGCAACATAGTGAGACCCTGTCTCTACAAAAAAATCTTTTTAGATTAGCCAGGCATGTCTGGTGCCCTAAATGTAACAACCTTTCCCTCCAAAGCCTGAGCTCTCTAAAACCAGCCACCTGTCGCCCCAACTACTCTGGAGGATGAGGCAGAAGGATCGCTTGAGCCCAGGAGTTCTAGGTTGCTATGAGCTATGAACATAGCAGAGACTCTGTCTCTGAAAAAACGAAATAAATGAAAACTCTACTTAACCTGGAGGTATCACATAAACTCTGTCCACCTATTTGAGCATTATACTCTTCATCTTTAAGTTTCTAAAGTCTGAGATGGTTACACCTGGGATCTCATCCAGCTTCTTCATTTTAGAGATGGGAGCTGAGGCCCAGAGGTGCCTAGTGATACACAGTGGGGTCTCGGCTGACCTTTGACTTCTCAGGTTGACCGTTTTTCTCCTGTACCTCTCCATGAAGTAGGGAGCTGGGCGTTCCTTCTGGGAAGCAAAGAAAGTTAGAAAGCACTTCTTCTAAATATTAGATTTTTCCTCTTGTTAATATATGAATTCCCTCCCCTGCAAAACAGGTAATCCTTTAAGGTGTTACCAATCACTTGAGGAAAGTCAGACATGAGGCAGGGTGACAGGCAGGGCTCAGCTAAGTGAGAGGACAGGAGACTATTAGAGTGCTGCTCTGGTCTGACCCCAGTGGCCTCGGCCGGAAGTCCACCTCATGGAAACTTCACTGGAAGAAACTTCCCCAAACTGACACCCCCACAGAGGCAGGGCGCCTGGCTGGGGTGAGCTGTCATGGTCTGCCTGCTCTGAAAGGCTGACTCTGGGCTGCAGGGGGTGGGATCCCTGCCAAGCCCTGGGCCAAACGACTCCTGCTTGCTGCTCCATGCAGCCCAGGTCGGGGAGCCTGGCGGTGGCTCAGGAGAAGTATCTACCTTCCCTTCTGCCTCGGCTCCCCACCCTTCTGCTGCTGGCTCCTCTCACCGGCCCCCGGGCAGTGGTGCCCTGTCTTCACCTGCAGAACTTGTTCTTGCTGTAAGCCTAGGTGAGCCAAGCACTCACTTCTGTAACTGAATATTTATCCCTGATTAGGGCTTTGTTCCCTTGGCTGTGGAAACCCTGGGAACTCCTGGGCTGGGCAGCTCAATTCTCTCTCTCTGTCTCCCTCCTCACCTCTCTCCTTTGAGGGCACCCCTTTCTCTCTCTCTCACTCATTCTGTGTCTACCTCACTCGACAATAAATAGGAAAATGAGTGTGGCATCTGCAGTGATCCTCAGCCCTTCTCCCAGGTGTCAGCTCTGCCCCTTGCCCGATGGCCATTCTGCAGTTGCCTCTGCTGAAACGGATTGGGCTACTCACCATGGATCTTCCTACTCTCCAAGCCATTGCAGACCAGTCCCCCATGATTGACACAGCTTCTTTTCCAAAAGGAAAGGAGAAACCACTCACATCTTCCCTTGCTGTGAGCCCTACCTCACAGCATCCTCTTGACTGTCCTATGAAGGAGCAGGGCAGGTACAATAGGGGCAGGCACAGAGAACAGATCAGGGCCCTAATTCACACCCCAAGCCCTTGAACTCAGGAATTAGCCAGCCTCTCCTGGAGTGGCCTTTTGATCCTGGCCCAGATTCTTTAGGTGACTTCTCCTACACCAAGAGCTGCCTCTAGGTTCCTTCTGCCCTCAGAGAAAAAGCTTTTCTATAGCTCAACCGGCTAAGGCGCTAGCCACGTACACCTAAGGTGGCGGGTTCAAATCCCCAGCCCAGACCCGCCAAACAACAATGACGGCTACAACCAAAAAATAGCCGGGCGTTGTGGCGGGCACCTATGGTCCCAGCTACTTGGGAGGC
>NW_003852404.1:3974369-3991362 GCF_000181295.1 Otolemur garnettii
CAGGGGGACAGCTTGAGACTCTGTCTCAAAAAAAAAAAAAAAAAAAAGAAAAAGCTTTTCTAGAAACCAAGAGGCCTTCATCCTGGTAGTACAAGTCAAGCAAAGAATATTATGAAGGTTAAAAATTGTCTTTCCAATTCCTATTGCCATTCTTGCCTGGAAGTATGGATTTTTAATTCAATTCTGGCTTAATTCTAATTTAATTTTACAGCGAACACCATCTGTTTAGATTTAGTACTTTACATTGTACAGCGAGTGTCAGCTTGACTTTTCGCTCCTCTGGGAGGGTCACACCACTAAACTGGGAGAGGCTGCCAGTTCTGGAGAGAAGGGTCACCTCACTGTTCTCCTCACCCACCTACCACCACCATGCCACCCTCCTGCCTCCCTTTTGGGGTGAATACCCATACCTACTCTGAGGGATGTCATGAGGATAGCGTTGAGACATCTGACGACAGAATAGGATTAGCAGGATGCCAGGCGCAGAGTGAGCCCCCGAGTATTTATTCATTGTTATCATTACCTTTTTGCCCCCACCCACCCCCAGTTCCCTTCATCTTCTCCCTCCTATTTTTTCCTTCTTTCCTTTCCACTCCTCAGATACCTTTGCTCCTTGCTCCTGGCTGTCTCCATGTGCCCCATACCATGCCCTCTCCCTGTCCTGATCAGGTTGGGTTTTCCTGTTTGCCAAGCCTGGTTGCTGTGTCCTTTGGCTTCCTAGAGCCAGCACCATGGCAGAGGGGTCTTTGTGCTCTGTGAGCTGAGCCACAATGGGAGACACAAGAGGCCTAAAGGAGGAGGAAGGGTAAGACAAGTCCAGGGGCAGAAGGACAGCAGGTCAGGGGGAGCATGTATGGCAGTGTCTCTGGGTGGGACAGGGCCTACTTCGGTGCCTTGGGGAGTCCCTGAAGATCAGTGCCCAAAGCAAAGTGCGTGAGATGACTGACATCTCTGAAAAACACCTTATAAGCTTTTGAGTGCTATGGGTCTGTGGCAGCACTGTCCCAGGCTCTCACACTCCCTCAGCACTGGGCCCCTCACAGCCTGAAGTTTTAACTAATAAGAGTAGCATGGTTAAAAAGCCTTGTTTCTCACCTTTTTTTTTGAGACAGTCTCACTTTGTCACCCTCAGTAGAGTGCCGTGGTGACATAGCTCACAGCAACCTCAAACTCTTGGGCTCAAACAATTCTCTTGAGTCAGCCTCCCCAGTAGCTGGGACTACAGGCACCCCCCACAATGCCCAGTTATTTTTAGAGATGGGATCTCACTCTAGCTCAGGCTGGTATTTCTCACATTTTAGAAAGAGATTCCTGGCTCTGCGCCTATGCTTAGTGGTTAGGGTGCTGGCCACATACACCGGAGCTGGCGTATTCGAACCTAGCCTGGGCCTGCCAAACAACAATGACAACTACAACAAAAAAATAGCCAGGTGTTGTGGTGGGCACCTGTAGTCCCAGCTACTTGGGAGGCAGAGGCAAGAAAATCGCTTAAGCCCAAGAGTTTGAGGTTGCTGTGAGTTGTGATGCCATGGCACTCTACTGAGGGTGACAAAAAAAAAAAAAAGGAGAGAGAGAGATAAAGTCTTAAGAGGTTTCAGCAGGTGATAATCTGCTGACACTGGCCTAGCTGCTTCCTTGTCTGACCCTCCTGGACCTCTACAGAAGTGTCACCAAGCCTCAAGTTCCTTTTCTTGGTTTTAAATTATGCATGAATATATTTAATTCTTTTAAAAATTGATATATATATACACATATATATTTTAGAGATGGTATCTTTTTTTTTTATTGAATGGTAACTATGTACATTAATGCACTTCTGGGGTACAGTGTGAGGTTTTCACATGCAATCCGAAATACTTCCATCAAACTGGTCAACACAGCCTTCATGTCATTTTTCTCAGTTATTGTTTTAAAACGTTCACATTCTACTCTTAGAAAGATTCACTTGTACCCCTGTAAGATAAACCTCAGAAGTGATCCCTCCAATCCCCATCCCCTTTCCCTCCCCCCTCCCTAGAGATGATATCTTAACTGTGTTGCCCAGGATGGATGGACTCAACTCTTGACCTGCAGCGATCCCCCTGCCTCAGCCTCCCAAGTAGATGACACTACCAGCAGCTGCCACCACAGCCAGCCCCTCTTCTCAGTTTTTAGGACACAATTTTTCTTCCATAAAATGTTCTCCTGTTTCCCCTCTCTAGTGCAGCAATTTCTAAGTCACTTACTGCCCAGAAAATACCTCCCAATGGCCACACTAGGTATTCTCAGTGCCCTTCCTTAAGGTGATCCCCCTCGGCTCCCCGAGTGCCAGTGTATGGGACTCCCTCCAGGCCCAGGCCTGGCTCTGGGACAGCCACCCTTCAGCTGTTGGTCAGGCACCTGCCGGCCAGAGTCAGGGTCTCCACACCTCCCCTGGTAGCTCCCCTTCTCCATGGTAAGCTTTGTGGGCCCCCTTAGGAGTCTCTGCTTCCATGCCCAGTCCCTGCCAAGCTGTTGTCTTCCAGCTTATCCTTCTCAAAAAGCAGGTCTAATCATGTTGCTCCAGCCCTCGGAAGAAAGTACAAGTTCTTTAACTTGGCTGCTAGTCAAGGCCATGAGGATCTAAACTTTGCCCACCTTCCCCCTTCCTTTCCCCAGTCACTTGGCTAGCTCCTACTTACTCTTCAAGACCCAGACCAGGTATCACCACCTCCAGGAAGCCTTCCTTGACTGAACCCCTGCCCACCCAAGTCTGATTCTTTATCTGCCTTTATCTGCCTCCCTGCTGAGCTGTGTATTCCACACACACCTTTGAGTTGGTGGTGCTCACCTGTTGATATACAGCTGCAATGTCACTGAACTGAACCCCACATTCAGGAAAACATTCCTGTCCTGTGGCCCTGGCTTTGGCAGGAAGCACCTCTTGGAACAGAGGGGAGCTCCAAGCTGGCCCTGGGTGTGAGGGGTGTGGGCTGAGGGCTCTGAGTGCTGTTTGGCTGGGGTGTCTCTCCTCGAGCCTGGAGGGCCCGGCCACACCCTCCCCTTCCTCTTATTGTGCCTGCCTTCCTGTTTAGCGAGACTGTTAGGCTGGGGACATTTTTCCTCCCTTTGAGGACCTGCCTGAATGGATCTATTCTTCCTTGCATCTCCCCCAACATCTCTCAAAACCCAACTCTGCTTGCTGGTGGGCTCTCCCATCAACAGTGGTCCGGTCTCAGCCCACCCGTGTGGCGGTGTAATGAGAGGCCTGGTCCCGCCTCCTTGGACCTCAGTTTCCTTGTTTGTACAAAGAGAAGTAATAAGCAGCTCATGTGGTATCTCAAAGGCTTAATATGATATGAGATAGGCATCTCTGTGCTTTTGGGAAGTGCTGGGTGATTGTGTCACCTCATCCCGCTGGTGCTGAGCCTCTGAGGAGAGCCCAGCTGGATGCTCACTGGATGTCTGCAAGGCCAAACATCCTGTTCTTTTTTGAACTCCTTACTGGAGAAACAGGGAAGAACTGTAGTTTTTTCTTTCCACCCGTATCAGGTGACACAAAAAACACAATTTGTCTGGGTTAAGCTGCTTGACTCTGACAAGCAAATTTGAGCGGCTAAGCAGGGTGGCGCTTCCTTTCCTGGATTAGGGCTGATTCTGTGGGAAGCAGACCACCCCTGAGACAGGGCGGCGGCAGCCCTGATGCCTCCCCCGGGCCTGGGCCTGCAGCGGAGCCCCTTCCTCCTGGGGAGGGGGTACCCTGGGCTCAGGTCTTTCCCGCCCCTCCTGCCTTCTTCCCTGCAGGTGAACTTTCGCAGCCCCCGGAGCAGCCAGAGGTGCTGGACTGAGAGGACCCAAGTGGAGAAGCGGCTGGTAGTGTTGGTGGCGCTTCTGGTGGCAGGACTGGTGGCCTGCTTGGCAGCGCTGGGCATCCAGTACCGGACAAGTAGGTGTCTCTATGTTGTGTGGTGGGTTTGCCTCATTCCTGTCTTGGACTCCATATACATAGACACGGGAAGCTTCCCTGTTCCAAGTCTTGGGAGGGAGCTAAGCCCAGAGGGCTCAGGGTACTGAGGTGGACCGAAGTCTGGGAAGCAGGCGCCACAAAGGGTAGGAAGGTTTTAGAGTTAGAGGACTGGAGTTCACATCCTCCCCTAGCACCTTTCCAGCTGTGTGACTGTGGACAAGCCCCTATATCTCCCAGAGCCTGTGTCTTCTCTACTTTAAGTGGAGAAATAGTGCCTAATCTAGAGATGGGCTCTGAGGGTTAGAGATGATGTGTGTCACATCCAGGTGCTCCAGAGACTTCCTCAGCTTCAGCTTTGGGTACTATTGTTGCTAGGATGTGGGCCGGTTAGACACCCAGACTGCCACTATCTGCCATCTCTTGTTCCAATCAAATAGCAACAGTGGCCTCTGTTTCTGGAATGCTTTCCATGGACAAAATACCACGCCTCTCCTTTACAGATGTGAGCTCACGTCCTCTTCATGGCAGTTCTAGGTGTGGTTACTTTGGG
This sequence comes from Otolemur garnettii, assembly GCF_000181295.1. Lineage (NCBI taxonomy): Eukaryota > Metazoa > Chordata > Mammalia > Primates > Galagidae > Otolemur > Otolemur garnettii. Next base: position 3,978,845 of record NW_003852404.1, read on the forward strand.
CCCCTTTTCCATATTAGGAAACTGAGGCACTGAGACTGTTCCTGTGGCTAGCAGGAGACCGAGCAGGGGGTTGGGGTAGGGGAGCTAGGATTCTCCCAGGGACTGCTGGGTTCTAAGCCCAGGCTCTGCCTCCCTTTGTGATCACAGTGTGGTCTGGAGTGTATCAGAGTCCCCCCAGAGGCTGCCCTCCCATGATCCAGTTGCCCTTTGTGTACCTCTGTGAATGTTTATCTGTCCCACCGCCTGCGGTGATATGATCCTGCTGTCAGGTCTGAGGCTGGTCCTCTGGGTCCAGAGTCAAAGCCCACGAAGCGCTTAGGGAACTGGAAAGAGCAGATCCAAGTTAGAAACAAAGAAGGGGAGTCCGACCAGTTCGAGGGTCTCTCACTCCCTGTGCCCCAGCATCTGGCATTCTGAAGGCAGATGGTCCACCCAGTTGAGCAGCCTTCTGAGGGTTTTGCTCAGGGTCCCAGCCACTGACTCAGTTACTTACCCCATCAGAGAGACCTTGAACTTTCATAGGCTGTGGGAAGTTCCACTCCATGCAGTCTTTATCCTCCTCTGCTATGAAGTTGCTGCCTGTGAGGGTGGCTGGGCTGCACTGGGATGGGGAGGGCATGTAGGGGTCTAGAGAGAAAGCAGAGACTTTATGTGACTCACCCTCCCATCCCTGCTGCATTGGGCACATGGGCAATTCATTCATTCTACAAATGTAGATAGTACTTAAGAATTGCTTGATTATTTAATGATTGCTTGATTATTTGACCATTTACTGGTTTATAGGTGTTTTACCAAATGTGCCTGGCCCAGCAGGTACTTAATACATAATTGATTAGTTAATCACTAGTTTCTAGACCCTTAACCAGATGTGCTTAGCAGACTACCTGCATGCCTATGCGCAGATAGCTAAATGAATAAATCAACGATTAAATGAACAAAGGGGTAAGGAGAATCGGGTGGAAACAGCCTTTCTCTACTGAGCGTGTATAAGTGTGGGGTGGTATAGATGTGTGTGTGTGTGCGTGTGTGCCTGCTCTACCAGTGGGACATAAACTGATCAGCCTCATCCTTCTGCTGCCATCTTGACGCATCCTACTTCAGCTCCAGTTCAGATCACTCTGCCGGTCAGTCTGAGTCCTGGCCAGCCTCGTCTGCCCGACTCTCGGCCCGGGGCAGGGGGAACAGGCCGAGCAGGCCAGACTGCAGCAGCCAGTATCGTCCTGAGACTGTCCCCAGGAGTTCCCAAGGTGTTTATTCATCAGAAACCCAAGGGACAGCTCTCAGTGATCAGACAACATTTCTGCTGTTATCACTGATGTGGGGCCTCTAGGAAGGGATTCTGCTTCCTGTTCCTGCCTTGAAGGGTCCCAGAAAGGTTTCCTCTAGCCAGGACGTAGGAGGAGAACATTCTTCTTTCCCTGGGGTGGAGCTAATTGAGGATTAAGTGACCCCTGGGCAGTGGCCACCCAGATACTGACAGTGACTTCATTACTCAGCAGCAGGGGCTGTCCACGTCTGAGCACACATCAGGCCGGTCAAAGCAAATCTTCTGATGATCCTGAAAGACCGACCTCTAATGGTTAAAAATACACTTCATACTTGAGAGTATTTTTGTCTGCTTTCCTGCTGCACCCTCCTTTCCAGAAACACGCAGGTGCTTTTGTAAATAGCAGCAGCAAAACAAATAATAAATTTTCCCAGAAAATATTTTAAAGTGTTTTATGTGGTGCTGCGGCCAGGAACTGTCCACATGAGCATCTGTGAATTGGATCTGGGACCTGCCTTCTCAGCTGATCCTGTGTGTCCTAAAGGAAGAAATATTTGCTACCTCTGCAGGTGGTGACCATGTGCTGGACAAAGCTCTTTCATTCATTCATTCGATCATCGATGCACCAAAAAAATGTGCATTGAATAGCTGCTCATTGCTAAGTACAGTGCTACAGAAAGGAAAGGTTAAAAACGAGTAAGATACTAGCCATATCCTCAAGCGCACATCCTAGTGGGAGAGGCAGGCATGGAGACAGCTTGACAGGGCACGGTCTGTGCTAGGATAACAGGCCCTCAGGCAGCGGAGGGGCCCAGAAAGAGCAGAGGGTCTGGGAAGGTTTCCCTACAGAGCTGGAGCCTTAGATGAGGGGGGCCTGGGAACCATTAATTAATAGAAAATGCATTAAGTACCTGCTAGGCCAGGAATATTTGGCAGAGTTTCCACAAACTATTAAATAGTTAAAAAGTCAAGCAATCATTGCTTAAGCACTGCCTAGGTACTATTCTGTCTGGCAGAGCGGGTGCTTGGTGAGGAATTCAGACCTCAGAGGCTGACTTCTGGGAACTGGTTTCTTATTTTGTTTTTAAACCCAAGTCCCCTTACATTAACTACAAAAACCTTAATTAGGTCATCAATATCTCTCTGTCTCTCTTTCACACACATACTCTGATCTTTCTCCCTCCCTTCAACTCCCTCCTTCTCAGTCTGTGAGTATTTCTACCAGCCAAGATTTTGTTGAGTTTTACTTCCTGTGGTTTGATGTATAAAAACAATAGGTATTCTTTTTCTTTCCCAAATATGGAGTTATGTCATAAGAATGAACCAAACTTTTTCAACCTACACAGAAATTCTCTCTCCTCCCAACCCCCCATAAAGACTCTGGAACACTCCCTGAGTTGGGCAGGGCTATAGCTCTGATTAAGGTGATCGGATTTAGAGATATTTAAGACATTTAAAATGGCATCATCACCCCTACTATTTCTTTTCTTTATATTCATGTATAATGACTCCATAATTTTTAATTGTTGTATAATTATCTCAACATAGAGTCACCCTGAGTTTCCTGCTGTGGTGCCTGAAGGTTGTTGGATGTTAATAAACCCACAAGTGAACCTCTCAGGACCACCCTGCTCGGCCAGCATTGTTGTTTCTGATTGAGGTGGGGACCACCCCTGCTAGCTTGGGCATCTTTCTCTGCTCTCTAAAGATTGGCCTGGAGCATCAGACACTCAGACATGAGGATGCTTGAGCCCTCATGCCCGGCCATGAAAGCTTGTCACCTTCTCTGTGAAATTGGTCCTGCTGTTCTTCCTAATTTCTAAATAGAGAAACCGAGGCTAAAAGAGATGAGATCAGTTGCACAAAGCCCCACAGGCAGGAACAGAAAGCGGAGATTAAAACTCAGGTCTAACAGCCTCCAACGCTGCCTCCGTGTGTGGTGGGGAAACCCATCTCACCAGTCGGGCCGCACCAGACCTGGCAAAGAGGTGGGAAGGGAAGTCAGAAAAAACTCAGTCTTGGCCTTGCTCTTGGGCTCAGCTGTCAGCGTCCTCCACCACCGCACCCCATGCACCCTTGTTCCTCTCACTCTCCTCAGTCTCCTTGTCTTTAAACAGGGACATCACACGTGCATCTGATGCTTGTAGTGAGCATTAAATGAGATCACGAATGTGTGTGGAGCCACGTTCAGCAAACATTCCCCATTGTCACCAGCACAGCTTGTGTCAACAGAGATTTGGCTGGGCCTTTGATCCTCGTCAGCTTTGCTTTGCCACCTTGGGCTGAGCCAACACGGAGGCTGCCCAAGTCTAGTTCGCCTGCTCAAGCCCACCACCAGCCTTGAGACAAGGGTCTGACCCCCTTCTCTTGCCTCTGGCAAACCAGTTTCTCAGGGTTGTTTAGTTTTTGGATTTTTTGAAGATTCAAGGAAGTAACTCACTCTCTCCTGCCTTGTACTCAGGATAAATATTTGTCCGCAGTTCCCTCCTCCCATTCCTAGTGGTCTTTCCTTCTTCCTGCATCCTGATACCGGGCTGTCTGCATCGCCTGTGTAGTGCATAGTAAATGGTCAGCCTGTTTTTGCAGAATGAAGGACAGCTATTTTTCCTCTTGTTGTCTTGTGACTTTTCTTAGGTTATGTGTGTATCCCCAATTGAATTGTTGGCTCTTGAAAGAAGGGATTGGCTCGGAGCCCATAGCACAGTGGTTACAGCATCGACCACGTACACCGAGGCTGGTGGGTTCAAACCCGGCCCAGGCCAGCTAGACAACAATGGCAACTGCAACCAAAAAAAAAAAAAGAAAGAAAGAAAGGATTGTGCCTTGTGCCTTTTACATGCCCCATCTTCCCACACACACCGTGCTCGGCAAAGAGCCTGAAAGATACTCAGTAATTATTTTGCTGAATAAATGAATGCTCGAGTGAATGAATACGTTTGTTGAGCATCGGGGAATAGTAAAAAGTCAATGAACATTTGCAGAAGGAAAGATTGATCAAGAGAAACATCTTGGTTAGGCAGCTACACTGAAGTCTCATTTGAAAACTAGGAGATTGTAAATCTGCTTGGTCAGGACTGGGGTGGGACCTGCTAACCCGGAGCCCCAGGCCACCTGCTCTGCCTTCCATAGCCTCTTTCCTGCCCACCTTTCACTGTCTTCCTCTCCTTTGTCCCTCTAGGAACCCCCTCAGTGTGCCTGAGCGAGGCCTGTGTCTCAGTGACCAGCTCCATCTTGAGCTCCATGGACCCCACAGTAGACCCTTGCCAAGACTTCTTTAGCTATGCCTGTGGCGGCTGGATCAAGGCCAACCCTGTGCCGGACGGCCACTCACGCTGGGGGACCTTCAGCAACCTCTGGGAACACAACCAAGCCATCATCAAGCGCCTCCTTGGTAAGCACCTGGCAGGGAGGCCAATGAAGGGGCTGCAGTGGGGAGCTGTCAGCTGGCCCATCCCAGCCATGCCTGGTTAGAGGAGGAGCTCAGCAGAGTGGGAAGACCATAGACTCTGGAGGCAACAAAGCTCAGTTAGAAAGTCTGCCCTGTCACTCCTTGTAATTCACTCACAAGCCTAAGTAAGTCACATATGTCTGAGCCTCAGTTTCTTCATCTGTAAAATGGGACTAATAGTCCCATTTTATATGCCCCATCCTTCCCACACACACCGTGCTCTGCAAAGAGCCTCAAAGATACTCAGTAATGGGCAGTGCCTATGGCTCAGTGGGTAGGACGCCGGCCCCATATACTGAGGGTGTCATGTTCAAACATAGCCCCGGCCAAACTGTAACAAAAAATAGCTGGTCATTGTTGTGAGTGTCTGTAGTCCCAGCTACTCGGGAGGCTGAGGCAAGAGAATCGCCTAAGCCCAGGAGTTGGAGGTTGCTATGAGCAGTGTGATGCCACGGCACTCTACCAAGGGTAATAAAGTAAGACTCTGTCTCTAAAAAAAAAAAGTACTCAGTAATTATTTTGCTTTGTAATTAAATTGCAGAGTTTTGAGAACTAAAGAGCACACGTAAGCATTAGCATGGTGTGTGTGTCACAGAGGAAGGGCACAAGAACGGACAGCCACAGTCATTACTTCTGTGGCTTCCAATGTGGCTTAGTTTTGACTAATGTTGACTGTGAGTTTTGAAAGTTGTGAGCAAAAGGGATCAAAGGCTGTGATCTGATGAAAGTTATAACAACAGCTTATCAGAGTTAGTTATTCCATGTAAGGAATCTGCCTTGGCCTCATGGTAATCAGGCTCTCATGATAAGCCATCTGGCCAAAGTTCTCTTTGCCCCTTGTTCGGCCTCCAGCACCTCTAATTGACCTCAGTGTTGATGGTTTTATCCTAAGATTAGAATCCCATATCTGTCTTGTTTACAGCTATATCTCTGGTTAATATTTGTTGAGTTCCTATTTGCCCATGGAGTTCCGCCTCCAAGTAAAATCATAACACCTGCACTGTACCCCGAGCTCCCGACCTAACCTCCTCGGCAGCCACAACCCTGGCCTTCTCCCTCTCCTGCTGACCCACCGATCCCTGCACCCTCCTGGGGCCCTAAATACTGGGGGGATAAATGAAAAGCCAGTCAATTTATCCACCAGTGACAGAACTTAGATTAGACAAATACTTAAGTTTTATAAAAACCCTCAAAGTAGATAAAATAGAGGAAGATTCCCCAAAGGGGGCAAATCTTCTCAAAGGGACAGATACCTTCTTCTGTAGTGGGAAATGATTCTGATTTGACAATTATTAATTTAAGGCAACTGCGTCTTTTAGCTGACAGTAGAAATAAACCAGATTAAGGAGTCCTTTCTTCTCCTTCCCATCCGGCCCCAGGGGGCGTGGCTGCTGCTGGGTAAAAACGCACCCACCGTTTCTCCTTGGCCCCCAGCAGCTTCTGGTAGGACCCCTTGGCAGCACCCAGAGCAGCAGCCTCTCTCTGTCTCCTTGGAGATCAGAGCAGGGGCGTATATATGGAGGTGGCGTGGAAGGATCTCACTATGCCAGAAGCAGCAAGGCCCAAGCCTGAGATGTCCCCATGCCTGCCTTATGCCACTAGAGGTGGTTTTGAAAGGTGCTTTCAATTCAGACCTAGAAGCTTAAAAAGCAAATATGTCTATAGTTACAAGACTGGAACTCAGGGATGTCCCTTCCCTAGTGCCTAGAGACTCAGCTGTGGGCTTGGCAGGGCCTGCCAGCCTAGCAGGGGAATAGTCCAGGTAGTATGACAAGGGGAGCCAGCTCTTCTGCTTTAGAGTCACCAGGATCTGGGTTCAAACCCTGACTCTGCCACTCACTGTGAGGTCTTGGGTCAATCCCATAACCTTTGTGGGCTTGTTTTCTTGGCAGTCCGATGGGAACCATGCCTCCTCCGGCTTATGAAAATTAAGTGGGAAAATACATTTACCGTGCTTTGCATGGGCCCGGCATGTTGTGGTGGCTGCTATTTGTATTTATGCTACTATCATTACTCACCCTTGACCTTTGCATAGCACTGTGCAGGTTACAGTGTTCTTTTGTAACGCCATCTCATTTGGTCCTGTGAGGTGGGAGCTGGGAAAGCATTGTCCACCCTACTTGATATTTGAGGAAACCGAGGTCCAGAGAGGTTCTCAAGATAGGCTAGTGGGTGGCAGAGCTGGAACTTGCCTGATTCCTGGTCCTGTGCCTTTTCCCCAATCCCACACCACTTCCTTCGGGACAAGGGACAGATACAGCTTCTCCTTGGCTGTTGTTGGAAGGAGGCTGCGGGGAGTGGAGAGCACCGAGGGCCTGAGAGAGGAGGGAGGGGCAGTAATGTTTGTGCGTGTTGCTATGTGCTGTGCCAGGCTATTTACAGCTACTACCTCATTAATCCTCACTATAACCCTAGGACTTAGGAATTGTCATTCCCATTTTATAGATGAGGAAATTCAGGCTCAGAGAAGCTAAGTGACACATCCAGGCCAAAGCAGAGAGGGAAGCAGTGAGCACTGAGGGGCTGAGGAAAAGCAGCAGACAAGCCCTCAAACTTCCCAGTTAGAGCCAGAACTGGCCCACATGCGTGATGCCCTTGGGTCCTGATCCCACTGGTTCTGGTGCCGCTTCTCATCAGGAGGACCTTGGGTCTGTGCCAAGATTGGGTTCATCCCCCTAGACACCCCCAGGAGGCAGGGCTCATGTAGAGTGGCCTCCAGTCCCAGGCTCTGGCTTTACGTCCACCCCATCCCTGAGGGTCAAGTTGTGGGTGGGGAGGGGAACTGAGCCAGGCACAGAACAGCCAGAACCTTGCATCAAGGCCTATGACCCCAGGCCAGGGTCTGGTGGCATCCAGAGGTCAGTCTGCAGAGTTCTGAAGTCAAACAGTCCTGGCTTGCTAGCTCAGCTGTTTGTCACCCGTGTGGCCTTGGACGAGCCAGCTGGCTTCTCTCTCACTTAGTTTCATTATCTATAAAATGGGGGTGACGATGCCTCCTAACACATAAGGCTACTGTGAGCATTGACTTCTGTGGGGTGAGCCTGGCACCTCGTGTGTGCTCAGCAAAGCATAGCCCCCTTCTCATTGGGAGAGTTCCAACCCAGACTTCTTGCAGACAAGCTATGTAACTACAGAGGGGCCACCCAGACTCTGAGGGCCTCAGCTCATCACCCGTAAAGTAAGAACTAACTCAGATGAGTAGGGATGCTCTGAGGATTAACTAAACAGTCAAAGGAAAGAGTCATTTTTACTTCTTTTTCTTTCTTATGGAAGCACTGGTGGCCACCCGGTTATGAAGAAGGAGGTACAGAACATAGCAATGACATGCTGTGTTTTACTTACGTTATTTTGTTTAATTCTCCTGATAAACCCATGGAGTAGGTTGTATGTGCCCATTTTACACATGAGAACTCACAGATAGAAGGGAAATGTATTTCCTAGGAATGGTAAAGCTGGAATTCACACCCAGAGCCATGGGGGTCTTGAAAGCTTTGCTTTTCTGCCGATTCCACTGAGTCACATTCACCGTGGAGGGGCCCCGGAGTGGCACTGCTTAGGAAGAGTGGAGAGGTGTGCTGCACCGGCCTCCTTTCCCTTGGGACTACTTGGCTGCCCTATCCAGGCCAGGAGAGCCGAGCCTTGGTCTAGCCCTGATGAACACAGTAGCTGGGGACACTCCCGAGTCATACTGAACAGAAGCTTCCCCAGAAGCCATGTTCTGGGGCCCCCTCGCCCCAGGCTCACTCCTAGGAACTAGATTGAAAATAGCCCCTCTCCTGTAGGCCTTGGTGCCTGAAACTTTGATACCTGGAATCCCTGAAGAGGCAGGTGGCAGGTGAGTGGGTGACCAAAAAATGCAGGTGTGTGGGCCAGTGCATTCCTGGGCTTAAGGCCAGGCTGGTTCTAAGACAGAGGGGTCAGCCAGCAGGCCTGAGGAAGGAGCTAGGGTGACAGGCACTAGCAAAGTAGGAGGTGCCCAGGCCACTTCAGCCAGGGGGTGGGCTTCCCTCTGAGGGGAGAAGGGACATTTAGAGTGCCAGTGAAGACTGAGTCAGCTCGCCCAGCAGGACAGTATTACCATCTGTTTGGTGTGACCTTGGCCAAGAGTGCATTTTCTCGTGGGTAAGTTCACTCTAGCCTGCCCCCTCAGAGGAAATCCAGGCAGATCTGTAGCAGGTGGGTTGAACTAGGCCAGGTGCCACTGCGACATGTCTTTGCAGCCCGCTTAGCTGAGGGCAGGAGTAGCCCTAGCTGCAGGAGACACAGACATCTTCCACCACACTCTGCCACGCCACCAAGTGGCCAGCATGCGATGTCCTTGTAGGCTTTGGGAAGACACGAGTGTGACCTCACTTCATTAAGGGAAGGAAACAGTCAGGTGCCGCAGCTCTTAGACTTGGCCATGCCTAACAGCTGTTAGTCCAGACTATTCCACTAGCAGCTAGAGCAATGGTTCTCAACCTTCCTAATGCTGTGACCCTTTAATACAGTTCCTCATGTTGTGGTGACCCCCAACCATAAAATTATTTTCATTGCTACTTTATAACTGTAATTTTGCTACTGTTATGAATCGTAATATAAATATCTCATATGCAGGATGGTCTTAGGCGACCCCTGTGAAAGGGTTGTTTGACCCCCAAAGGGGTCACGACCCACAGGTTGAGAATGGCTGAGCTGGAGTGTCTAGCTGCTTCAAGACTTTTCTCAAACCTGCTTCCTCCATTATGCCTTCCATAGCTACCAGAAGGCCTCGTGGGGCTTGAGTTACAATTACACTGTGTTTATTGTATTTTATACGGTAAGAGGGATGCATACCAAAAAAATTAATGTATGCACATAACAATATAAGCAATACAGATTTCATAAAGGAAAAGTTAGCAATCTGCCTTCCCTCTACCCTCAACACCAGCTTCCCTGAGAAATACACACATAATATTCCAGTAGCATCAAATGTGGCCATGTCAGTGATTCAGCAGTTAATCATGTCGTCCCATGCCATCTCTCATATTTTTATTTTGGGGAGTATGTGTGTCTATGCATTTTTTTTTTTTTTCTGGACACAGGGTCACCTCAGGTAGAGTGCAGTGGCATCATCATAGCTTACTGCAATCTGAAACTCCAGGGCTCAGGTGATTCTCAGGTGATTCAGCCTTCCAAGTAGCTGGGACTATAGGTGTGTGCCACCAAGTCCAGCTAATTTTTATATTTTTTTATAGAGATGGCATCTCAGTCTTAGGCTGGTCTCAAATTCATGGCCTCTAAACAGTTGTCCTGCCTCAGCGTCCCCTAAGCGCTTGGATTACAGACATGAGCCACTGCACTCAGGCTTTTTTTTCTACATGTACTGTCCAATTCAGAGTCCTCTTCCTGCGCGTATTAGAAGGGAGCATCGGCTCGGCGCCTGTGGCTCAAGCGGCTAAGGCGCCAGCCACATACACCTAAGGTGGCGGGTTCGAATCCCCAGCCCGGCCCGCCAAACAACAATGATGGCTGCAACCAAAAAATGGCCGGGCGCTGTGGCGGGCGCCTGTGGTCCCAGCTACTTGGGAGGCTGAGGCAGGTGACTCGCTTGAGCCCAGGAGTTGGAGGTTGCTGTGAGCGTGATGCCATGGCACTCTACCCAGGGGGATAGCTTGAGGCTCCGTCTCAAAAAAAAAAAAAAAAAAAAAAACAAAGAAGGGAGCATCTGTGGCAGGATCCATATCATAAACACTTTCTGTCCGGGGCAGTGTCTGCGCCAGCGGGCACTGCTTTCCTGTTTGGGCAGTGGGTACATGGAGTAATTGATTTTCTTTGTCTGTTTGTGCTTCTGTAACCGACTAGGTAATTTATACCACAGACTGGATACTTTATAAACAATGAAAATTTATTTCTGAGCCTTTTAGGAGGCCAGGAAGTCCAAGATCAGGGTGTCAGCTGGTTCGATGTCTGATGAGGGCTGATATCTGCTTCCAAGGTGGTGCCTGGTTGCTGCAACCTCCAGAGGGGACAGTGTGTCCTCACATGGTAGAAAGGATGGAGAGGGGATCTCGCTCCCTCAAGCCCTTTTATATGGCACTAATCCACTCATGAGAACAGAGCTTGTTGGTCTAATCACTTCCTAGAGGCCTCACCTCTTAATGCTGTTGCGTTGAGCATTAAGTTTCAACATGAATTTTGGAGAAGACACAGACACTCAAACCATAACATTGATTCACTAATACAAGGACAGAAAGGGGCATCCAGGGCTCCTCAGGGGCAGCTGGATTGCTTCAGGTCCTCCTCTGGTTTTCTGAGTCAATTTGTAGGAAAGGACAGGAAAGCAGAAAGACCTTAGGCTCCAGTTCTGGCCTTGGCTTCTTACTTATGTGACCTCAAATGGGTTGCCCAATCTCTTGCCTATAAATTGGATGTGATGCTAATTAATAGCCACTGTGGAAGCCGTGACAAGATGCATACACACAGCCACACTGTGGAAGCCGTGACAAGATGCACACACACAGCCACGCCCACGTGCAGAGGAAGCAGTTCACTTTCTCAGGGAGGCCAAAGAATGCCTGGGTTCAAATTTCAGAATTTACTTATTAGTTCTGCCTTTCCAGGCCAGATCCTTCACCTCCCCGGGTCCCATTTTCCTTCTTTCCGAATGGGGTGGTGAGGTCCCCCTCGGGGGATTCGTGTGAAGTTGCCATCACAGCCCAGGGCCCATCCTGCAACAGGCACCAGTGAGCGGTAATGGTGTCATTATTTTTGTTCTGTAGAACAAGGCGCCTTCTTTATCGGCTTCTCCCTTTCCCCCTCATGGAATGGGGCTCCTAAGGCCTGTGACCATCTGAACCGACTCTAGTTTTATCTAAAACAAACACCGGGCCTGCCCTAGGGTGGAGTCAGGGACCCAGATGCCCTTGTCCCCAAAGCCCACCACAGTCGCCGCAGTCATGGCTCTGCCTGCCTGGGCGTATTTTCCCTCCCGGAGGAGTGATGTGTTAGAGAGGGTGTTTCCATAAAAACTCCCAGAGGAAGAAGCAGGTGATTAAATGATGTGCTGGCTTTCCTCTCTGAGACTTCGGGGAAGTGACTAAGGAAGTTTCTGGAAATTGGGGTCCATGGCAGGAAGTATCCAGACATTTTGGAGCCCTATTGTCCAGCCCTAGGCTGTCAAACCATTTTCATCCCACCAAGGCCCTGGAGGCGCATCTCAGCCAGAGTCCCAGGAGCGCCCTATGAGCTTTGGGGTTGTTCTTTGCCTCCACAATTTTACCTTCCAAGAAATAAACACAGCAGGGCATCTTAAAGGAGACCAAGCTTTTCCTGTCCAGAGAGAAGTCTATGCCTGATCTCACTCAGAAACCCAGAGTCCTCCCTCAGACCCAAGCGCTGGCTTTCTCTGTAGAGCTCCCAGATCTCTTCTCACAGTCCCCTATTCACTTATCAGGTGTAGCTTGTACTGTGGTGGCACCCAGGCGTCACTTGGTGCTGGGATTGTATAAGTTACAAGGGCTGTCTTTTCCTGCGTATCTTACATTCCAGCAGGGAAGACAGACAGTAAACAAATAAATGAGCAAATAAATGATATGATGCTGAAGAGTAAGGGCTCTGAAAAAAAATCCAGTAGGTTGTGGAGCCAGAGAGGGAAAGAGGCCACGATAGCCACAGTGTCAGGAAGGGGGAGGCTCGTAGGGAGGGTGTCTGAGCAGACACTTGGATTGAGGGCTAAGAGTGGCCAGCAGGAGGCCCTCAGCAGAGGCTGGGGACACAGGCAGAAGGCGCAGGCCCAGTCCGTGTTTCTCATGCTGTGTTCACCACTCCACGAAATTTCAACAC
>NW_003852404.1:3991840-3997673 GCF_000181295.1 Otolemur garnettii
GCACTCTACCCAGAGGGACAGCCTGAGGCTCTGTCTCAAAAAGAAAAAAAAGACTACATCTCTAAACTCTCCAGGCCAGGGCTCCTCTTGGATGTCTGAGAGAGACCTCAGACTTAGTGTCTGAAATGAAACCTTTGGTAACACTGTCTGCACTTACTCTACCTCCTCAACTCCCCAGGCTTCCACATCCCGGTATCACCAGCCCCTGGCTCAGGCTCCATGCTCAGCTCACCTTTCTCTCTCAAGTTCCACACGCTTCTCCCCCCTTTCTCTGCCACCACCATGGCCAGGTCTCACCTTTGCTCACCAGGAGGTTCGTGCAATAGCCTCCTGCTTGCCATCTCACTCTTGTCCCCAGGGGACTGGCAAAGTAGTGGGTACCCCTTGGATGAGGAAGAAACAGAGGAGGTAGGAGATGTGCCGTGAGCTGTCCCCATGTGCTCTGAGCACCAGGAGGAAGAGGAGTCTTGCCTCCTGCCAGGACTCCTGCCTGGGAGCATTGGCTCGTCCTGTCCCTTCTTCCCCCCCCCCCCCATGCACACCTCAGTCAGGTATCCAGTCTCACCATCCTCTCAACCCCACATACGGTGTCCCTCCTCGTCAAAAGTGGACACTGGGCCCTGTTCTTTCAGCACATGTTGCTGAGGGCCCACTGTGTGCCTGTCCAGGGTTGGTTCTGGGGATACAGCGATAACTACGGTGTGGAATGGGGGAGACAGCCCACGCACAGCCCCCATCTCTACTTCATGTTAAGCTCACCCTTCACCCTGAAGCTCAAACAAGGCTTCCTTGGGACCTTCCTCAGCTTCCCTGGCCTCCTCCCACCACCTCTCAAGGCCTGCACTTTCTCCCCACAGCGTGATTACTCGGAGTATTTGGGTGCTGTCTCTCTCACCTGCCAAGCTGCAAGCCTCATGCCGACAGGCCTGTGTCCATGTTGTCCCTGTGTCCTCTGCACCCAGCCTGGCAGCTGCCCAGCAAGAAGCACTTATTGAACAGTTGTAGGGAAACAAGTGAGCGGGGCACCCGGGTTGTCTAACTGTAGCCAGGATGGATTCTCAGGGAAGAAGAGTCTGAGGCTGTGATTGAATGACGCTCTCCCTTATCCCCTGGTGATAATTCAGAGCTCATGGGCAGATGTCTGGAAAGAGAGGCCAGGCAGCCTTGAACCTCAGAACTCACTGTAATTAGCACAGCCAGGCTGTTCCTGGGAGTCTTTCTTTGGGCCTCCTATCTTGATGGCCTTGGGTCTCTGGGGCAGGGAAATGCCAGGCCCACTCATGGGCCAAAGTGCTCAGAGTACCTCCTCCGACATGGCCGTGGCATTTCAGGGTCATGGCCGGAGCCAGATGGGGATGGTGAGACACTGCTATTTCCAGGGCCTGGTGAGCAATGGCGACTCTCTCGGTTTCATATCCAGAATCCTCACTGCTAGAAGCGTTGCCATAGAGACGAGGCCCCTGGGAGGGGCAGGAACTCCCCTTTCACTTTCCCTGATATTCTGCTTCCTCTGAGGAGCCACAACCAGCCCAGCTTTCCCCTTCCGCCCTCTGGGAGGCTTCTGCTCATTATTTATTGCTCTGGGACCTGAAAAACATACAGGTGTTTCTGACACTTGGCAGCAGGGCTCTTGCCCCCTCCAGAGCCCCTTGTTGTAGCCCCTAGTGGTCATTCAGGCCCCATGACCCTGGCTATCACTCTGGGAATTCTCTTGTCTCTATAGCTGCCTTTGAACTAGTCACAGGCTGGTCCCATCTTCTGTTCAGGGCTGTCACCAGCAAAAGCAGGGTGTGGTGCTGGGCTGGGTGCAGTGGCTCACACCTGTAATCCTAACACTCTGGGAGGCCTAGGCAGGTGGATTGCTTGAGGTCAGGAGTTTGAGATCAGCCTGAGCCAGAGCGAGACCCTGTCTCTAAAATTAACTGGATGTTGTGGCGGGCACCTGTATTCCCAGCTACTCAGGAGGCTGAGGCAAGAGGATCACTTGAGTCCTGAGTTTGAGGTTTGAGGTTGCTGTGAGCTATGACACCATGGTATTCTACTAAGGGTGACAAAGTGAGATTCTTGTCTCAGAAAAAGAAAACCTTGGTGCTAATTATTAAAAGAAACGGGGGGCAGGGAGCTCTCTGGGGCGAAGGCTGGGAAAGCTGATTGAGAACTGATCGGGAAACTCATGCCATATGCGCCGAGTCACTATGCTGGGTGGGGCTCTGTGCTCCAGATAGCATGCTCTGTGTGTTCTCACTTGTCCCCATGCTGACCTGCTCCCCTCAACCCAGTGCCCTCTGTCCTCATTTCTACCTGGTGAGCCACTTTTCATGTCTGAGGACCTGCCCATATGGAAGGAGCATCCTCAGGACATCCCCTTCCTGTCCCCACCCCTCCAGAGAGAGTTGCTTTTCTGTGCATTCGTGGCCATTTGCGTCATTCAGAGCACTTTTTTTTGTCTGTGGTCATTTCTTTGCACATCTGTGTCTGCCATTTTAAACAATGAACTCCTTGGGGACAGGGAACAGGTCTTATCCGCCTCTGCAAAAGTTAATGCCAAGCACCATGCCTGGCACTCAGCAGGTGTTGGGGGCCATCCTATGAATGTCATAGAATGTTGATGAAAAATGGCCTCAAAGGTTGCGAAAAGTTTTAACAGGAAGCCCCATGGGGACAGGGATGTTTGCTTTGTGCCTAGAGCTTGCACAGTGCCTGTCACAGAATAAGCATCTAATAGCTATCTGTTCAGTGGGTGAAGGGTTAAAGTTCTGCTAGAAACATCTTCCTGGGGGAGGTGGGGTTTGGGGGGATTTTTGAAGAAAACAAAGGAAGAAGCATGGGGTCAGAGAGAAATGAACATGGAATGGGAAGTGACCAGAGCAATGAGGAATCCCCCAGGGAGGGAGCACATGGGACTGAGAGAGTTGGGGACTCTGACAAGGTCTGTAGCAAGGCCCTGAGAGGAAGGCCTGGGCACAGGAGCCAGCACACAGTAGGTCCTTTGTGGACCTGAGCAGCAGGAAACAGTCACTATCTAGGGCACATGGTGGAATCTTATTTGCAGTCATTAAAACCCCAGAAGCATCTCCAGTCTGCCAGGCTTTGCCCAAGGGTATCACATACCTGCTATGACCTAGGTCCTCACTGCTGCCCTGACAGGTGTCAGACCTCTGTTCTACAGCTGAGGACACTCAGGCTCCAAGAAGGACTCATTCAGGCACACCCGGGGGCAAGTGGGAACACACTGCAAACTCTCCTATCTGTCATTCCAGAGAATGCCACAGCCAGCGCGAGCGAGGCCGAGAGGAAGGCACAGGTGTACTACCGTGCGTGCATGAATGAGACCAGGATCGAGGAGCTCAGGGCCAAGCCCCTGATGGAGCTGATTGAGAAGGTGGGTCCCTCGAACAGATGTTCCCAGCCTCCACCTGCCCCTGCCACCTGCCTGTCCCTCTGGCTTCTACTCCAGCTCTCAAGTGCCACCAGGGCCCAGCTGCCTCTCAGCTCCAGCCTCGTACCTCACACCATGCCCAGCTGGACGGTCGGGGCTGTGTGTGTGTGTGTTGCATCTCCGTGTGGGCAGGGCTGTCTGTGCATGTGTTTGCACGAGGGTGTGTATCAGCATCTGCTGTGGATGTCTGTCTTCTGTGTGTGTCTTTCTGTGCTTCTGCGTATGGGACAGGGCCATATTTAATGGGGAAAATGTTTTTCTATGCTGCTGCCTCTTCCTCAGAGGTGTGCTTGTGTGTGTGTTCCAGAAAGACCAACAGAGCCTTGGTCAGGAACCAGAGCCCTCCCTGTGGGGAAAGCCCTGTTGACCTGGGCCATCTTCTTACTCCTAAGCAGAGGAGGAAGGTCTTTCTTCCTGGACACCCCCAGTTGGCCTGGAGCACACTTAGAGGGGCTGGACAGGCTACCTGGTCCAGATGGAAGGTGGCTATGCGTGTTTTCTGGCTGCCCTGTGCTCCCTGGAGGGCCTGCTCCCAGCTCTGGCTCCAGGAAAGACCTATGGCAGAGTTGGTGGCTGTGGGCACTGGGGACTACACCAGTCTCTCCTCTCTGGACAGGCCCTGGGTACCCGAATGTGCCAAGCCAAGGAAGACCAGGAGATTAAAAAAAAATCCTAACTGGGGTGGCGCCCGTGGCTCAGTGAGTAGGACGCCAGCCCCATATACCAAGGGTGCCAGATTCCAACTCGGCCCCAGCCAAACCGCAACAAAAAAAATAATCCCAACCTTGAGAGAGACTAAAGCTTATCTGTCTTCTTAAACATCTCGAACCTTTTCTACTGCCGTAGTCACAATTGAATTTATGTGTGATAGGAATTATATTCACATGATTCAGTGTCCTAAAAGTGAGCAGCATACAAGGAAAAGCCAGCTTCCCATTCCTACCTGGGAGCAGCCCCATGTGGCTCCTGTCTGTGGCTCCTGTCTCGCTTGTCTAGAGTCTTCAGCTCTCGAGTCAGAAACCCACCATGAAGACCGCCCTTTGGTTTACTCTGGAGGCTCAGAGAGATCAGATGAGGTTTCAGGGTCACAAGCCAGGTCAGCTGCAGAAATGGAATCTGCATTCCAGTCTCCCTGCCACCTTGTCACCTCCCTGCCACTCTCCCTACAGCTTGGGGGCTGGAACATCACAGGTCCTTGGGCTAAGGACAACTTCCAGGACACCCTGCAGGTAGTCACTGCCCACTATCGCACCTCGCCCTTCTTCTCCGTCTACGTCAGTGCCGACTCCAAGAACTCCAACAGCAACGTGATCCAGGTGAGCTGGCTGGAAACACGGGAGGAGGAAAGGGCACAATCTCTCCCTGTTTTAATTGTAGCAAGTGCTGGGTGGGAAGACCTACCCTGGGTGCGACGGAGGCTTCTGGCTTCTGAGCCTAGGTTATTCTGGAGGCCCCCATGGCTGAGATATTTGTAGGTAAGAGACCAAGAAAGGGTAGGCCACGAGCTGTGGACAGGTCTACATTGCACTGCAGAGTGTGGGCCCCAAGAGTGATGTCAACTGCTTGGTATTACTAAAACACCTCCTGGGTCCCCCCGCATCAGCATCTCTCCATCAGAGCCAGCCCCATGCTGGGATTGGCACACCCAGGGAGCCCCAGCACTGGTCTGCCCCTACCTCACATGCCGGCATGAGAAACCCAGCCTGGGGACCCTAGAGGCTGAGTTTCTAGCCTATCACTATCATCCACTCACTGTGTGACCTTAAGCAAGTGCCTCAACCTCTCTGAGCTGCAGTTTCCTTCTCCATCAAATGAATATAACAACACCTGCCTTAGGTGTGTCAGGGTGTGGCCATAGGCCCTAGTGTGAGCTACCAGGAATGCTCCCCTCACTTGCAGGCTGTCCACCAGCAGCATACTCTTTTTTTTTTTTTGAGACACAGTCTTACTCTATCACGCTGGGTAGAGTATATGGCATCATAGCTCTCAGCGACCTCAAACTCCTGGGCTTAAGGGATCCACTTGCCTCAGCCTCCCGAGTAGCTAGAACTATAGGTGCCAGCCACAATGCCTGAATAGTTTTTCTGTTTTTACCAGAGAGAGG
This sequence comes from Otolemur garnettii, assembly GCF_000181295.1. Lineage (NCBI taxonomy): Eukaryota > Metazoa > Chordata > Mammalia > Primates > Galagidae > Otolemur > Otolemur garnettii. Next base: position 3,997,384 of record NW_003852404.1, read on the forward strand.
GTCTTGCTTTTGCTCGGGCTGGTCTTAAACTCCAGAACTCAAGTGATCACTCACCTTGGCCTCCTAGAGTTCTAGGATTATAGGCATGAGTCACCGTGCCCGGCTAGCCAGCACCATGTTCTCGAATCCTCATTCCAGCTCTGAAGGTTAGGTATTCTTTCTTTTATTTTCCTGATGAGAAACCTGAGGATCAGAAAGGTTAAGTCACTTAACCAAGGTACACAGCTTGTGAACGGCCACATACACCAAGGCTGGTGGGTTCGAACCTGGCCCAGGCCAGCTAAACAACA
>NW_003852404.1:3997846-3998282 GCF_000181295.1 Otolemur garnettii
AAAAAAAAAAAAGAGGGAGATGGCTTTGCCCTATCCTTTCCAAATGGGCAGGAAAGTATCATCCCTTCCCTAGGGGTGAGGGGGGACATCAGTGACTTCCGCTCATGCTCCTGTTGGAACCTGAGCTGGTCCTCTGATGCCATGTGTCAGCATCCCCAGGGTGGGATAGCAGGGCACACATGAGCAATAGCCACTTCCCCTTACTCCCGCCTCCCTGCAGGTGGACCAGTCTGGCCTGGGCTTACCCTCAAGAGACTACTACCTGAACAAAACCGAAAATGAGAAGGTGAGTGTGCCTCTTCAGAGACATGGCTTCTGTCCCCATCCCACCCCCTGAGGTGTTTATCTCCCCTGAGTGTTCAACCCCATTGTTCCTGTCCGGTCTTGGCAGCCAGAGGAACCCAGAGATACCACTTACTCAGTGGGTGGCAGGCAG
>NW_003852404.1:3998841-4018305 GCF_000181295.1 Otolemur garnettii
ATGCATAACAACAAACTGTGATAAGGGAAGGGTGGGCTAATGCCAATCTGGGAGCGTGGGGACGGAGGACAGTTAAAAAAGGGTGTGTTCCAAGAACAGAAAGACAGGGCTAGAACAGCTGGGCCCAGCCCTCTTGGGGACCTGTGGACTGAGAGAAGCCTTTGGGCTTTCTCCTGAGGGCTGTAGGGAAACATGAAGGGACACAGGGCTGAAATCATTCTCCCAGTTATGCTTCCCATGGGCTCTGTGCATGTGACTCAGCTACTCTTGCCCCCACCCTTGCGTGGTGGGCAGCCACTAACCATTTGGGGGTGCTGGACCCACAGGTGCTAACCGGATACCTGAACTACATGGTCCAGCTGGGGAAGCTGCTGGGTGGGGGGGATGAGGATGCCATCCGGCCCCAGATGCAGCAGATCCTGGACTTTGAGACGGCGCTGGCCAACATCACCATCCCCCAGGAGAAGCGCCGGGACGAGGAGCTCATCTATCACAAAGTGACGGCAGCCGAGCTGCAGGTAACCTGAGCCCCAGCAGCTAGCGAAGCCAGGTTGGCTCTTGGGCTTCAGACAGGCCGCTGGGCTGGGGGTTGTTTATTTGCACTTTGTCTTTCCTTGAAGTAGCTCTATGAAAGAGGGATGGTTGTTATCCCCAATTCACAGATGGAAAAACTGAGGCTCGGAAAGGTTAAGTTACCTGCTGAAGGCCACACACTAGTAGGTGGCCCCAAAGCAGCCTCCTCCCCTGCACCAGGCTGCTTCTCTGTGATGGCGTTTCCCTGTAGTCACCATAGCAGCTCACGTTGGCGGGGTGTTTTTAGTCTCTCCAGCGCCAAACAGGTGGAGCCTGGTTACAGTAAGCACTTAATAAATGTGAGGTGTGGGTTTTGTCTTTCTTCCCCCTTTGCTGAGCTAGGAGGGTAAGTGACATATTGAAGGCCCAGAGGCTCTCAAGTGGCTGGACATAAGACTCAGGGTCAAGTCACTGGAGCTCTGCTCTTGGCCACATCCCCTGGTAACATCCTGGCCATGGTGTAAGAGGGAGTCTGTGACTGGGGTGACTCATCCATTAGGGAAGCCTTAAGCTGGCTGCCTGCTGCCTCCTTCTTCCCAGTGCATCGAGTGTTGCTGTCCAGCCTTGTCCTCGGCGGCAGGGGTCACAGGGAAATCCAGAGGGGCCTCTGCTGAGCTTCCTGTTCCTCACCATCACTCAGTTTGCTTGACGAGGCCTTGCCCTCCCCTTGGAGCAGGTGCCACTTGTGTGCCAGGGCTCCACCAAGGCTCCCCAAGACTCACCAAGTCTGCCCGTCCCTTCCTTCCTTCAGGAAGAACCTAGGTGCCTACCCTTCTCTCCTCCCCATCCTTCCATCTGGGAGGTGTGTATGGGGGGCCACCTTGGACCCTTGTTCTTTTTTCTTTTTTTGAGACAGGGTGTAGTTTTGTTGCCCAGACTACTACAGTGCTGTAGCCATGGCCTAACAGCAGCCTCGGCCTAACAGCAGCCTCACACTCCTGAGCTCAAGTGATCTTCCCTCAGCCTCCTGAGTAGCTGGGACTACAGGCACCCACCGTGATGCCCAGCGAATTTTCTATTTTATTAGAGACAGAGTCTCACTCTTGCTGGTCTTAAACTCCTGACCTCAAGCAGTCGTCCTGCTTTGGCCTCCCATAGTGCTAGGATTACAAGTGTGAGCCACCCTGCCTGGCCAGGCCTTGTTCTTGATATGCTCCCACGCCTGTGGGGGACACTAGCTAGAAAACAACCCCAGTCTAATTGGTAAGAGCTTTGGGCAAAAGCAACAGGCCCTGGGAGCCGGGGTAGGGGAGCAGCAGGAAGGCGAGTCTAATGGGTGAGCACTGGCCAAGCCAACTGGGTGTCCTGTGTGAGGGTGCAGCCCATGTCAGAGCCTCGGGTGAGGGCAAGAGAGCCTGGCCCCCAGCTGGCACCAGCTGCCCATTAGGTCCCAGAGAAGCTGGTGCCAGGGCCAGTGGTGCTGAGTGGGCTGCGATGGAGATGAGCAGCCGGCGTCAGGCACCATCTGGCACTGTTTTTCTGCTCTAGGCCAGGAGGTCGAGGGAGATGCTGTTTGTGCCTGTTATTAGGTTTGCTCCAGCTGCCCAGTTCCCAGCCTGAGAGGGGCCCCTGCAGCGCCTCAGCCCCCCCCACAGTGGCCATGATGCCAAGAGTGGCAAGAAGGCACAGTAGCCCCAAGCCTTCCTGGGCTGCCAGATTCTCCCCCACACATCCTATCACCATTGTTTTTGTTCCCTTCTTCCAACAGGGAAGAAGGGAGGAGGCCTTCCCTCCCTCCCAGCTGCACAGCTGCCAGGGCAGGAAGAATCCAGCAAGAACAGTAGCCATAAACTGTGTCTGGGCTCTGGGCTGAGAATCAGAGGCAGCCCCAGCCTATCTCACCATGACCTGTGTGGCCTTGGACAAGTTACTTAACTCACCCTTGGGAGCCTCGGTTTCCTTCTTTGTAAAATGGGCTCATTCACTCACATCTGCTATGTGCCATAACACAGAGACAAATGAGATGCAGCCCTTGTCCTTACAAGAGACAGTGGTTCTTTAAGTCACAGAGTCCCTTGAGTATAAGTCAAAAACTATGGACTGTCACCCAGAAGAAATGGGCATATAGGGTGGTGCCCATAGCTCAGTGGGTAGGGCGCCAGGCACATACACTGAGGCTGATGGTTTGAACTCGGCCTGGACCAGCTAAAAAAACAGTGACTATTGTAGCAACAAAAAAACAGCCAGGTGTTGTGGTGGGTGCCTGTAGTCCCAGCTACTTGGGAGGCTGAGGCAAGAGAATTGCTTAAGCCCAAGAGTTTGAGGTTGCTGTGAGCTGTGACAGTACAGCACTCTACAGAGGGTGACATAGTGAGACTCTTGTCTCAAAAAAAAGAAAGAAAGAAAGAAATGAGCATATATGCATCTATTAACAAAAAAAATCTAACCAACATTTAAAGAAGTCTTGGGCCCCCCCTCCCCCCACTGAGGCCTGGTATCCTCAGTAGGAATCTCTCCCTGGCCGACCCACTGTGTTGCAGAAGGATAAGTTGAGGCAAAAGATGAAATGGTTTCATTCTATAAGCTCATGTGCACTATACAAATGTAACATATTATTACTATTCCTTTGTGACTGGCGGTGTCACCCAGGTCCCCAGCATTAAACAATTTGATTTATTCCACCCTGGGACAGAGAATGTCTTATCCCCTGGTATCTGGACATTTGGGGTATTTTTTCCATACTTCTTTCCTCAGGGATAGGTGGTCCAGGTTTCACAGTGTGGTTCTAGGCTAGCCCTGCTGGAACACAGAATGGTTCCAGGCTAACCCCCAGCAGAGTCTGAATTCAGAGCCACCAATCAGACATTCTTTTGTCACTTCTCTCTGTGGTCGTGAGGGCCTTCCCTTCCTTTCTAGCCCCACCCCCCACCCCACCCCTGCACCAAATGCTGTTTAGGACTGTGCCCCAGCCTCTGCTCTGATTTCTCCAGCTGAGACAATGCCCAGAAGCATCCTCCTCTTCTCTCCCACTTTTCAAGCCTACTTGCCTTGGCTAGGTTGTGACCAGCAGTCCTCCGTGGTTGCAGGTGTAGAAAATGGAGCTCATCGGTGTGCCCCAGAGGGTGTGTATCATAAGAGGAAAGTCCTAGTCAATTAAACCAGCCACCTCCCTAGAGCCGGGTCTAGGCACATGCATTTAAAAGCTAGGTGTTTGCTAAAGTAATAGGGATTGAAAATGTAAATATGCTAGTGTTCAACACCCATCTCCTCATCTCAGAATTGTGAGAATTTCCCCACACAGACACCTGCTATCCCTAAGCAGAGGGATTTCTCACCATCTGATATCTGCAGTTCAGGGAGCCCTCATTCATCCTGTAAACAATGACACTTTATAAACTTGTTGATTTTTCTGGATTCTTTGTCAGGGGGTCGTGCAAGACAGGTGGCTCTCATTGTGGAGCCCTATTTAAAGATCTGAGAGCACATCTCCAAATTGTGTAGGCCCCAAAATGTTAAAGATCAACCCCAGAGATTACCTGGCTGAGGGTCTTCTGCCAGGAGAGGGCAGAGAAGACAAGCTAGGGGGAAAGGAAACTCAGGGTTATTGAGCAGCACGTCCAAAGGGCACAGAGCAGTCGACTCTGGGAGGCCAGATTGTTGTCCCCATTTCAGAGAAAGGTAGAAAATGACTCATGGCTGCTGGACTCTGATCCAGTTCTGCTCAATCCCAGCCCAGGGTTCTTCCCTGCTCATCTGGCTGCAGGCAGGCAGGGATGTGTTAGAGCCCACCATTTCCTGAGTCTACTGTGCACATCTCTTCCCAGCTCTGCAGGTAGTTTGCACAGTCATGGTGAAAAATATTTACCCGTAAACTGAGCTAGCTTTAACCCCTTTGCCAGCACACTGCTGCCTTTGGGACCTGCCTTCCTCACAGCCTCTCCTGTCCTGTGAGGCCCTTGTTGCCCAGTGACTGAGCTGCCCTTTTAAGCCCAGAGAGAGAAAAGGGAACCAGGGTTTTAGACTTGCACAGTCACTGGTTAATTGTGTGACCCCGGAAAAGTCATCTTATATCATTTGCAAATTGTGTCTGTTAAATGGGGAGTTTTGATGACTGCCTCTCTCCTCCAGGACATCATAGGTATTTATGAACAGGTTATATAGATGGATCTTACATTACACATGGATTTTACATTATTAATTTATTTTCCCATATGAAGCCAATGTACAAGGCATCCCTGAATTCCATTATCCATCTTGCATCTTGCCCTGTTTCAATGCAACGGGGTCATAGTCACTCTTGGGAGACCTTGAGCGATGATTGCAGTGGCCAGCATCGATGGATTGCTTGCTAACTGCTAGACGTACTCAACTAAGTGATTGACACATACGGGCATTGTTGCCATAGCACAGAAGATGTAGGCCTGAGAAAACCTTGCATTCTGTAAAATGACACACTAAAAATAACAGGACATTTGAGAAAAATAGGACAAGAGCAAACCATTCAAAAGTTACGCAACTCCACTTGAGAACATGATGCAAAGGACAGATACTGGGTGTTTCCACTTACACGAGGTGCCAGACTAGTCAAATTCGTAGAAGCAGAAAGCAGAAGTAGTTTCCAGGGGCAGGGTGGGAGGCTGTGGGAATTTATTGTTTAATGGGTACAGAGTTTCTGTTTTGCAAGATGAAATCTGTGGATGGATGGCAGTGACGGTAACGCAACTATGTGCGTGAACTTAGGCCCCTGAACTCTACTCCTAAAGATGGTTAAGGTGGTAAATTTTACGTTACGTGTATTTACCACAGTTTTCTTTTTAAGTTGTGTGACTTAGTAATCAGAACCCTAACAAAACAATAACTGGAGCCTTGAGAGGTAGCTCAGCATGGCTGGAGGCTGCCTCAGGGGAGGTGCTGGCCAGGGACACCAAGGAGCTGCAGACAGGAAGGGAGCTCTGAGCCACAGGCTAGGGAGGAAATCAACTTGCTGGGGCCTGAGAGTTAAGCAGAGCTGGAGGGGCCTCTGCAGGGGCGGAGCCCAGGTTAGGTGTTCATTTTCAATCATTTTAAAGTAGAGCTGAAAGCAGGGCATGGTGGCTCACGCTTGTATTCCTAGCACCTTGGGAGGCCGAGGTGGGTGGATTGCCTGAGCTCAGGAGTTTGAGACCAGCCTGAGCAAGAGTGAGACCCTGTCTCTACTAAAAATAAAAAAATTAGCTGGGCGTGGTAATAGGTGCTTTTAGCCCCATCTACTCAGGAGGCTGAGGCAAAGGGATGACCTGAGCCCAGGAGTTTGAGGTTGCTGTGACACTATGGAACTCTACCCAGAGCGACAAAGTGAGACTCTGTCTCAAAAAAACAAAAAATTAAAGTAGAGCTGAGCAGCCTTCTGGTGCATCAGCTGGGCTGAGGGCTTTCCCTTCCTTGCCGAAGGTTAGCATTCGACTCTTGCCTTTCCAGATCCCAAGCCTGAGAAACATCACTTACAGACCAACACAGTCCTCACACATACTGCCGTTATCCCTCAGCTTACCAAACGCAGAGAAGCTCATTGATGTTGCGAAGGCCCTTGTTGATTAGAATAGATGGCATTAGCTTATTTGATGCTCACAGTAACCCCATGAAGCAGGCTCTGTATTATGGTGATCCCTGTTTTCAGATGAGATCCGGAGGCACGGAAGGGCTTACTCAAGGTTACACAGCTACAGTAAGAGCTAGAAGCAGAGCCCTGGCAGCTTGGCTCCAGATTCTACATGCCTCACTGTTTTAAGCCTGTCTGAAGCTCAGTCTCTTCATGGGTAAAGTGGGGATAATGTTACTGAGACCGCTTAGGCTCTGACAAGGAACAAGTGGCATAATACTACTGAGTCATTTGCAATAGCTCCTGACACACAGTGGGGGGGCTAGTGAATGACAGCCGCCGTTGCATCTCCTCTTCTTCCATCCTAGTTCCATTTCAAGGTGAATTTTGATGTTGGACTCCTTAGAATTCTACCTATAGCATCATTAGCAAAGTCGCCAGCCCCTGTTGGACTATCTGCCCAGGCTGTCAGGCAGCACCAAGTTCTTTCCTTTGCCAAAGGGCAGAAGGTGCCACGACGCCCTCTGCAGACTGCCCTGGAGACCTGGGCCCCGAGGAGATGCAGTCCAGCAGTGTCACTTTGTCCTCTTCCCTTATAGACCTTGGCACCTGCCATCAACTGGTTGCCCTTTCTCAACACCATCTTCTACCCTGTGGAGATCAATGAATCCGAGCCTATTGTGGTCTACGACAAAGAATACCTTGAACAGGTCTCTACTCTCATCAACAACACTGACAAATGGTAAGGGGGCCCTGGCAGCCTGGGATGTGACTCACAGGGAGCCGCCTTCTCAGGCAGGGTGAGCAAACTGACTCAGGAAAATGGGCCCTGGGATGGGCTTTTATGAGGGGCAGCAGGTCATCCTGGTTACAAGCACAGGTTCAAATCCCAGCTCCTTTCCCTACCAGCTTTGTAGCCCTGGGCAAATTTCTTACCCTTTCTTAGGTTCATTTTCCTAGTCTTTAAAATGGGGGTACAAATAGCACCATCAGATAGGGGCTGTGAGAATCAAGTAAAATAATCAGTGTGGGGCTTGGTGCCTGTAGCTTAGTGGCTAGGGTGCCAGCCACATGCACTGGAGCTGGCAGGTTCAAACCCAGCCCGGGCCTGCCAAACAACAATGACAACTACAACCAAAAAATAGTCAGGCATTGTGGCAGGCGCCTGTAGTCCCAGCTACTTGGGAAGCTGAGGCAGGAGAATCGCTTAAGCCCAAGAGTTTGAGGTTGCTGTGAGCTGTGATGGTACAGCACTCTACTGAAGGAGACATAGTGAGACTCTATCTCAAAAAAAACAAGAAAAAAAAATAATCAGTGTGAGGGGGTTTAATATAGTGCCTGACACATAATGGGACTCAGTGAATGGTAGCTGCTATTTTTAGTTAAGATTTATTATAAGGCCAGGTACAGTGTGGCTCACGCCTACAATCCTAGCACTCTGGGAGGCCAAGGCAGGTGGATTTGCCTGAGCTCAGGAGTTTGAGACCAGCCTGATGTAGAGCAAGACCCTGTCTCTAAAAATAGCCAGGTGTTGTGGTAGGTACCTGTAGTCCCAGCTATTTGGGAGGCTGAGGCAAGGGGATCACTTCAGCCCAAGAGTTTGGACTTGCTGTGAGCTATCACACTACAACACTCTACCAAGGGCACCAAAGTGAGATTCTGTCTCTAATAATAATAATAAATAGCCAGGCATTGTGGCAGGTGCCTGTAGTCCTAACTACTCAGGAGGCTGAATTTGAGGTTGCTGTGAGCTATGATGCCACCTCACTCTACCGAGGGCAACAAAGTAAGACTCTGTCTCAAAAAAAAAGTTATTTTTTTTAAAATGTTAAATACTTGTAGAAATTTTAAAACTACTGGAAAGAATAGAAAATAATTTAAATGACCTAAACGCCATTTATAGAAAGAGAAAGCACTAGAAAAAGAGCTGGGTTTTCTAATTCGTGGCTCTTTTTTTCCTCCATCATCTGTACATACCTAGATGTACAGTCTGCTTTTCCTTTGCCCTTTACCGTGAGCATTTTCCCCGTGTCATCCTAAACCCATGCAGACATCATTTTTCATGGTTGCATAGTGTTCCATCACGTGTAAATACAATCCTTTACTTACCCCTTCTCTTAATTTCTGATTGGAGGCTAGATAGGGGCCCTGTGCCCTGGGGTAGGGCAGTGGGAGCTGTCATCGTGGAAACCATGGCCTGGCTGGCCCCTGCTGCTTTCCTGCCCTCTCTCTGGCCTTCTTGTGGGAAAATGGCAGCCTCTTTCCCACCCTAGCCCTGTAGCAGACATAGGGGGGAAAGGAGGGGAGCCTCCATACTGGGGCTTCACAGCTGCCAGACACAAAGCAGTTAGGCAACAAGGATTTATTGAGCACCTATGGTGTATACCTGCTTGCACCAGGCACTGAGGGGTTTCGTTCCCTGAGCTTAGAGAGTGGCAACCAGGTCAAACCTAGGCTAGGAAGGAGCCTGGGATCAGAGGCAGCGTTTGAGAGCCCCCTAGGGGCCATCAGGGGAAGTGCTGTGATGCTTCTAGCTGGGGGCGTCTCCCAGCGGCTCTGGTCTCCTTTTGCCCCAGCCTGCTGAACAACTACATGATCTGGAACCTGGTGCGGAAAACAAGTTCCTTCTTGGATCAGCGCTTTCAGGATGCTGATGAGAAGTTCATGGAAGTCATGTACGGGACCAAGAAGGTGAGCCTGTTACCATGCATTCCCGTACTCATGCTGAGCACCTACTGTGTACTAGGCTCATAGCACCTGCCTAGGGCATAGAACATATGGGAAGATAGAACATAGGAAGAGAATGAAGAGCCTCAAAGGGCCTACCTGGTATCTGAGGGAGCCCAGAAAGACCTACGCCTTGCTGAAGCTTCTAGAAAGAGAGGATTATGCCAAGTCAGGGGTGAAGAGGGGTCTTAGCTACTTGGCTAGTTTACAGCAAATGGTAATTTCTGTTCTTTCCCTTCTCACTCTTTCTTGGTAGTGATGATAAATGCCCTCCGTGAGTAACTCATGTGTTCCTCACAACCCCTGTGAGACAGGTGCTATTATCATTCCCCTTTGCCTAGGGCAGCCCCGATAATGCTACTTCTTCCAAAAGATAAAACTCATAGAACAGAATCTGTTTCATGGTAGGGTCTATGTGAGTGTTTGCTGTTTCTGTTATCCTTCCTGGTCTGGGAGGAGCTAGGCCTTGGGCTTTGTAGGGGAGCAAAAGTCCCAGGCCCCAGACGCAGTGTGCTCCCCCTAACTTTAAATGGCCCATGAGGACCCCTGAGGGTTCATTCTCCCAAAGGCTTCAGGGCTCTTCCTGGCCCTCCCCCAGGGGAACCTGCCCCAGTGGAAAGTTCTGTAGCCACTTCTGCTGTCTCCCCAAGGTTACACATTGAATTCCTGCAGCTGTGTGCCAGCTCTGAGCCCACTATGGGATACTGAGATGGGTGAGAGGGACTCTGTGCCCCAAGAGCTACACCTGCTGAGAAAAGTCATGGGAGCTGATTAGCTCCCCCAAGTGCTAATGGGATGCTCCAAGCCTGGCCCCAGCAATAAAGACTGGAGTGCCAAGCTCACCCCACATACCCTGCCTCCACCCACATAGCAGCTAGCAAGACCCCAGTGGGTTCCCCACATCCTCTCTCATAGTCCAGTGGAATTGGGGAGCCAGATAAGATTAGCAGAAGATGGCAGGATGTAGGCTCCTGCTCTGGCCGAGAGTTCATCCTGGAAAGGGTTCTTTTCTCTCCCATGTCCACGTACAACCACCTCTGGCAGAAGGGGATTGCGGTAGAGGGTGGCTGGGAACAAGTCCTGGCCAGAGGAACTTACAAGGGTACCACCATTCCCTGGCCATGAGACCTACTCTGCCCTGTGGAGGACAGGGGGAAGCAATAGGTTGGCTGCCCTGACAGGCGATCCACCTTCCTGCCCCAGCTGCACCCTACTTTGAACTGGCCCTAGATCATAGATGCGACCAGAATCAGGATTCCATTCCCTGCAGCACTTGGCCTTCCAGGGGCCAAGTGGACTCAGATCTGGGCACACAGTGGCAGGAATTCATGTCTTTATACAGGAAGCATCTGTCTGACCAGCACCCACAGTGATGGCTGCAGAGATGGCTACGCATGGAGAGTGAGCATTACATAGGATAGGGCCTGGCACAGGGTGAACCCTCACTAAGCATTCGCTACTATTACTGCCATCGATATTGTTACTGCCTGCCTGTCTCTCCCATTGGATGTTCTGGGCCTCTCAGTCGAGTCCCTTAAATGCAGGCTCACAGTCGATTCATCTGTAGATTCCAAAGACTTAGCGTGATCAGGGCGAGGAGGAACTTCTCTGAGAACATTTAGGCGTGAATGAATGGGTTTATCCAAAGACTCTCCTGAGAAGACAATGTATAAGAATGTGTTTCGGGAATCACAGCCTGAACCCTCCCTGGAGCCTCGAAGTTAAGAGTCCTGCTCTCTTGTGTGGTTGGCCTCAGCCAGGCACAGCTGAGGCAGGGCAGAAGGCAGGTGTCCAAATGGTCACGTGGTTGGGAAAGCTAAAGGGAACTGGGGTGACCAAACTTTGAAAAGAGTAGAGTGCCCCTTCTTCTCTCTCTCCTTCCCTCCTTCCCTTCCTCCCTTCCTTCATCTTTCCTAGAAGAAATTTTTCTAAGACATAATTCACTTAAAATAAATCGTGCAGTATACAGCAAGTATATACTTCAATGAGATGTGACCAAGGAGGTCACCAGTGTAACCACGACTCCTTAAGATAGAGCTTTCCCATCACCCCTTTCTCCAGCTCCTCTGAGCAGCGCGCTCCCCCACCTGCAGAGGCGGCTGCAGATGGAGTCACACACCACGTGCCTGGCTTCTTTCGCCCAGCCTGCATCTGTGGGATTCGTCTATGTTGGTGTCTTTATCGGTAGTTCATTCCTTCATGTTGCCAAGTAGTACGTTGCTGTATAAAAATACCACATTTTGTTTATCCATCTTGCTGTCGATGGGCTTTTGGATGGTTTTCACTTGAGGCCCATCATGAACCAGGCGGCCCTGACCACGGGTGGTTGTTGCCACCTGTTCTTCAGGATTAAGACCTCGGCTTGGCTCGGCGCCTATGGCTCAACCGGCTAAGGCGCCAGCCACGTACACCTAAGGTGGTGGGTTCGAATCCCCAGCCCGGACTTGCCAAACAACAATGACGGCTGCAGCCAAAAAATAGCCGGGCGTTGTGGCGGGCGCCTGTGGTCCCAGCTGCTTGGGAGGTGGAGGCAGGAGACTCGCTTGAGCCCAGGAGTTGGAGGTTGCTGTGAGCTGTGATGCCATGGCACTCTACCCAGGGGGATAGCTGGAGGCTCTGTCTCAAAAAAAAAAAGAAAAAAAAAGAAGACCTCGGCTTCCTCTGCAGTGTGAAGGATTTACACGAGCAGGGCCACCACGCATGGTCACACTCACTGTCCACAGAGGGATGCCTCTTGCCCAGGCTGTGCCCCAGGAGGCTGCAGCCCACGGGTATCTGTTTCCAGTTCTCACAGAGGCTTTCTATGGACTACTGGGGCTGGCGGGGAAGACCAAGGAAGAGCCAGTGTGTCAAAGCCTACAGCGTGGCTAGACCTGTTCTCTTTCATGGAGGCTTTTGGTGGAGTTGGGCCTTGGCCTTCCAGGAACCTTTCCCCATTGCTCAGGGTAGACGGAGATGCTGGTCTCCTCCAACAGGGACAGGGTAAGGGTGGTCAGAAGCACAGGGTGGTGCCAGGCACGTCTCAGTTCCCATCCAAGCAGCATCCCTCCCTTGCTGGGGAACCTGGACCAGTGACTGGAGGAAGAGTTCAAATGGCTCATAAGGCCTTCCTCTCACAGTCACTTTGGTGACTCAGTGGGATGCTGTGTGTGAAGTCCTGAGCACAGACCCTGGCACTCAGCAGTGATAAGGGGTATCCATGACCTCTTGGCTCAGTGCCTAAAATAACTGCACTGGGTCAGAGGGGCCTCCCTGGAGTCCCAAACGAAGCATGGGCCCAGGTGGTGCTACTCCTGGACAGAGAGGAGGTGGGGAAGGAAGGACTGGGTCGAGCAAGCCCTCCCACTTGTATTTTACAGACCTGTCTCCCTCGCTGGAAGTTTTGTGTGAGTGACACAGAAAACAACCTGGGCTTTGCCCTGGGCCCCATGTTCGTCAAAGCAACCTTCGCTGAGGACAGCAAGAACATAGTAAGTGCCCTGCCCGTGCACACTGGCTATGATGTCATGCCTGCCCCAGCCCTCACGGACTTGGTAGCCATATTCCAGCCTGCTCTGGGCCTTTCCTACTCCAGGCCAGAAGGCCCTGGGGCTCCAGCCTGATCTCAGAAGCCTCCTCCCATGCCTGGAGTACTTTATAAAAGCTGCTGTCATCAGCTGCTAGGCCCTTCCTCTGCACCCTCTCATCTGACCCTTCTAACAACCTGCAAGGCTACGAGAGCCATCTCCACCCCACAAAGGGGGCGAAGGATGTAGCAAGATACTGGTAGAGCATTCTGTGGGTGATGGGTTTGTTCTAGACAGGCAGAGGGACATCATGGCTGAGGACTGTGCGGACAGCCAGGCCCAAGCTCAGATTCCAGCTTCACCACTCTTTGGTTGGGCTGCTGGGTCGGTACTCTGACTTCCTCTGTAACATGGTGGGTAGGGATGATCCCTCTGCAGAGGGAAGTTAAAGGCTTCTGTTGAGCACCCGGTACAAGAGAAGGGTTTCATGAACAGGAGCTATTGATCGTTGTTACAGTTTGGATTACAAAAGTATTAATTTTGGTTGCAATAGTATTAATGTAGATGTTATCTGCAAAGATGAGCCAGCTAAGGCACAAATCTACTCCATGGCCGGCCTGTGAGTCTGAGTTGTCACGTCAGCCCCTACTTGCTGCCACAGGGCCCTGCCTTTGCCTTCTCTAGAATCTTCTAACTTCGGCCTCCAGGCCCTCGAGAACAGCTTTTTTTAAGCGACAGAGTCTCACTACATTGCCCTTGGTAGAATGCTGTGGCGTCACAGCTCACAGCAGCCTCCAACTCCTGGGCTTAAGTGATTCTCTTGCCTCACCTTCCCAGGTAGCTGGGACTACAGGCACCTTCCAGAATGCTGGCTATTTTTTTTGCCATTTGGCCAGGCCAGGTTTGAACCTGCCACCCCTGATAGATGGGGCCGGTGCCCTACCCACTGAGCCACAGGCACTGCCCAACAACAGCTTTTTATCTCCAGCCTGAGCACAGCATTTCTGAAACTGCTGCTCAAAACTCACATTCTCTAGAATTTAAAACCTATTCCACCAAAAAGCAATTCTGTGGTCCAGTAAGTCTGAGAGGGGCTCCGTGTTCTAGCCCCTCTGAAAGAATCACAGGGAATAGTACCACATTAAAGGCTCTGAGAAGTCCTGCAGCAGACTGTACCAACTGTCCTGAAACTTGTCCTAAGCTTATTTGGCTGTAAGCCTATTTAAGGAAAGCCATCACAGGAGGTCAGTGTTAGAAATGGGGTTTGGAAAGCACGGCTGTGGCTGGTCTCATTACTACCCCACCCCGAGCTTTGAGCCAAAACTGAATTTAGCCTCTGGCCTCGCATCTCCCTTCTGCATGGGGCACCCATTGCATTTAGGTGAGGCCCATGCCCAGACCTATCTGTCTCCTCAGGCCACTGAGATAATCCTGGAAATCAAGAAGGCGTTTGAGGAAAGCCTGAGCACCCTGAAGTGGATGGATGAAGAGACACGGAAATCGGCCAAGGAAAAGGTGAGGCTGCTGGGCGCCTCCCGGGGGTCACCGAGGCTTCCAGCGCAGAGGCTGCAGCCGCGGGATGAGGGGGTGAGAGGATGAAGGAGAGAGGCCAGTTAGATCCAGTGAGCACCCTTGGGTGCTGTCCTGCCTCAGGGCCCAAGCAGCCTAGCAAGATGGAAAGACAGCCTTGAGCTCATAACTGCATGAGTGACCATCGAAACCAACCTCACGGGGAAGGTTTGTGAGGGGAAAGTGGAGGGAGACCTGGATCTACTCAGTCCCGGGGGTAGGGTTGGGGAAGTCTTCCTTTGAGAAAATGACATTTAAGCAGAGACCCAAAGTTGGGCAAGGGGAGGAGTCTTTCCAGAAAGAGATGTGAAAGCCCTGAGGCAGGGGGAGCAGCCCAGCCCTGTTTTCCCTTGGCCCAGACCTTGAGCCCAGCACCCACAGGGCTCAGGTCAGCATGGCTGGTGGCTCTGGGTGCTCACTTCCTCTGTCTCCCCTGTCTCCCCAGGCAGATGCTATCTACAACATGATTGGTTACCCCAACTTCATCATGGACCCCAAGGAGCTGGACAAAGTGTTCAACGATGTGAGTGGCCGCCACCCTGCCCTCTTGTGTTCCCAAATACTTCCTTAGGAAAGGGCCGAGGTGAAGCCGGGTGTGCATGGGGTGTTGGAGCGTGGTAGTCAGTACATTGGGAGGTGATGGAGTGTGGATGGGTCTGGGGCAGATGTGGGGAAGCCGTTCCCTGCTTCTGGGTCAGCTAGAGGCTCTGCCTCCCTGGAGCCACCACCAGGCAGTACCCAGCACTCAGTCCCAGAACATATGCCGCGTGCCCTGCAGCGTTTCAAGTGTGAGAAACACATTCTAGAGGGTGGAGAGGGAATTGGTGGCCCTGACACATCATGGGGTGAAGCAGAAAATGGAGCCCCACAGGCTGTGTCCACCTTCCCTGGTTCTGCCTCCAGAGTCACCTCCTGTCCTTGGGGTCCACCCCCACCTCCCCAGAGAAACCTGGATCTCTGATTGGACCTTGAAATGCTCATGAGAAAGAAGAAATATAAATCCCACATGCATTCTAAGCTTAATTTACACAGCAAGTGTAGTTGATCTATCTCCGCCAGTTAGAACTTTTGGCAAGCCCCTCCTCTAAGTGGCTTGTGCTTCTGCCTTGGGTAATAAAATTTTTATATCTTCTTGTGATTGAAATTTGTGAATTCAGACATTTAAAAAATTATAATAACTTCTTATCATGGTTCTATTTAAAACCTACAAAAATTAAATTCACTCCTGAGAACATGAGGTTCATCCACTCTGTAGCCTTTTTCCTTGAGAGTAATTTAAGATGCTCCAGAGTGTCATGATACAAAATTTAGAAACCTCTGGAGGCAGCCCAGGCAGAGACCACAAGCTGGGTATCCTTGAGGATCCAGGATTTTTCTAGGGCCCTGATGGAAAGGCAGAAAGATCTGGAGTGGATCTCAGGGAGAACTTGTACCCATAAAGAACTGAAAAGCTGGGCTGAGTGGTGAGGAGTGTGCAATAATACTTGTCCCTTGACGTTTCAGAGATAGATTTCCAACTTCGTTTACTAGATCTCATCTGTTTGATGTGGTAGCTACAAACCACAGGTGGCTATTTAATTAATTAAAACTAAAATTAATCAAAATTAAAATTAAAAGCCACACTCAGCCCAGGCACAGTGGCTCAGACCTGCAATTCTAGCACTTTGGGAGGCTGAGGTAGGAGGATTTCTTTTTTTTTTTTTTTAGAGCCAGAGTCTCTTTATTGCCCTCGGTAGAGTGCTGTAGTGTCACAGCTCACAGCAACCTCTAGCGATTCTCTTGCCTCGGCCTCTCGAGTAGCTGGGACTACAGGCACCCGCCACAACACCTGGCTATTTTTTTTGTTGTTGCAGTTTGGCCAGGGCCGGGCTCAAACCCACCATCCTCCGTATATGGGGCTGGCACCCTACCCACTGAGCCATAGGCACCACCTGAGTTTAGGAGTTTAAAACCAGCCTGAGCAAGAGAGAGACTCTGTCTCTACTAAAATGGAAAAATTAGCTAAGCATTATGGTAAGCACCTATAGTCCCAGCTAGTTGGGAGTCTGAAGCAGGAGGATCACTTGAACCTGGGAGTTTAAGGTTTCTGTGAGCTAGGCTAGAGTGAGAGTCTGTCCAAAAATACATAAATAAACAAATAAATGCTCACCACATTTGAAATACTTGGTAGCCACCTGTGGCTTGTGTCTGCCATACTGGACAGCACCTGCATAGAACACATTCTTTGCCACAGAAAGTTCTATTGGACAGCACAGAAGATATCTTTGCCTTAGACCCAGGCACTGCTGGATCTGTGACACCCCTGGGTGAAGCTCTTAGTGTGTCCTCAAAGGAGAGCATTGTACCAGGCCCCCCACAGGGTGATAGCCAAGGGAAGTACCCAAGCCTGCAGCCCCAAGCCCTCCATTCTAGTCCCCAGCCTGCAGACCGACAGGTCTCAGCTTCCTCAGTCTCGGGCCACGCCCTCAGCCTGGGTATGCTGTGAACCTGTGACTCTGTATCCTCTTTTTCCAGTACACTGCAGTCCCAGACCTCTACTTCGAGAACGCCATGCGATTTTTCAACTTCTCGTGGAGGGTCACTGCCGACCAGCTCAGGAAAGCCCCCAACAGAGATCAGTGAGTCCCCTGGGCCCCGCCAATAAGGTCCTAGGTCCCCCAGTCACATGGATGCACTGGGCCAGCTTGTCTTCCTTACACACCTGCCCTGTGCCAGATGCAGCTGTCATGAGAGCCCTCTGAGGAGCAGACACCTGCTGTTATCCCACTTTCCAAATAAAGAAACCAAGGGTTGTGGGGTCCAGCTGTGGCAGAGTGAGCCTGGCCTCCAACTGAGCTGTACTGGGGAGTCTTCATTCTATTATCTGCAGAAGAGGTTGGGAGGCTCAGTTGGATTTTGGGTCATTGTGACAACCAAATGTGAGGACGTTGGCAAGGGTCAGTTTCCTGTAATTCCTCACTAACAGGAGTGGTCGTGTCTCAGGGTAGGCTCCCCAAAAGGCCAGGGGAAGGTTCTAGATGGGCCCAAGCACAGCTCTGGTTCCCAAACCTCACTGCATATCAGGATCCTCTGGGGAACATTTTAAAAAATACAACCTCCTGCTATTCTCAAATTAGAATAATCTGTAGTGAGAATTGGTTTCTGTCCTTTTTAAAACTTTCTCTTCAGGCTCGGCGCCTATAGCTCAACCGGCTAAGGCGCCAGCCACGTACACCTAAGGTGGCGGGTTCGGATCCCCAGCCCCGACCCCCCAAACAACAATGACGGCTGCAACCAAAAAATAGCCGGGCGTTGTGGCGGGCGCCTGTGGTCCCAGCTACTTGGGAGGCAGAGGCAGGAGACTCGCTTGAGCCCAGGAGTTGGAGGTTGCTGTGAGCTGTAATGCCATGGCACTCTACCCAGGGGGAAAGCTTGAGGCTCTGTCTCAAAAAAAAACAACTTTCTCTTCAGCAAAGTCAGATGTTGTCAGCCCAGTTCCAGGCCCAGATTCAGGTCCCTTCTTCGTGAAACATTTTGAGTGATTAATCTTACTAAAAGGTGACACCAACATCTCTTTGTCTGTGGTGCCCCCTGGTGGCCAACTGGGGTTCAAACAGCTCTGTTTTCTATAAGTTTCTTATCTTCAACCAGGGCACCCCCTAAACGCACAAGAAGGTGGGCTTTTACCTTCAGAATATGGCTCAGGCACTGTTGCCAATTTATCTGAAATATTTTAATTTAGCTTACAACCTTTCATTTAAATTTCATCTCCTGTCCATGAATACATCTGTGATTATTTGAACATAAATATGTGTTAAATTTCTCAATGTCTCTCCATGGCTTTGGACATCCCTTAACACATCTGTGTGGGGCTTATCCAGGGGACGCCGAATGACTATTTATGCTCATGGAGAAATGTCTTTTCCATCTCTCCTCCTCACTTGCCCTTCCCCTCCATGCCAGAAAAGTCCCCAAAATCCCCAATATTTCATTACTATTTACTGTTAACTTTCAAACTTTTTGGTCTCAGAACCTTTCTGTACCCTTAAAAAATTATTGGACCCTCCAAAAGCCTCTTTATTTATGTGGGTTATGTTTATTTTTATGAAATTTTTTTTTTTTTGAGACAAAGCCTCAAGCTGTCCCCCTGGGTAGAGTGCTGTGACATCACAGCTCACAGCAACCTCCAACTCCTGGGCTCAAGCGAGTCTCCTGCCTCTTCCTCCCAAGTAGCTGGGACCGCAGGCACCCACCACAACACCCATCTGTTTTTTGGTTGTGGCCGTCATTGTTGTTTTGGCAGCCTGGGCTGGATTCAAACCCGCCACCTTAGGTGTATGTGGCTGGTACCTTAGGCACTTGACCCACAGGTGCCGAGCCATATTTTTATGAAAATTTTATAAAAAATAACTTCTAAAAAAATTGAGAAGAGATGTTTTTCACAAATTTCTTTGACATCTGGTTTAATAGAAGACAGTTGGATTCTCTTTCTGCTACAGCATTCAATCTGTTGCAATATGTTGTTTTGAAATATATATTAAAAAATCTAGCCTCACACAGATACTTAGTTGGAATACAGAGGGATATTGGAATGGTCTTTTCTGATATTTGTGCATATTCTTCTGTTACCACTTCAAAACGCAACAAGTGCTCACTTTTTTTTTTTTTGAGACAAGGTCCCATAGCCTTGGCTCCGTCACCTTGGTTAGAGTGCATTGGTGGCGTCTTAGCTCACTGCAGCCTCCAAGTCTTGGGTTCAAGGGAATATGCTGCCTCACCCCCCAGGTGGCTGGGGCTATAGGTGCACACCACCACATCCAGTGAATTTTTTTTTATTTTTTGTAGAGACAGGGTCTTGTTCTTGCTCAGGCTGGTCTTGAACTGGTGGCCTCAAGCAATCCTGCCTCAGCCTTCCAAAGTGGTCTCCAACTGCTGAGCTCAGGCAATCCACCTGCCTTCGCCTCCCAGAGTACTAGGATTACAGGTGTGAGCCACCTGTCCTGGCTTTGGAATGGATCTTTGACCAAGCTTGATTTTGTAACATCATGCATTAGTCATTTGGAAAACAATGTTTCATTGAATTTTACAGATCTTCTAAACAGTGACACTTTAATTATATGGTATCAAAAAAAAATTCCACACTTAGGATATCCCTTAAATTAATTTGTTAATAT
Organism: Otolemur garnettii; assembly: GCF_000181295.1. NCBI lineage: Eukaryota > Metazoa > Chordata > Mammalia > Primates > Galagidae > Otolemur > Otolemur garnettii. The sequence goes on from NW_003852404.1 coordinate 4,017,888, forward strand.
CACTACTAACGTCATGAGAGTGTTATTGGGAAGCTATCAAATTTGTAGGGGCCAGGCTCAGCACCTGTAGCTCAGTAGCTAGGGTGCTGGTCACATATACCAGGGCTGGCAGGTTCAAACACGGCCTGGGCCTACCAAACAATGATAACTACAACAACAACAAAAAAAAAATAGCTGAGCATTGTGGCAGGCGCCTGTAGTCCCAGCTACTTGGGAGGCTGAGGCAAGAGAATTACTGAAGCCCAAGAGTCTGAGGTTGCTGAGAGCTGTGATGCCATAGCACTAGGGCAACATAGTGAGACTGTCTCAAAAAAAGAAAGAGGCTCGACGCCTGTGGCTCAAGTGGCTAAGGCGCCAGCCACATACACCTAAGGTGGCGGGTTTGAATCCAGCCTGGACCCACCAAACAACAATGATG
>NW_003852404.1:4018450-4020706 GCF_000181295.1 Otolemur garnettii
AAAAAAAAAAAAAAAAAGAAAGAAAGAAATTGTAGTGGCCAAGATAAGATTTTCAAAATGTTTATTTTGGCTTGAAACGTTGAACTTTAAAAAAAAAATTATTGAAAATTCCTATTTTTATCATTGGCAACAAATGATGTGAGTTGTTTTCCTTAAGGTGATAAGCTTGCTTTATTCATTTTTAGGAAAATGTCTACTAAATATCGAAGTCTGAAATTCCGTAGTTTATCAGTCCTAACAGCACCAATGGTGGTCCATGACAAAAGCAGAAATGCTCTCTGTGGCTTTCTCATTTGGTCATGAGGATTGTTAAATCATCTTGGCCAGCCTTGGTGTCTCACACCTATAATCCCAACACTTTGAGAGGCCAAAGTGGGATTATCACTTGAGGCCAAGAGTTTGAGACCAGCCTGGGCAATTTATGGAAACTCATCTCTACCAAAAGCAAATAAAGGGACAGCACCTGTGGCTCAAAGGAGTGGGGCACTGGCCCCATATGCCAGAGGTGGCGGGTTCAAACCACCAAACCACCAGCCAAAAACTGCAAAAAAAAAAAAAAAAAAAAAAGCAAATAAAAGTAATCTGGGCATGGTGGCATGCACCTGTAATTCCAGGTACTCAGGGGGCTGAGATGGAAGGATTGCTTGAGTTCAGGAGTCCGAGGTTACAGTAAGCTATGATTGCACCACTGCACTCCAGCCTGGGCAACAGAGCAAGACCCTATCTTTAAACACAAACAACAACAAAAAAGAACAATGTAGTCTATTTAGGGATCTAGATTTAATTAATTTGCGCTTTTTTTTTTTGCAGTTTTTGGCCAGGGCTGGGTTTGAACCTCTGGTATATGGGGTTGGTGCCCTACTCCTTTGAGCCACAGGCACCACCTAATTTGCTCCTTCTTTAAATGTATTCTAAGTGAAAATGGCTTATTTGTTCTGAATACACCAGGCTGGTGACAAACTCAGTAACCTGAACTTGCCTTGATTCATGCTTAGGCTCTGACAGTTGTACCCGCTTAACTTTCTGTATCATCCGTGCAAATGTTGGTACAGTGGTAAAGGCAAATGACATCTTAATATTATGATGAAAATAATTTTGACTTCAAGGACCCCCTGGAAAAGTCTTGGGGATTCCTTCTCCCAGGGTCCACAGACCACACTTTGAGAATTGCTATAGATATATTTCGAGCCTAGATAATGATGACGTTTCCATATCTAATGGTCCATCTTGCTCTTTGTAGGATCCCCAGCGTTCTACTGTGGGATGTGATGTAGTGCATTTAACCAATTTCTTATTTATGGACAGTCAGGTGTCTTCTAGTTTTCCCCTCAAAAACAGTGCCGCTGCTTATACTTGCGTGTTCATGGGCCCAGGGTCAAGAGGAATCTACACTTTTAGGGTTCTTGATACCAGTCTCTAAGCTGCCCTCCAGGTGGGCTGTCCCCCCAACCTGCCCATCAGCTGTACCTGAGATCTTGAGCGTGTGTGTCTTTTGCAGGTGGAGTATGACACCACCCATGGTGAATGCCTACTACTCACCCACCAAGAATGAGATTGTGTTTCCAGCTGGGATCCTGCAGGCACCATTCTACACCCGCTCCTCACCCAAGTAGGCTGACTCTGGTATCCCTGTCTCCCCATTCCCCCACCCCTCAGCGAGCCCCCAGCCCACCTCAGCCCAGCCCCATGTCCCAAAACCCAACTATGTTACCATGCCAGTCTCATGGGTGATCTGTGCCCACATGGCTTGGGATTGTCAGAGAAGTTGCAGAGCAAACAACATCCTCACTCCCTGTCCTCTCTAGGGGATAGATGCCCTCTGCACAGTGAGGTATTGGGGTGTGTCATAGAGTCAAGAGCCCTCATACAGGGGAAATGCCCCTGACAGTATTTTAAAACAATTGGGGATTGGGCTTGGCAGCCGTAGCACAGTGGTTACAGCGCCAGCCACATACACCGAGGCTGGCGGGTTTGAACCCAGCCCAGGCCAGCTAAACAATAATGACAACTGCAACAAAAAATAGCTGGGCATTATGGCAGGCGCCTGTAGTCCCAGCTACTTGGGAGGCTAAGGCAAGATAATTGCTTAAGCCCAAGAGTTTGAGGTTGCTGTAAGCTGTGATGCTATAGCACTCTACAGAGGGTGACACAGTGAAACTCTGTCTCAAAATAAATAAATTAATTAAAACAAATAAAATAAAATAAAATAATAAAAAAATTAAAAATGAAAGAATATCCAAGAAAAAATATTTCCCT
>NW_003852404.1:4020726-4030479 GCF_000181295.1 Otolemur garnettii
AAAAAAAAAACCTGGGGTTTGGAGAGGGGTGATCTCAGAAATGAAGTTACATGGTTCTGGGTTCGAATCCCAGGTCTGCAGTTTGATGACTACAGCCCTTGTATGAGGTGATTGGCCCATTCCCAGCCTCAGTGAGCTTGTTCTTAGAGCCAATTAACAACGCCTGACTCTTGTGCAATGGCTGAAGAGGACAGCACATTTCTACAGAGCATCGTGCCCAGCTGACCACAGCAGACTGCCACCTCTGACGGGCTTCAGGGACCTGGCTGGAGGCTTAGGCCATGGCCTTGTCCCCACAGAGCCCTGCAGGACTTGACTCTACTGTATCCCCAAGTCCAGGGAGGGAAGGTCACATAACTGGGCAAGAGCAAGAGGCCCTCCCCTTGAGACACTGCCTCACCTTCATGTCCCCCCCTCTAGGGCCTTAAACTTTGGTGGCATTGGTGTCGTCGTGGGCCATGAGCTGACTCATGCTTTTGATGATCAAGGTACGGATTCCTCAGGGTCCCCTTCAGATGGGCCTGTCAGCTTCCTGGCCCCCCTGCCTCTACCTTCCACTCCCTTCTAAAGTTCTTAGCTTTGGAGCTAGAAGGATCTAGGTTCAAATCCTGGCACTACCACCTGTTAATGATAAGAACTTTAGCAAGTCCTGTGCTTTCTCCAAGCTTCCACTTCCTTATCTGTAAACTGGGAATGATGATTTGAATGTCACGCAGTGATTGGGAGGATCGTGGGAAGCGCGTAGTGGGGCTGCTGCTGTGGGCGGGGATTAATAGTGAGCAGGGAGCGTACATTTCTCTGCCACTCCAGAGTCCTCTCTAATCCGACCACTGTCAGGGGAGTTGAAGTCAGTCCCTCCTCACCAGCTAATGTCCAGATTCCTCCTCACTGCCTCCTGCCTGGGGACCCCACAGCTGAGATGGAAGAGGCGGAGACCTCTGTGACCGGAGCCTGTCATGTGGTCCCAGTGGCGTTGGCTCCTTTTGCCCCTTCCTGGGTATCAGTTACTTAGGGTCAGGGTCTCTTAACAAGTCTTGAAAATAAACCCAGCTCCTCTGTGCCTTTGGTCACTCTGGGGCTTTGCCTGAACCACTTTCCTCCGTCCCCTCCTGCTGAGTCTGAATGGCCCACCCATACACCTCCTTCCACACCCAGATGGACCCCACCTCCCATGTTGGCTGGAGGACAGGGTAGACAGAGGAGGGAAGAGCAGTCAGGAGCCACTGGTCCCCACTCCTCCGGTCCTTCCCTTCACCCAGTGCCTCCCTCTGGCCCACAGGGCGGGAGTATGACAAGGACGGGAACCTGCGACCGTGGTGGAAGAACTCATCTGTGGAAGCCTTCAAGCACCAGACCGAGTGCATGGTGGAGCAGTACAGCAACTACAGCGTGAACGGGGAGCCCGTGAACGGCCGCCACACCCTCGGGGAGAACATCGCTGACAACGGGGGCCTCAAGGCTGCCTATCGGGTGAGAGTCCTGCCCCGACAAACCCCCCAGCCCCACTGGCCTACCCAGATATCCCCCTGCCATCACAGACACCCCGGTGGCCGCAACAGCCCTGTGAGCTACCATTCCCCATTGAGCTGGGTGGTCAAGAGGACTGATGGAGGGCTGTCTGGGGATGCGCCCAGTGTGGAACTAAGATGCCAGAGCCCTTTCTGCTCTGAGACTGGCCTGACCGAGAGACTCAGGAAAAGGTCCGCCTGAGGAGCCTGCCTGTTTTTACCTTTGCGGGGGAAGCTGCCCTCAAATCTATGGGCCTATGGGCTCCTGTGGGCCTGGGGAAGGGGGAAGAAGGAGGGAGGGAAGGGGACATGGGTCGTGGAGCCAGTCTGGGCTCAAGTCCTGGTTCTGGAGTAAATCATGTACCCTCTGTAAGGCTGTGGGTGTGGCCAAAAACAGCTAATAACTGCACCATCAGGTTGTTGGGAAGAGGGAACAAGACGAGATGGATGTAGGGCCCTGGCTCAGGGAGGCACTCAGAGGTGTTAGCTGAACTGGATTCAAGTTACAGAGGCCACGGGAGCAACACAGAGCTTCCTTCTAATGGTGACCTCTGTCAGTTTAGGAAGGAGCCTAGGATTTTATTCTGGTTACAAAGGAGGGCCGTAGGGTGTATAAAGAGAGAGCATATAAAGGAAGGACATGGTCTAACTTGTCTCACACTCTGTCACCCTGGGGCGGAGTGCCATGGAGTCATCATAGCTCACAGCAACCTCCAACTTCTGGGCTCAAGTGAACCTCCCACCTCAGCCTCCCAAGTAGCTGGGACTGCAGCACACACTACCATGGCCATCTAATTTTTCTATTTTTTGTAGAGACAGGGTCTTGGTATTGCCCTGGCCGGTTGTGAACTCCTAATTTGTCCTTTAAAGCCTACAGCCTGGAGGCCAAATCTAGCCCAGAGCCTGTTGCAAATAAAGATTTTTGGAGACACAGCCACACCCATTTGTTCACACATCATCTGTGGCTGCTTTCACGCCATGACAAAAGAACAGAGTCCTTGCAACAGGGGCTGTCAGCACACAAAGCTGAATGTATTAGCTCTGTGGCCCTTACAGGAAAAGTCTGCCACACAGACTTTTATAAGGTTCACTTAAGTTGGCTCGGCGCCTGTGGCTCAAACGGCTAAGGCACCAGCAATATACACCTAAGGCGGTGGGTTCGAATCCAACCCGGGCCCGCCAAACAACAATGATGGATGGCTGCAACCAAAAAATAGCCAGGCGTTGTGACGGGCGCCTGTGGTCCCAGCTACTTGGGAGGCAGAGGCAGGAGACTCGCTTGAGCCCAGGAGTTGAAGGTTGTTGTAAGCTGTGATGCCACGGCACTCTACCCAGGGGGACAGCTTGAGGCTCTGTCTCGAAAACAAAAAAAGGTTCACTTAAGTTGCTATGTGGAGGGAATTAGATTTGGATCTCCATTGTGCAGATGAGCAAACTGAGCCCAGAAACATTCAATTAAGTTGCGAACCCTTCCCTTCTCATTCCATAGTGAGGCAAGGACACTAGTTATCCATCCAGGCAAGAGGTGGGATAGAGTGAGAAGTAATCAGATGTGGGGTGTTCAATTTAAGAGAAAGAAAAATTAAAGAAGAGTTCTGGTTTTGAATCTGAGTAGGTGGGCCACTGACTGTCATGGGGAAAGTGTTCTTGTACACACGCACGTGTATGAGTCTGCGTGTAAGCTGTTGTTTTATTTGTGCCATGTTAAGTCTGAGATGCATCTTAGTTGTCCAGCTGGGGCAGTTGATTATACAAATCAGGGAGGAGGGTGGAGCTGACAGTCTAACAGTGAGGGTCATCAACACACAGATGGGGTTTTAAGCCACAGGTCTGAATGAGAGCAGATTGAGAAGAGGGCTCCTCAGCTGGACACAGTGGCTCTCACACCTGTAATCCTCATGCTTTGGGAAGCTGAAGCAGGAGGATGGCTCAAGGCCAGGAGTTTGAAATCAGTCTGGACAATATAGTGAGACCCCCCACTCTCTGATGATGAGTACCATGGCATCATCATAGCTCACAGCAACCTCAAACTCTTGGGCTCAAGTGATCTTCTTGCCTCAGTTTTTCTATTTTTAGTAGAGACAAGGCCTTGGTCTTAGGCTGGTTTCAAACTCCTGAGTTCAAGCAATCCACCACTCTTCACAGAGTGCTAAGATTACAGGCATGAGCCACCTTGCTCAGCCTCTATAAAAATTTTTAAAAATTAGTCAGACATGGTGGTACACGCCCGTAGTCCCCAGCTGAGGCAAGAGGATTGCTTCAGCGTAGGAGTTGGAGGCTGCAGTGAGCTATGAGCAAGCCTGCTCGCCAACCTGGATAACAGAGGGAGATCCCATCTCTTAAAAAAATATGAAAAGGAAGAAGAAGAGGACTCTTCCAGGCTGAGCCCAGGCCTAGAGCCCCAGAAACCAGTCCCTGCTCCAAACAGGGGAGACCTGCAACAGCCCCATGCTACCCCCTCCATCACCACCTGTCATGGGAATCCCTGAGCTTTGATCTTTCTTCCCAGGCTTACCAGAACTGGGTGAAGAAGAATGGGGATGAGGAGACATTGCCCACCCTGGGTCTCACCAATGACCAGCTCTTCTTCCTGGGGTTTGCACAGGTGAGTTCATCGCAGGTGAGGAAAAAATACCAAACTTAGTTGCTTTCTGCCTTCTTGATATTCCAAGAGCTCTGAGAGGCAAAAAAGTAAGTTCCCCTCAAATTGAGAATTTCCTAACTCATGGGACTGTCTGTAGGACATACGCCCTGTCACAAGGCACCCTTCCTGTCATTAGAGTTTCAAGGAAGGGCCAAGAAAGCTAATAAAAAGTCTCCTGTATCTAGTAGGTCAGAGGACACAGCAGTTGCTAATATCCCTTCTGGTTCTGGGGTTCTAGAAATTTCAATAAACTCAAGATGCCCCAAGGCCATCAGCTGAGTTGGCATTCAGTTGATAGCCTTCTCTTGGCACCCAGAGCTGCCAGGCCATTAGACAGTTTGTTCTGCCCAGGAAGTGAGCGATCTGGATTAAATCCAAGGTTTTCAAACTGGTGTTTGGACACAATCTCTGGTTCAGACAAAATCTAACACAGGTGCCTCAGACCGAGATGCTGCTCTGGCTGAGGGAAGGAACACAGTTTGGAGATACCAGGTGGGAGGGTTTGTCCCTCTGCCATCGTGACAGGGGCAGTCCAGTGGCCTCGGGGCCCTGCAGTGACATTGGCCTCTCTGTTGCTCCCACAAAGGTCTGGTGCTCTGTCCGCACACCTGAGAGCTCCCACGAAGGCCTCATCACTGACCCTCACAGCCCTTCCCGCTTCCGGGTCATCGGCTCCCTCTCTAATTCCAAGGAGTTCTCGGAACACTTCCGCTGCCCCCTCGGCTCACCCATGAACCCACAGCACAAATGTGAAGTCTGGTAGGGGCGAAGCACAGAGAGCCGTGAAAGAGAAGGGGAGGGGGCTGAGGACAAGACCCTGGGCGGGGCCAACAAGCCTGCCCCCCTCCCAGCCTCCGGGGCATCGCCCAGCCCAGTTGGCACCCAGGGCCCCCTTCCTCCGAGCTGGAGGGTTTTCACCTCGAACTGAGCCCATGATGCAGGCTCTCAGCATAACCTGAGATTTGGTCCCCTCTGAAGACCCTGACATCCCAGGCACAGGGGTGTCCATTCTAGCAGGCATTTGGGTGTCAGGCTGGTGGCTTACCGTGCCTGGGCCACGTGATGACAAGGGTCCAGATACATCACAAATACCACTGTGTCAAATGCTTTCGATATATATTTTTGGGGAAACTATTTTTTAAACATTGTGGAATACACTGGAAATCTTCAGGGAAAAAAATGCATTTAAAATACTTTTTTTTTTCTTTTAAGGAAAGGATTGGTATATTTATTATGTTCTGTTTTTCTAAGTGATCTGTGGACAAGGGAAGCCCCAGTGATTAACTGACTCCCTCTCTTCCCCGCTCACTGTGAGGCTGGACTGAGGCCAGGGTGCCTAGGCCACTGAGCAGGTTCCCAAATTAGAGAGCTGCCACAGCCCTTAGGGTGTGCCATTTCAGCCTCAGTCACCTGGTGTGGATAGGAGAAGCATAGTGGCCAGGCAGAGGGAGGCGCCAGCTGGAGGAGGGTGGGGACGTGGGCAAGTCATGGGTACTGTTCCTGTCAGCTTACCTGCCCCTCTCCCCACGGTCAGATATTGGGAACTCCAGCAAGAAAGCCTGACCTCCAGAGTCACAGCAGGGGACTGCTGTAGCAGAATCAGGCCAGGTCAGGGACTCAAACACCACACAGGCTCCCTGAGCACCCTGGGTCTGGCCCACAGGAGCCCTGTGAGGCTGTGATGCCCCGTCAGATGCACATAGCTGTACCATGGATGTCTTCTTTCCGCCCCTCCTTCTTTGGCCACCCCTTATCTGTCTAGGGCATGTCGCCTTTCTGTAGCAATCCCCCAATTCCAGCCACTTAGGGGCCTGGCCACCCTCTTCCCTAGGGGAAGGAGAAAAGAGAAAACAGTGCTGGTCCCCCGCAGGGCCATATCCTCCCTCTGAGCTCCGTCCTCCTCCACCGGGCCTGGGCCTGGCTCCCAGCACCAGTTCTCAAGTGCCTTATCTGAGGCTGTGGCCCAAGGAGATAGCCCTTGCCCCCAGAGAGCCCTTGGCCTCCTCAGTGTAGCCCCCAAGTGTCCTGACTGGAACACAGGCCATAGTCCCACTCCCAGTAACCGCAGGGCTGCCCAACCTGAGAGCTCTGGCCTTCTGGCCTACAGGTCAGTGGCCCCAGACACCAGGAGTCTGAGGAACTACTGAACTTGCCCTGGGCTCCAGCCCCGGTCAGCCCCTTGGTTGAATCAAAACAGTACTAACAGCTGCAGACTCATCTCCTTTAGGGGATGCTTATAGCCAGGGGAGGGTATAAAGGAAGGTTCTCCAACCCAGTTTGGCCTGCGGTGTCCTGTGTCCCCCTCCCTGAGACCACAGCTCCAGTAGCAAGTCCGTGAGCTCCACCAGGCAGACCCACGTGTAGCATCCATGTTGTTCTGTGGCCGGTAACTAAAGCAGGAGCATAGCCCAACACAGTCACAGCTCTGTCACCTCAGGGGCCAGAGCCCTATCCCCATAGTGCAGTCCCCTCACCCAGGAAGCCAGAATCCTCCCTGCCTGAGAGGAGCAGACAGCTCTGTGAGTGCCCTGCCTTCTTGGATCACCCTCTGAGCTGCCGCGGGGGTGTTGGGAGTGGATTCGAGGTGAGTCTAGTCCCTACATGCGGAAATGCTGGTAGCTCTTCTGAGTAAAGACAGGAGGGAACCAGAGAAGGAGCCAGAGCCAGGAGCTGGCCACAGGCACCTTGCCATGCAGAGATGGGCCTTTCCTGGCCCTGGCCTTCTCTTCCTACCTCCTCCCCCCAAACCTGCTTCCTGCCTTGGGGGGTGGTCCTGGAGACCTCCCAAGGGAAGTAGGTCCCTCAGGCCTGGGCACATTCCAGGGAATGCAGGCTGCTCACACTGCTCAGAGGCAGGGGTAGAGTTGGCAGAGGGGAGGGGAGAAGAGAGCTTAGGCCTGGCAGGGATGAAAGCGGAGGAAGCACCCTCACTGCCACTGCCCCCTCCAGAGCCTCTCCCCTTGGCCCCGGGAACCACGGGGCTGGCTTCTCTGTGGGTACATGGACGTGCGGTCGGGAGCTGGGAATCTATTTTTTGTATCATTTTGTTCTGTGCTACTGTAGTTTTGGTGTGGCACTATTGTAATTAAAATAAAGTACTTGTACCACGTACCACGTGTCCAAGTGTCTGTCCTCCCACAGTGGTGTGTGTCCTATAGGGCTATGGGAGGGCCCCCCACACACCGCCAGCACAGAGTTTCCCACTGCAGCCACACCTCCCCCCAAAGCAGAGGCCTTGGACCCTCACAAATACCAGTAGGTCACTCAGTCCCTTCATCCACGTAATATGTGAGCACCCCCTACAGGTGAGAGAGATGCACAGCACCCTGGGCTAAGGGGTCTCTCTGCATTATCTTGACAAAGGGAGTTTCCAGGTCTCGGATGCTCAGACAGGACCAGCAAAAGTAAATTCAAAGTTTAGGAAAGAGTCTCTGACATACACTTATGCCTCGCCCTGGGTTTTGCACATGTTCTTGCCTCTGCCTGGAGATTTCTTCTCCGGATTCTTTGCCCTATAAACTACCTATCCTTGAAAGCCCAGCTCAATATCACCTCTAGTTAGGATCAAGAAGCTCATACAGGTTTCCTCCTCCTCTTGGAGTGTTTTAGTTGGCTAGGTGTGTTAGTTTTCTGGGGCTGCTACTACAAAATACGACAAATTTGGCAGCCTACACAACAGAAATTGTTGTCTCACAGTTCTGAAGGCTTAAAGCTCAAGATCAAGGTGTTCGCAACATTGGTTCCTTCATAGGGTATGAGAAGAATGTGTTCTAGGCCACCTCCTTGCTTCTGGTGTGGCTGGCAATCTTGGGCGCTCCTTGGCTTATAGAGGCATTGCCCTGATCTCTGCCATCATCTTCTCCCTCTTTGCATGTCTGTGTGTCCAAATTTCCTCTTTTTATAAGGACACAGTTGTATTGGATTAAGGCCTACTCTAATAATGTCATTTCACCTAATTGTGTCTTCAACAAGCCTATTTTTAAATAAGGTCACATTCTGAGGTGCTAGGGGTTGGGAAGTCAATGCACAAACTTTGGGGAAGAGAACACAATTGAACCCACAACACAGAAGTCCCCATTCTCTAGGCTGTGGAGGTGCCAGTACCATCTCCAGTAGGGTTCCATGACTGTTGGATACCTGGAGGCGTGGGCAAAAGGTTGCAGGGTGGCTGGAGAGCCATAAATACTGCTTGACTAAATAAGGGGACCACCCCAGAATTCACTGGTGGGCGTGAGAGAATGAGCTCAGTGGGGTCAGGTAACCAGAAAAGATTTCCTGGAGAGGAGAAATGCTAGGTAAGCCTCGAATGAACAGGAAGGATTGCGATTCGTCTCCCACCGTGGACAGAGTGATGGCGACACAAGCACCCATTCAAGGCACAGACCTCACCCTGACTGTGCTACTCGTTTTAAAGGCGCTAAACCATTTCTCTGAGATGCCGTTTCTCTATGAAATGGTTGGTAAGCTCTCTTTTCTCACTGGTGTGACCCACAAATGTTAGGGAGATTTTAAGGCTGCTTGAAACAGTGATATGCTTTGAGCTTCTCAGAAGTTCAAACCGGGTGAGTGATGGCTTGGCGCCTATGGCTCAGGTGGCTAAGGCGCCAGGCACATACACCTAAGGTGGTAGGTTCAAATCCAGCACAGGCCTGCCAAATAACAATGACGGCTGCAACTAAAAAATAGCCGGGCGTTGTGGCAGGTACCCGTGGTCCCAGCTACTTAAGAGGCTAAGGTAGGAGATTCGCTTGAGCCCAGGAGTTGGAGGTTGCTGTGAGCTGTGATGCCACAGCACTCTACCCAGGGCGGCAGCTTGAGGCTCTGCCTCAAAAAAAAAAAAAAACAGGTGAGTGCCTGCCCACCAGCGTGCGTGAGCCTGACCCCCCAGCATGTCTCACCTCCTCCCCTCCAACTACAATGCTGCCCTCATCCCGCCTTCCCAGCACCTGCCTTGGCCCTCCCTGCCCTCTAAGGTCCTCCGCTCCACCTTGAGATGTTTTGCGATTCACCTGCCTCAGCCTTGTAGAGTGCTAGGATTACAGGCATGAGCCACTGCGCCCAGCTTGATCTTCACATTCTTTGGCCATTCAGAAAGATCTATCCACGAACTTCTCTAGATGTCCTTGTCATCAATTTCCCAATCATGTCTTTTTTTCCATCAGTTTCCCAATCATGTCCTTTTTTTTTTGGAGACAAAGTTATACTTTCTTGCCATCAGTATTGTGCCATGACATCATAGTTCACACCAGCTTCAAACTTTTGGGCTCAACAGATCCTTGCCTCAGCCTCCCGAGTAGCTGGGACTACAGGTGCCCTCCACAACGCCCAGCTATTTTTAAAGAAGGGATCTTGCTTTTGCTCAGGCTGGTGTTGGCCTCCTGAGCTCAGGCAATCCACCTGCCTTGGCCTCTCAGAGTGCTAGGATTACAGGCATGAGCCACCACACCTGGCCCCAAATCATGTTCTTTACCATACAGCCAACCACTGGGCATAGCCCATGAATCCATGTAAACTCATGCCTCTGGCTCGGCGCCTGTGGCTCAAGTGGCTAAGGCGCCAGCCACATACACCTAAGGTGGCAGGTTCGAATCCCCAGCCCGG
>NW_003852404.1:4033105-4041534 GCF_000181295.1 Otolemur garnettii
GGGCGCCTGTGGTCCCAGCTACTTGGGAGGCTGAGGCAGGAGACTCGCTTGAGCCCAGGAGTTGGAGGTTGCTGTGAGCTATGATGCCACGGCACTCTACCCAGGGGGACAGCTTGAGGCTCTGTCTCAAAAAAAAGATCCTGAGGAACCAAATTAAGACCCCAGGCTAAAACGTTGATATACCTGTGAGGGAGGACAGTGAAGGTGTATAGCCAGCTGTGCCCAGTGAATAAAAACTGCCTCTGGTGGGCCTTATAGACTAGTATGGAGAAAAGGGCATTTGCCGTATCAGTAGCTGCATACAGGCACCAGGGGCTGTGCCTGTTTGCTTAAGCAATGAAATCATATGTGAAATAGCTGTAGTGGAGTCACTATCTGGTTAAGCTTATTATGATCCACTGTCATTCTCTAAGACTTATTTATTGTACAGGCAAATTGAATAGGGACAGGGTAGGAATCACCACCTCTGCACCTTTCAAGCCCTTGTAGGGCACTAATCTCTGAAATCCCTCTGGGAATGCAGCGTGCTGTGGGTTACTAATTTTGTAGGTAGAGACATTTCTAGTGGCTTCCATTTGGCCTTTCCTACCATAATAGCCCTCACACCACAGGTCAGGGAACCAATGTGGGGATTCTGCCAGCTGCTGAGTATATCTATTCCAATTATACATTCCAGAAAGGAGAAAATAGCCACAGGACTGATTCGAGCATTCACTGGGCCCACCATGAGCAGGATCTAAGCTAAAACTTTATTGATCATCTGACCTCCATAAACCCTTACTTTGATGATGGACTACAGTGACATTTGCGTCTCCAAAAATTAGGGTTAGGTCAGAGCCAATGTCCAATAATCCTTGGAAAGTCTGATTATTTTGGCCAGTCACAGTGGCTCCCACCTGTAACCCTAGCACTCTGGGAGGCCAAGGTGGGTGGATCGCCCTGAGCTCATGGGTTTGAGAACAGCCTAAGCAACAGTGAGACGTATCTCTACAAATAACCAGGCATTGTGGCGAGCGCCTGTAATCCCAGCTACTCAGGCACCAGCTATACAGGCACCAGGGGCTGTGAGCACTCTACTGAGGGCAACAAAGTGAGACTCTGTCTCAAAAAAAAAGGAAAGTCTGATTTTTTCCTTTACCCCATCAGAAAATAGCCAGAGATCCTTTATAAGAAAACTGAAAGAAGAAAGTCAACAGTGTAAATTTTGGCAACATAGCAGGGTCATTCCTCAGGGAGACCCCCCCCATTCCCCCCACCATCCAAGGGGTTGGATCCAAATCTGTAACTGGCTCAAGTCTAGGCACTGATTGAGAGGCCATAAGTTTCTGTTTTGGTGACTCAGACTCCTATTCACTCAATCTAGAACTCTTGTGCTTATACAAATCAAGTAAGAATTTACTCATCTTTTTTTTTTTTGGAGACAAAGTCTCACTCTGCCACCCTGGGTAGAGTGCCATGGCATCATAGCTCACAGCAAGCTCAAACTCTTAAGCTTGTGTGATCCTCCTGCCTCAGCCTCTCGAGTAGCTTGCTAGCCTGAGGGTGGGATATCTTTTGTCCTAGTTCAGCCTTAGTCTTAGGCAAACTCTAGATTCCCAGGTCTTGAAAATGGGGCTTCCTCAATGATCTTACTCCTCTGCCCCTCTGCCATGGTGGCAGAACTTCGGTGGTTCTTATGTGAGAGTTTCCTGTCTTTTTTTTTTTTTCTTTTTGAGACAAGAGTTTCACTATGTTACCCTCAGTAGAGTGCTATGGCATCACAGCTCACAGCAACCTCAAACTCTTGGGCTCAAGTGATTTTCTTGCCTCAGCCTCCCAAGTAGCAGGGACTACAGGTGCCTGCCACCACGTCAGGCAATTTTTAGCGATGGGGGGGGGTGGTGGTCTCACTCTTGCCCTGGTTGGTCTTGAACTCCTAAGCTCTAGCAATTCCACCTGCTTCAGCCTCCCAGAGTATTAGGATCACAGGCCAAAGCCATCGTGCCTGGCCCAGGATTGGTTTTTTTGCAGTTTTTGGCTGAGCCAGAGGTGCCGCCCCAGGATTTTTTTTTTTTCCTCTAGTTTTTGGCTGGGGCTGGGTTTGAACCCGCCACCTCCGGCATAGGGGGCCTGCGCCCTACTCCTTTGAGCCACAGGTGCCGCCCCACCCCAGGATTGTTTTTTACCCCTCTTCTCTTACCCCATCGGCAACGTGTCTTCACAGGTGCTCTGAAGGGGAAGCTTTGCTGCCCTTCCCCAGCAGGCTAGGCCTTCTGTTCTCTGTGGCAGAAGGGCCTTGATGAGGCAGAGACTTCCTACCTACCTTTCCCACAGCAGCAAGCAGTTTCTCTGCTCTTCCAAATCTGCACCTGATGGATGTCTACGGAGAAAATCCCACACGTGGTGCAAACTCCCCTCATTTCTGTGACTCTGGAAGTCCTACAATTTCATGCCATCCCATACATGTCCCTTTGTTACTGTGTGCAAGCTGGGGAACAACTTGGAGTCTCGGTTTTCTCATCTGTCAAATGGGGTTTAAAATTAAATAATACATGTAAAGAATTTAGACCAAGTGTGGTAGCTCACACCTGTAATCCAACCCCAGCTCTTCGGGAGGCTATGGAGGGAGGATTGCTTAAGGCCAGGAGTTTGAGACCAGCTTGAGCGAGAACAAGATCCTGTCTCTACAGAAAAATAGTAGAAAAATTAACTAGGTGTGGTGGTGTACAATTGTAGTCCCAGCTTTCTCGGGGGAGGTAGGAAAATCACTTAAGCCCATGACTTTGAGGTTGCTGTGGGCTATAATGATGCCACTGCCCTTTAGCCCAGGTAACAACAACATCAAAGAATTTGGACTCGTTCCGGGCATGTGTTGCTTAATACTTGTCAGGGATTTTTATTTGTTTTGTCAATTCCTTCATTCATTCAACAAATATTGAGAACCTACTGTGTGCTAGAAATTGTGCTAAGTGTTGGGAATAGAGTATGGAAGGAGAAAGGGTTCTTGTGGAATCAGCTACCAAGAAAAGCAGTCTCTAGGCAAGTAATTGCTACCCCAGGGCACTGTGAAATCGGAAGTGCAGGGGAATATAAAGTGCGTCTCTGAAGAGGTAACCTTTGAACTGAGACTTAAAGAACAAGCAGGAAATTGGTAAGTGTGCCAGGCCAAAAGAACAGCACATCTACAGGCTGAATTAGGAGGAAGCTTGGGCATATACAACTGGAAAAGGCCAGTGTGGCCGGAGATGAGGGACAGGAGGAGGACAGAGGGAAAGAGAGAAGCAGTGGCCATTGGCAGTGTCCTATGGGCCGAATGAGGACTGGGCTTTATCCGGAGAGCAATGGGAAGCTATCGGAGAGGGTAAGAAGGGAATGAGGAACACGATCAGCTTGGGTTCTTTGCTTTTGTTTTATTTTGTTTTCTTTCTTTAAAATAAATAAATAAATAAATAAATAAAATTTATACTTGTAAAAGCTCCATGCCAGGAAAAAAGAATGAATAAGACAACGTAGAGCACACAGTCTCAGTAATCCGCATACTTAACCAAAAAAAAAAAAATCACAGCATAATAATTACTAAACATAACAGTCAAAATGTTACCATGGGTTGGACAATGTTCTTTTTTTTTTCATTAAATCATAGCTGTGAACATTAATGCAATTATGGGGTATTTTGTTTTCTGAAGCAGGATCTTGCTTTATTACCCAGGCTAGGGTGCAGTGGTGTCATCAGAGCCCACTGCAGCCTCCAACTCCTGGGCTGAAGTGACCCTCCTGCCTCAGCCTCCTAAGTAGCTTGGACTACAGGTGCCACCTAATTACCTTTGTTTTCTTTGTTTCTTTTTTTGAGACAGAGTCTCACTATGTCACGCTTGGTAGGGTACCATGGCATCACAGCTCACAGCAACCTCAAGCTCTTGGACTTAAGCGATTCTCTTGCCTCAGCCTCCCAAGTAACTGGAACTACAGACTACAGGCACCTGTCACAATGCCCGGCTATTTTTTTAGAGACGAGGTCTCGCTCTGGCTCAGGCTGGTCTTAAACCTGTGAGCTCAGGCAGTCCACCTGCCTCAGCCTCCCAGAGAGCTAGGATTAAGGCGTGAGCCACTGTGCCCGGTCCAAACAGCTTTTAAAATCCCAAAGGTAATTAGGGTAATTTGAGACTCTGTCTCAAAAATTTGTTTTAATTTAATTTAAAAAACAAACAAATAAAAGCTGTTTGGCACGCTGTGCAGAGAACACATGGGAGGAGAGCCAAAGTGGGTGGGGAAACTAGTCAGGACGCAGAGAGAAAGGAGAGCATGGCACATCCAGGGCAGCAGGGAGCCTGCACCTCAACCCCATGTACCTCAGCACTAGGGCAAAAACCTGGTTTTAGGAGTGTACTATGGAGTTCAGGTGAGCTGTTTCTTACTAGTTTTAAGATTTCACCACCAGAGGGCGGAAAAAACCAAAGAGACGCCTGGAATCAGGCTTGGGTCCTCCTGGGAGACTGAATCCTGGGGCCCGAAGACAGCCAGACAGCATTCCCTCCCCTTGCCCAGTGACATGGCTGATTTATGGCTGATGGCAGGCAGCCTCCAATTACTTAAGTGCTGGTCCTCCTCAGGCAGCAAGGAAATGAAAGGAATCCTGGAGTGGGTGCCTAAAAATGTGAGTTCTAATCTCTTCTCAGCTTCCCAGCATGAGCAAGTTATTTCACCTCTCTGACCCCCAATATCTGCAAGAATGGAGGTAACAATCCCTGGCCTGGGCCCCAGCCCTCAGTTCAAACAGAGACCATGCTTGTGCCACCTGAGTTTACACCCTACTGTAACCACCAATAGCTCTATAACCTTGGTTAAATGACTTTCACCTTTCAGAGGTGTGGTTTCCATCTCTGTTAAATGGGACTCCTAACACATCCCTTGCGCGTTCGCAAATTTTGTTTTTGTTTTTGAGACAGAGCCTCAAGCTGTTGCCCTGGGTAGAGTGCTGTGGCATCACAGCTCACAGCAACCTCCAACGCCTGGGCTCAAGCAATTCTCCTGCCTCTGCCTCCCAAGGAGCTGGGACTACAGGTGCCCACCACAATGCCCAGCTACTTTTTATTTCTTTTTTGTTGTTGTTGCAGCCATCATTGTTGTTTGGCAGGCTCAGGCTGGATTCTAACCCGCCAGCCAGATGTATGTGGCTGGCACCTTAGCCTCTTGAGCCACAGGCGCTGAGCCACACATTTGCAAATTTTATATGAGATAATTTCTGTATGTACTTAGTTGCTAGCACGTAGTAATTTGCTCAATATATGTGTACTATTCAGATAGAAATTTAGCTCATTAAGCGCTTGCTGAATGACTTTTTCAGGACTGGGGCTCTGCTAGTAATTCCTTTTGTGGCTTTCAGTGCGGTTCCTTCCCTTCTCTGAGCCTCAGTTTCTCTAACAGAAAAATGGGAGGGTTGAGTGGCGCCTGTGGCTCAAGGGTGTAGGGCGCCGGCCCCATATGCCAGAGGTGGGCGGGTTCAAACCCAGCCCCAGCCAAAAACTGAAAAATGGGAGGGTGAGATTAGATTGGAGGTTGCACAGGAGCCCTTCCAGCTCTGACATCCTAGGCGGCCTCTTTTCCTCCCTCCCTCCTTCCCTGTCTTCCACTTAGTCATCACTTAGTCCTTCCTTCCACAAGTATTTATTGAATAACTACTATGTTCCAGGTGCAGGAATAAAACAGACTCACATATAAATAGGTGCCCATCCCTTGGAGCCAGTCTGTTCCAAGTGTATTTGCTCAGAAACCTTCTTTGTCCTCTTCTCCAGCAATCAATCTTGCAGGTTATTTTGTGTTTGGAGTAGAAAAAACATCGCACCGAGAGTTTATTTCCGTGCATCTCCGTGTGGCTGGCTGTATACACACAGGAGTGCACACACACATTTATATATAACATTTGCAGCAGCGTTGTCATGGGAACCATTTTTTGGTGTCTCTGGGCATCAGGGATGCCTGTGAGTAGAGGAGCTTTTATGGAACACCCCCTGCATGCACTTTTGTGTGGCAAGAAATCCTGCTGGGAGAGTTGCCCCAAGAGCCTTTGTCGGCCCTTTTGATCATCTCTGCCTATTTTTCTCATTGATCTTGTCAGCTCTGAGCGAATTTGACTGAAGGAACTGAATGTCAAGTTCAGTGACTGGAGGAGCAAGACCCTCTGGGATATTTGCCAACACAGTGGCAAGGATAGGTCAGCTTGGGCTTTTTGTCTTCTGAAACCCTTGATTTGGGAAAGTTGAAGGGTTTGGGGAAGACTTGGATGAAAAGACAAAAGCAGCCAGAGGATATATTTTCGGAAATAACAGCTGCAGCAGCCACCGCTGAACCTGGTGGGCAGTGCCAGAGCAGGGAGGGGGCAGAAGGCCCTCAAGAGGATCAGGGACGGGTCACTATTCACTGAGCACCTACTTTGGGCCTGGCCCCATTCTGGGCACTTTGCATGTTCTCTCCTCTGCCACTCAATCAAGTCTGTACTTAGACGTTGTTGTTTTCAGCAGGAAGCTGAAATCTGGAGACAAAAAGCTGCCCAGCTAGGAAGTGGCAAAGGGGGCATTGGGCTTGACTCCAGAGCCTGGGCTTGCTCACCACATAGTGCCCCAGGGCAACTCTCTGCAGCCAGATCTCCCCATTCTTCTAGGCCAGGGGAGCAAGGAATGACAGCCCAGAGATTCCAGTCCTCACAACCCCAAGTCATGGTGGCAGATCCAGTCATGAGCAGCTACCAGGGTAACCAAAGTGCGTCTATGCAAAGTATTAAATATTAAATTGGGGCTGGGCATGATGATTCATGCTTGTAATCCTAGGGAGGCTGAGGCAGGTGGAGTTCAAGACCAGCCTGAGCAAGAGCAAGAACCCTGTCTCTATTAAAAATAGAAAAACTAGCTGAGCGTTGTGGCAAGTAACTATAGTCCCAGCTATTCAGGAGACTGAGGCAAGAGGATCACTTGAGCCCAAAAGTTTGAGGTTGCTGTGAGCTATGACAACATGGCACTTTACCCAGGGCAACAGAGTGAGAGTCTGTCTCAAAAAAATTGGATCAATTGAGGTCAGGATTTTGAGACCTGCCTGAGCAAGAGTGAGACCCCAACTCTACTAAAAATAGAAAAATTAGCTGGGCAATTTGGCAGGCACCTGTAGTCACAGCTAACCGGAGGCTGAGGTTGGAGGATTGCTTGAGTCCTGGGGTTGGAGGTTGCTGTGAGCTAGGATGACACCGTAGCTGATGCCTGGGCAACAGAGTGAGATTCTGTCTCAAAAAACAAAACAAAACAAACGTGAACTGGGTTTTGAAGGATGAACAGGAATTTCTAGGCAATCCAGGGACAGGAGACACTCTAGGTGATGGGACCAGCCTGTGGAACGACTCAGAGACATACCAGCCTAAGCAAGAGCAATACCACATCTCTACTCAAAATAAAAAAACTCGCTGGGGCTGGGTGCAGTGGCTCACGCCTATAAACCTAGCACTTTTAGAGGCCAAGGTGGGAGGATTGCTTGAGCTCACAGATTAGAGACCAGCCTGAGCCAGAGTGAGACCCTGGCTCTAAAAATAGCCGGGAGTTGTGAGGCTAAGGCAAGGCAATGAGCTGAGCCCAAGAGTCTGAGGTTGCTGTGAGCTCTGACACCAGAGCACTCTACTGAGGGTGACAAAGTGAGACTCTTCTCAAAAAAAAAAAAAAAGGGAGAGAGAGAGAATGAAAGGATATGGCTGTTCAGGGGCTGTGTTGATGAGAAAATGGCGGGAATGAAGGCTGCAGAGATTGGCAAAAGACAGATGTGACAGGGTGGCAGGTGCCTAGCTGAGAAACCTGGACTCTACCCAATACCCACTCACCCTGCACAAAAGATGGGAACTAAGTATCTTCTTCAACGACTCCATTTAATGGAAGAAAAGGAGTGGAATGAGGGAGGGAAAAAAAAAAAGATCGCCAAATTTGGGAAACTGGAAAATGTTCATCTGCAGAATTAATTCTAAATCACTGCTATTTTCATTCTCGTGCTGGTGGGGTAAGGCAGAACATAGCAACGCTTCAGCCTCTTTCCAGGTGTCTAGTGTGTGGGCAGGGCAGGCCAGGCTGGCTGGCTGGCTCCCACGGTGATTGTTGTAGCCAGCCTGGTGCTTGGCGCCAGCTGTGGACATCTGGAAATCCAGCTTCCTCTTTCAGTCATCAGATAGGGGATAAATCAGAATCCAGGATTTTTCCCAAGGCAACAAGCTTAGCAGGATCTATATTTTTTTAATTTCAGATTAATATGAGGGTACAAATGATTAGATTACAATGTCGGTGTTTGTTAGGTGAGGTTCCTAACATTATGGTTGTGTCTTGTACCCAGCAGGTGTGCCATATACCCTCACAGTGTGCCCATCAGGTGGGAGTACACCAATCCTCACCCTCCTCCCCACTCCCTTAACAGGTTATTTATTTATT
>NW_003852404.1:4042181-4045777 GCF_000181295.1 Otolemur garnettii
TGCCTCCACCTCCCAAGTAGCTGGGACCACAGGCGCCCACCACAACACCTGGCTATTTTTTGGTTGCAGCCATCATTGTTGTTTGGCGGGCCCCAGCTGGATTCAAACCCGCCAGCTCAGGTGTATGTGGCTGGCACCTTAGCCATTTGAGCCACAGGCACCAAGCTCCGGTTTTTTTTTGGTTGTAGTTGTCACTGTTATTTGGCAGGCCTGGGCTGGATTCGAACCCGCCAGCTCCAGTGTATGTGGCTGGCACCCTAGCCACTGAGCTACAGGCACCAAGCCCTTAGCAGGATATTTAACTGACATCAGGCTCAACCAGGGCCAGGGGAAGGCTGGACCATTCAGGGTAGAAGAATAGGTTTCCAGATTCAAGGTGATTGTGTGAAGTTCCTTGGCCTACAGAGTACTGGAGACATGTTAGGCACAGATTAGAGACCATTCACTGGGCCAGGCCCAGTGGAGGTGCAGGTTGATTTCAGTAACAGTAGCTCAGTGGCTTTGGTACATGTGAGGCTTCTGCTAATAAAGAAAGGTCAAAGGCTGCCTTGCTCTCAAATCTAACAGCCTCCGTGATTAGCCAGAGGAGGGAAAAAGGAAGCCCCTGCTATGGATCACCTCCTACGTGCTGGCAATATTAGATGCAGGGCCTGATTAAATTAGTTAATACATATCAATTAGTTAATAAATGCCTAATGCCTGTATGGACTGCAATATTATATAATGAGTGCAAACTAAATGTTAGTTATTATTTTCATCAGCCAGACACCTGAAAGGTTGGTTTCTGCTTGCTAGCTTTTTAAATCTACAACAGCTAGCTCTAGGAAGTAGACATTAATAGATTCTTTAAAAAATTTTTTTATGGCTGGGTGCACTAACTCACACCTATAATCCTAGCACTCTGGGAGGCCGAGGCAGGAGGATCCCTTGAGCTCAGGAGACCAACCTGAGCAAGAGTGAGACTCTGTCTCTACTAAAAATAGAAAAAAAAATAGCCAGCTGTTGTGGCAGGTACCTATAGTTCCCGTTATTCCAGAGGCTGAAATGGGGGATCTCTTGAACCAGGAGTTTAAGGTTGTTGTTAGGCTGATGCCATAGCACTCTAGCCTGAGCAACAGAGTGAGACTCTATTTCAAAAAAAAAAAAAAAATGGCTGGCTGCTGTGGCTCATGCCTGTAATCCTAGCCCACTCTAGGAGGCTCAGGCAGGTGGATAACCTGAGCTCAAGAGTTCAAGACCAGGCTCGACACCTATAGCTCAACCGGCTAAGGCGCCAGCCACATACACCTAAGGTGGCGGGTTCGAATCTCCAGCCCGGACCCGCCAAACAACAATGACGGCTGCAACCAAAAAATAGCCAGGCGTTGTGGCGGGCACCTGTGGTCCCAGCTACTTGGGAGGCGGAGGCAGGAGACTCGCTTGAGCCCAGGAGTTGGAGGTTGCTGTGAGCTGTAATGCCACGGCACTCTACCCAGGGGGGACAGCTTGAGGCTCTGTCTCAAAAAAAATAAAATAAAATAAAAATAAAAAAGAGTTCAAGACCAGCCTGAGCAAGAACGAGAACTAATCTTTACTAAAAATAAAAAAACTAGCTGAGTGTAGTAGCAAAAGCCAGTAGTCCAGCTACCTAGGAGGCTGAGGCAAAAGGATTACTCAAGCTGAAGTTACTTTAAGGTTCCTGTGAGGTAGAATGATACCATAGCACTCTATCCAGGGCGAGAGAGTGAGACTCTGTCTCAAAAGAAAAATAAAAATGGATAGAAGACTTGAATGCCCAGCCTGAGTAAGAGTGCCATCCTGTCTCTAAAAATTGCTCAGCTGTGCCTGTAGTCCTAACTACTCAGGAGGCTGAGGCAAGAGGATCACTTGAGCCCAGGAGTTTGAGGTTGCTATGAGCTATGACACCACAGCACTCAGGGCGACAGAGAGAGATTCTGTTTTTAAGACAAAAAAAAAAAAAGACTTGAATAGATATTTTTGTGAAGGTAAACATGAAAATATGTTCCAAGTGGTGGGGTGCAGTGGCTCACACCTGTAATTCTAGCACTCTGGGAGGCTGAGGCAGGTGGACTGCCCTGAGCTCAGAGGTTTGAGACCAGTCTGAGTGAGAGTGAGACCTTGCCTCTACAAAAGAAAAGCCAGGCGTTGTGGCAGGCACCTGTAGTCCCAGCTACTTGGGAGGCTGAGGCAAGAGAATTGCTTAAGCCCAAGAGTTGGAGGTTGCTGTGAGCTCTGACTCCACGGCACTCTACCAAGGACGACATAGTGAGACTCTGTCTCAATTAAAAAAATATATATGTTTGAGGTAATTAAGGATTAGGGAAATGCAAATCAAAACCACAATGAGATACCACTTCATACCCAGGACTATTATAAAAAGAAACAAAAAGCCTCTCTCCTAAGAGAAAATAATCAGTGTTGATGAGAATGTGGAGAAATTGTAAACTTTGTGCATTGCTGGTGGAGATGATGTAAAAGGGTACAGAAGCCGTGGAGAATAGTAATGCAGTTCCTCAAAAAATTAAACATAGTTACTGTATCATCCAGCAATTCCCTTCCAGGCATATACCTCAAAGAATTTAAAGCAGGAACCTGAACAGATATGTGTACACTAACATTCATAGCAGCCGAAAGGTGGAATCAGTTCAAATCGTCATCAATGTATGAATGAATAAACAACATGGGGTATGTCCAGATCGTGGAATATTATTTAGCCCTAAAATTGAATGAAATTCTGATACCTGCCACCTTGAAAACATTCTGCTCAGTGAAATGAGCCAATCACAAAAGGACAAATAATGTATGATTCCACTGACAGGAAGTGCCTTGAACAAATTCACAGAGACAGAAAGTAGAGAGGTGGTGGCTGTCAGGGACTAGGGGAAGGAAGCAGGGGGAAGTGGTTTAATGGGCACAGACTTCAGTTTGGGGTGAGGAAAAGGTTCTGGAGATATCTGGGTGTGGTAGTGCAGCTATAGACCCAACTATTCAGGAAGCTGAGGCAGGAGCCAGGAGCTTGAGGCCGGCCTGGCCAACATAGTGAGGCCCCAATTCTAAAAATAATGGCCTGTAGATGGATAATAGTGATGGTTACATGGCGATATGAATGTACTTCATGTCACTGAACTGTACTCTTAAAAATGAAGTGGTAGTGCGGTGCCTGTGGCTCAGTGGGTAGGGCCCCGGCCAAATTGCAACAAAAAAATAGCCAGGTGTTGTGGCGGGTGCCTGTAGTCCCAGCTACTTGGGAGGCTGAGGCAAGAGAATCACCTAAGTCTGGCAGTTGGAGGTTGCTGTGAGCTGTGACGCCACATCACTCTACCGAGGGTAATAAAGTAAGACTCTGTCTCTACCAAAAAAACCCAAAATAAATAAGTAAAAAAAAAATAAAGTGATAAATTTTATGTTATTTATATCTGACCACACACACCCGCACACATACACACACACAAGTGGTCAGAACCTAGGTTGTGTGTTTCCAGGGGCCCTGAATCCACTCGCCCCTTTCTAGGAAAGGGGAACACAGTGGAGGGCTCTGGGCAGAGAAGCAACATGATACTAACTTTTCTTTTCCTGAATGTTTTTTCTTTTTTTTT
>NW_003852404.1:4048977-4053501 GCF_000181295.1 Otolemur garnettii
TTTTTTTTTTTTTTTCAGTAGTGTTTTAATAGCAAGATGAGGTCTTGCTCTTGCTCAGGCTGGTCTTAAACTCATGAGCTCAAGCAATCCACTTGCCTCTAGCCTTCCAGAGTGTCAGGATTGTAAGTGTAAGCCTCTGCTCCTGGCCTGTCTTATTTCTTATGATAACTTTAGCAGGTAGAATCTCTTTATTTTACAGATGAGAAAACTAAAGCTTGGAGAAGTGCTTTCTCCAAGGTCAAACAGCTAATAAAAAATGGCAGGTGTGAGAATCAAACTCAGGTCATTTGATTCCCGTGGCTGCACTGATTCATTGCTCAACCCTCAGAGTACCCTGAGAATTATGCATGCCTGGTCAGGGGGCCCACGGGATGGGTGCCTCATTCAGCCTGGGGAGTGAAGAAGGGTTCCCTGGAGAAGGTGATGGTTGAGCCAAGCCTCGAAGCAAGAATTAGTCAACTAGCTAAGGAGAGAAAGGATGGTTTGGGGATCTGAGTAGTAGAAGCAGCCTGACCACAGGCTCTAGGTTGAGAAGAATGGTTTTATTTTCAATAGACCAGTGGATTAAGGTGGCTGCAGCTCTGGATTTGATATGGAGCGTGGCAAGTTGGATGCAGAGCCCCGTCCCTGAAGGATCTCATATTTAGACTGGATCCTGAAGGCAATAGGGGAGCTATCGCAGGCTCTTAACAGGCAGGTCAACAAAATCAGTTTTCCCTGTTGACAGTGCTTCCTGCCATAGTGGGTAGGTTGCTGTGTTGAAGGCAATGTGGCAAATCAGACCTGGAGTTCAATGCCTTGGGCTTGAATTCTGTCAGTTCCACTTAAAAATTGTGTAAATTGCTTCTCCACCTATTTGAATCTCAGTTTTTTAAATTTGTAAATGAGATATGATAACCTTACAGAGTTGTTGGGGGACATGAGTTAATCTAAGCAAATTGTTTAGTAGAGTAGTACCAAGGCACATAGTAGGTGTCTCAAGCAACATTAGCTGCTCTGGGCAAATGGGGAGGTGTTGAACAGGGCCATGCTTTACCCTTCTGACTTTGCTCCCTACAAACTTCTCCCATTGATTGCCTGCAGCCGGAATCTTATCTGGGATTTCTACTTTATTTTGTCCAAGTCTTTTTTTTTTAGAGACAGAGTCTCACTTTGTTGCCCTTGGTAGAGTACCGTGGTGTCACAGCTCACAGCAACCTCCATCTCCTAGGCTTAGGCAATTCTCTTGCCTCAGCCTCCCAAATAGCTGGAACTACAGGCGCCTGCCACAACGCCTGGCTATTTTTTTGTTGCAGTTTGGCCAGGGCCAGGTTTGAACCCGCCACCCTTGGTACATGGGGCCAGCGCCCTACTCACTGAGCCACAGGCGCTGCTGTGTCCAAGTCTTTTGAAAAGAGATAAAATGCATAAAGAGCTTAGCAAAGATGAGGCACACAGCAATCACCTGATGCTTGTAGGTATTATTAAGTTAGAAAATCAAACTAGCTCAGAAATGAATAACAATTTCTTTTTAATTTTTGAGACCGAGCCTCAAGCTGTCCCCTGGGTAGAGCGCCACGGCATCACAGCTCACAGCAACCTCCAACTCCTGGGCTCAAGTGAATCTCCTGCCTCTCAGCCTCCCAAGTAACTGGGACCACGGGCGCCTGCCACAACGCTCAGCTATTTTTTAGTTGCAGCCGATCATTGTTGTTTTGGCGGGCTTGGGCTGGATTCGAACCCGCCACCTTAGGTGTATGTGGCTGGTGCCTTAGCTATTTGAGCCACAGGCGCCGAGCCTTCTTTTTCATTTTTAGACACAGAGTCTCATTTTATCACCCTCAGTAGAGTGCCATGGTATCACAGCTCATAGCAACCTCCAACTCCTGGGTTTAGGCGATTCTCTTGCCTCAGCTTCCCGAGTGCTTGGGACTACAGATGCCTGCCAGAACACCCAGCTATTTTTTTGTTGCAGTTTGGCTGGGGCCAGCTTTGAACCTGCCACCCTCAGTATACGGGGCTGGTGCCCTATCCACTGATCCACACAGGCACTGCCCAGAAAAGAATAACAATTAGGAAATTATCAATCTGGCTTAGTGCCTGTAGCACAGTGGTTATGACACCAGCCACATATACTGAAAGTGGCGAGTTTGAACCTGGCCCAGGACAGCTAAACAACTGCAACAACAACAACAAAAGCTGGGCTTTGTGGCGGGTGCCTGTAGTCCCAGCTACTTCCGAGGCTGTGGCAAGAGAATCATTTAAGCCCAGGAGTTTGAGGTTACTGTGAGCTGTGATGTCACAGCAGTCTACAGAGGGCGACATAGGGAGACTCTTGTCTCAAAAGAAAAAAAAAAGAAATTATCAATCTGTTATCACGCTAGTGTAAATGAGAATCCTTTCCTGGGAACAGATTTTGATTGGGATAAGGAAGCCTGAGATCTCAGAACAAGAGAGGAGAATCTGGGGAACTGAAGGACCACTTGGGAATTCTTCTGGAACCAGTTATACATGGAGAGGAGTGACAATCCAATCCTAAATAATCAGGTGTTGCAAATCCAAATAGTTTAGGATTCCAAAGTAGCTGCTGTCTTCCACTCTGGAAATGGGGGATGAGGCTTTTAGGGAACTCTGGAACCCTAGGAAGAAAGATGTTATTTGGCAAGGGGTGGGGTGCAGTGGGATAGGGTAGGATGGAGTGGAGGGAGGAGTTTGTGGCATCAGTCTCAGATACTCTTTTATCCCATCAAGAGCAATTGGGGCTCACAGGGATTGTCAAGAATTAAGCATCCATTATGTGTAGTGTTTTTTTTGTTTGTTTGTTTTTTGAGACAGTCTTACCTTGTTACCCTTGGTAGAATGAAGAGGCGTCATAGCTCACAGCAACCTCAAACATTTGGGCTCAAGTGATTCTCTTGCCTCAGCCTCCCCAGTAGCTGAGACTACAGGTGCCGCCACAACACCCGGCTATTTTTAGAGACGAGGTCTCACTCTGGCTCAGGTTGGTCTCAAACCTGTTAGCTCAGGCAGTCCACCTGCCTTGGCCTCCCAGAGCGCTAGGATTATAGGCATAACATTATGTGTAGTTTTATGTAATTAAAAAAAAAAAAAGGAAGGCAGTGTGAAGTAGGGCAACAGAGCGAGAACTAGACTTTTATCTTGGCTCTACCAAATAAACTGTGTATGTGATCTTGGGAAAGTTTCCTGTCCCTTTTGAGCCTCAATATTCTCAGCTTCTGCATTATCTGATGGCATCGAGCCTTCCTAGTCTCAGTTTATTAATTTGTGAAATGGGTACTACCTATTTTACAGGTCTGCATGAGATACTGAAGTGCTCAGGACCATGCCCAGTAACCACTGTTCCCAGATTGCTTCATGATGGATGTTTTGGTACCTTTCCACTCAATGTTAGTGTGCTTAGGACAAGGCTGCTCCTGGTGGGGGTGGGAGTGAGAGTGATCTTGATAGGTACAGGTGGGAAGAGAAGGCCCTTATCATCTAATGTTACCCCGGCATAGGGCATTGAGAGCTGACCACTGGCTGCTGGCCAAAAGGCACGCCAGTTCTGGGCTAGGTCTTGGGAAGAATCCATCCACAGACTCCTGAGTTAAGGCCGCTGATGTAGATAAGGCAGGTCAGATCATGTCTCCAGCCAATTTGGGAAGTGGATAGATTCATCTGGATTTAGGTGGAATTTAGATCAAGCTTGGGTTTGTCCTTTCCTGGCCAGGTGACCTTGGGCCAGTCACTTTTCCTCTCGGATTTTCAGTGTCCGCTGGAAATGGGGCTCCTCATTCCATTTACCTCTCAGAGCGTCTGAGGACGACGTGTCGACATAATGGATGTGAAATGCGTGGCTACCGACCAGCGAGTGGTATCTGTTCTGCTAACAAGTCCCGTCGGCGGGCTCCCATTCGCCGAGGTTCACTCTGGTTAAGCGGTTCCTTCCACTACCGAGATTTCTCGCCTCGCCGCCGCCTTCGTCTCCCCGCCTCTGCGGGCAGGGCTCGGCGGACCGCAAGCTCCAAGGCCGTTACCATTGTTCTTCGAGGCTAGGCCGCAGGGGAGGTCTCTCGCAGGCCAGACCTCGCCTTTGGTCTCTTCCTCCGCCCCGCACCCCAGCCGCGGGCGAGCTGGAGAAGCCCCCCTGGCCGATCTTTCCCGAGAAAGCGAGTTACCCAAGAGTGCTCCCGAACTGAGGCCGAAGACGCACCCGAGATCTTACGAAGAATCCCGACATCTCCCACTCTCCGGAAAGAGCCGAAAGGGCTTCCCACACTCGGTCCCCCGATCCTTTCCGAAAAGGCCCGAAGTTTTCCGAGCGGCCGTCCTGCCGGACTGCTGGAGGCGGCCGCAGCGCCATGTTGGATGCTCTGCTCGTTGAGTGAAGAAAATCCGCCGGCATCGCCTGAGCCCCGCTACCGAGAAGGGCGCCGCTTCCCCCGGGGAGGGGGATAAAGACCCCCCGCCGCCGGCCCATGAGGATATTGCCGTGAAAGGTCCGGTCTCTCCGCCTCCTGCCCCCGCCGGGTCCGGCCCCCCCCC
>NW_003852404.1:4053757-4066810 GCF_000181295.1 Otolemur garnettii
GGGGGGGTTGGTGGCTTCGCTTTGCCATGAGTTTACCGCAGAAACCGGCTCTGAAATCAGGCTCAGCGGCTGCAGCAGGAACCGGACCCGGCACCGGAGCGGCGGCGGCGGCGGCAGCAGCGGTACCGCCTCCTCACCCGGCGGCGGCAGCAGCGGCGGCGGCGGCGGCAGCAGCAGCGGCCCCTCCTCACCCGAACATCAGGGCCCTCCAGACCCAGGCGCCCCAACAGTATCCTTTTCACCTTCCTGCTGGCCCTTCAACTCTTGTAGCTGCAGCCCAGGGAGACTCTTACGGTACCCTGCTGTTGGCTGCCATAGTCCAGTTAGGAAAGGGGCTACTGTTCAGGCCTCCGCACCGGGCTTGGCCAGAGCTTTTGGGGTGCCACGGAAGCAGCACTGCGGGGGATCCCGGGACTCTGCAATATTGTGAAAACTAGCTCCACTCAAGCCATGTTTCTGCAGCCCTTCTCTTTTAAAGCTGGGAGATCCTTGTCTTCTCTTCCCTTAACAACCCCCCCCCCCTTTTTATTAGGCAGAATTTGCTGGTGCCTGGACCAGCCCTGCAGGGTAGGGCTTTTCTCTTGATTGTCGTGAGGATTACACCCTCTTACTCCTCGTTTCCCCTCAGTTCCCCCTGCAGCAGAGGGCATGGTGGGTTTACCTAATTCTTTATTATTTATACATGATAAACTTTATTGGTAAATTTCCTGTTTGAAACTAATCAGCTCGTTTCCGAGGTAAGTTGGATTTTCAATCTACCGTGAGAGTGTACAGCAAGCCCTCCCTCTGGCTAATGTGTTTTGGCGATTGGGGGAATTGTGATGTGGTTTTTGTGGGTAGAACGCGATCTCAGGAGGAAATGTTACACCGGACGCTTCCCTGTCTTTGACCTTTTTAAAGGAAGAGGAAGTTAACTGACATTACCCATCACCCCCAAAAGTCTCACTTCTTGGAAGGCTTGTGTTATACTTAATATTTTTAATGGGCATTAATTCTTTATAGGCCTGATGTCTAGAGAGTATCAGGGCTCCTGCAAGAAAGTCTGGTATTGCATGTTTCTAATTTTATGTTATTTGCTCGATTGTAGAATTTTGGACAGCTTTGATTGAAAGGACTTGGTGACAAGGTATTTTAGTTAAAAGGTAGCTGGTGAAGGTAAAATGTTGAATTCATGAATTCCACGGAGATTTAGGAAAATGTTACCTACCTGAGAATAATATTACATCATGCACCCCCTCCTCCCCACATCTGTTGTTATTTCTGTAATACAATAAATAATATTGGATGTTAGATGTGTTGTGTTTTTGTATTTGTGTCATCGTGTGTTTGACTTCTAGAGATTGTAGGATGTTTGAGCAAATTAGAAGCTAACTGCTGTGAGGTCTCCAGGTTATTTCACAGTCTGTAGTTTGAGCCTTGTTTATATACATTACTTTGAGAAGAGAAAGGCATCTCCTTTCTAGAGTCATTTCAGGTCATTGTTTGGTTTCTGTCAAGTGTCATTTTCCCTGCTCTTTATTGTAGTTCACATTTTTCATTCCAGGCGGGGTGGTACAGAGTGAAGATAAATTCCATTCCAGTGTGATGTGTGTACTGATTTCATAATGTTTTATCCTGCCTGATTCTGTTCAATTAAGAATTGTTCACTGATGAGAATGTTTAGTGATAACTTAGTGTTGCTTGTGGAAAATCTAGTTAGTTTTGATCTATAACTCTAGTTGCTTTACTGTAGGGGAAAAGGTAGGCTGGTTTGCCCACTTCAAGGCAGAGTTCAGTGCTGGATCTCTCAAACATAGCTTCACTTAATACTCTGTGAGTTCAAATTCCTTTCTAATTTGAGGTTTTTTTTTTTTTTTTTTTTGATTGCCCATACTTGGTTAGGACTTTCAAGTTTCTGTATTGTGCCACCAAGTAAATTGTTTATTACTTGCATCTTTTAGCTGTTGAAGCAATTAAATAGAAACGAAAGGAAGCCCATATAGTAGGTTTTCTTGATCTACAAAGTAAGACAGTGTTTGATGAATTTCGTGGCTTATTTGGACACAAAGAGTGGTCACTGAAGTATTTCAAGTGTGCTTTTCCACTATGTATTTCACAGGGGAAGGACTTAAAAAAGCTCTGAGTTGGTCACAGCATAAAAGTAGTTACTAACGCTGCAACATAAATTTATTTTGAATAATAGAAGTGGTTGTTAAAGGGGATAAATTTAAGATATATGAGTGGTGCCTGTGGCTCAAGGAGTAGGGCATCCGCCCCATATACTGGGGGTGGTGGGTTCAAGCCCAGCCCCAGCCAAAACTGCCAAAAAAGAAAGAAAAAAAGAAAGAAAATTTAAGATGTAATTTCCTATGGCGATGATTTTTAAATGCATTATAGTAATATAATATACCATACTTAGTTTTTTGTGGCTGTAAAATAAATTTTCCTCTTGATGTGTTTTACAACTCTTGTTATCTTCTATTTGCTGAAAGGCTACAATTGCTTAAGTATAAAAGCTTATATAAGTAGTAAATGAAGTATAGGTAATAGATTTCATCAGAACACACCAATGATGTGTTGTTATCTGCCAGTAAAGGGGAATTGGTTAAAAATAGATTCTGCTGGCTTAGCGCCTATAGCTCAACCAGCTAAGGCGCCAGCCACGTACACCCAAGGTGGTGGGTTCGAATCCCCAGCCTGGACCCGCCAAGCAACAATGACGGCTGCAACCAAAAAATAGCGGGGCGTTGTGGCAGGCGCCTGTGGTCCCAGCTACTTGGGAGGCGGAGGCAGGAGACTCGCTTGAGCCCAGGAGTTGGAGGTTGCTGTGAGCTGTAATGCCATGGCACTCTACCCAGGGGGACAGTTAGAGGCTCTGTCTCAAAAAAAAAAAAAAAAAAAAAAAAGATTCTGCTTTTCTACCCTGAGAGAGTATGGGAATTCGTAGTGACTCAACTGGTCATTGATGAGTTGATAACATTAAAGCATGGACATAGGAGTGCAGAGCTGCAGTTGCTCTTTTTCTTGGCTTGACTAGATCTCTAGTTTTTTGGAATAAAACTGTTGGGACAGTTGTGTTTGCATTGAACTAGTAAGTTCAGAGAGTATTTTAAATTTGTAAAAATAATAGAAAGATTGGCGTGGCATGATATTCTTCATCTGTACTTAACTGTTTAAATGATATCAGAAATGAGGGGAAATGTTATCAATAATAGGTTTAAATGTAAAGTGGAGCATCATTGTTGCTTGGTAGAGCCCATAAGGCTTTTTTAAGCAGAGGCCTTTTCTGCAAAGAGGGAGAGGATGGAGCCTGGAGAAGGGCAGGCTGGGATGGTGGAGGCTGGAAGAAGAAAAACCTTGATGTGAAAAGTACTAAAGGAATGGAGAAATATGCTTAGAGTGTCTATAACATAACCCAGTAAGTAATTTATAGCTTATGAAATTGGTGCTTTAAAATGTTTGCTTTAAGACGTGCCTCTTCACTGTCCCAGTATGAGATTCTGAGGGGCTCTGTTAAGAATTACTTAAGATTCTTTTATGGGTTACAAACAACTTTGATATTCTGATGAAAGCTATGTAGATCCTCTCCATGTAAAAACTCTGCCTACACAGAAAATCTTATACTTTCAGGGGTGGCTCTTGGCCCAATTAAAAGCCTACCCTTTAGGCCAGGCATGATGGCTTAGCAGTTTGGGAGGCTGATGCAGGTACATTGCTTGAGGTCAGGAGTTTGAGACTAGCCTGAGCAAGAGCGAGATTCTGTGTCTACTAAAAATAGAAAAATTAGCCAGGCGTTGTGGTAGGTGCCTACAGCCCCAGCTACTTAGGAGCCTGAGGCAGTGGGATGGCTGGAGCCCAAGAGTTTGAGGTTGCTGTGAGCTGTAATGCCATGGCATTCTATTGAGGGTGACAGAGTGAAACTCTGTCTCAAAAATGAAAATCAGGCTTGGCACCTGTAGCTCAGTGGTTAGAGTGACAGCCACGTACACCATGGCAGGTTTGAACCTGGCCTGGGGCTGCTAAACAGCAATGACAACTGCAACAAAAAAAAAACAGGTGGGCGCTGTGGTAGGTGCTTGTAGTCCTAGCTACTTGGCAGGCTGAGGCAAGAGAATCACTTAGGCCTAAGAGTTTCAGGTTCCTTTAAGCTGTGATACCATGTCACTCTACTGAGGGTGATATAGTGAGACTCTCTCAAAAAGAAAAAAAAAATAGTATTTATTGAGTTCCTATTGTTCTGATGGTCATCTGTACATAATTTTGTTTAAATCTGGCAAGTACTCTACTAAGGTAGGTATTGCCCCTGTTATACAGATGAGGAAACCGAAGTGCAGAGAAGTTAAGTAATGTTTCAAAGGTTATCCTACTAAATGTGGTCTGTGATTCTAATTGGTATGACTGACAAGAAAGCTTATGAATGCCCTTTGTACTGTGCCAGGCTATTTCTTATGCAGTCAGCATATGGGGATGGGAGGAGGATACTCTGGTATATTTGAGAGCGAGGGGAAGGTCTCTATTTAGAAAAGAAATTCTGTGTAGTAATCTAGAATACAATAGTACTGTAGCTTGTTTTATTATTTATTTATTTATTATAGAGATGTAGTCTCACATTATCACCCCCGGTAGAGTGCTATAGCGTCACAGCTCACAGCAACCTCCAACTCCTGGGTTTAGGCGATTTTCTTGCCTCAGCCTCCTGAGTAGCTGGAACTACAGGCACCTGCCACAACATCTGACCATTTTTTATTGCAGTTGTCATTGTTGTTTTAGCTGGCCTGGGCCAGATTTGAACTCGCCAGCCTCAGTGTTCTGTGGCTGGCGCTATAACTGCTGTGCTGTGAGCCCCGAGCCTGTAGCTTGTTTTAGTCAGTTCATAGCCACACAGTGGAGGTCAAGTACGTAGGCTTTCTTTACCTCACTGAGCCTTAAAGCATAGGGCTGCCACATTTGATTCAATTCATGTTCTTGCTTGTTCAGAAGTTACCAAGGCCTTCACCAAATACCATTATATTTAGCAGCTGGCTAGATTTCTGTAGTTCATGTAGTGGCCAATATTCTTTCTGTTTCTAAGTCCCACCATCAAGAAACTTAAAAAAAAAAAAAGAAAAGAAACATGGTCTTGGCTATGTGGGGTGGCTCATACCTGTAATCCTAGGACTCTGGGAGGCTGAGGCAGGAGGACTGCCTGAACTCAGGACTCCTCGAGAACAGCCTGAGCAAGAGTGAGACTCCATCTGTACTAACAAAATAGAAAAATTAGCTGGTCACTGTGGCAGGCACTCCAATCCCAGCTGCTTGGAAAGCTGAGGCAAGAGGATCACTTGAGGCCAAGAGTTTTTAGGGTGCTGTGAACTCTGGTGATGGCACACTACTTCAGAGGGAGTGGCACAGTGAGACTGTGTCTCAAAAAAAGACAGGGTCTTATTCTCAGGATAGAAAGCAGTGGCATAATTATAGCTCACTACAATCTCCAACTCTTGGGCTCAAGCCATCCTCCTGCCTCAGCCTTCCAAGTAGCTAGGATTACAGTGTAAGCCCCATTACGCCTAGCCTGAAAGTGTCAAATATTGAATGCAGATCCTTCTATGAGAAAAGAGAGAGACAGGTACAAGAGGGACATAAAAAAGGAAGAAAGTTAGTTTGCTTGAGTTACTGCTCAGGTGCTGCTACACATTGTCTTAGACTTACAGGTTTCAAAGTGGGGTATTTGCTATACTTGATTTTAGCCAAAAGGCTGAGAAGCAATCAAAGTAAGATATTTTCTATCAAACCATGGGGATTTAAACCACCTGAGAGCTGTATGTTGCTTTTAGGGTTTCTAATAAGATTTTTTTTTGAAAGGTCTTAAAATGTTTGAGAACTGGTTTTTTTTTTTTTTTTTGGCTGGGGTGGGTTTGAACCCACCACCTCCGGTATATGGGGCTGGTGCCCTACTCCTTTGAGCCACAGGTGCTGCCCAACCACATTTTTTATTTTTTTTGAGACGGAGTCTCACTATGTTGCCCTTGGTAGAGTGCTATGACATCACAGCTCACAGCAACCTCAAACTCTTGGGCTTAAGCAATTCTCTTGCCTCAGCCTCCCCCGTAGTTTAGACTACAGGCACCTGCCACAACACCCGGCTATTTTTGGTTGCAGTTGTCAATGTTGTTTAGCAGGCCCAGGTTGGGCTCAAACTCACAAGCCTCAGTGTATGTGGCTGACACCCTAACCACTGAGCTACGGGCCCCACCTAAAAAACACATTTTAAAACATGGAAGCCAGGTGTGGTGGCTCATGCCTGTAATCCTATCACTCTGGGAAGCTAAGGTGGATTGCATGAGTTTAGGAGCTCTAGACCGGCTTTGGCAGCTTAAGCCCTGTCTCTACCAGAATATAAGAAAAATTAGCTGGGCGTGGTGGTGTGCACCTGCATTCTCAGTTACTTGACAGACTGAAGCAAGAAGTTGGAGGCTGCAGTGAGCTGAGATTATGCCACTGTGCTCTAGTCTGGGCAACAAAGGTGAAACTCTCTCTTTAAAAAACAAATAAAAAAGCAGCCATAATGGAGAAGATCACTGTATTTTAGCCATTCATATTGGGGCTTCAGTATGAATGGCAAGTTTATGAATTCATTTATTCAGCATCTACTTGGGCTACATCTAAGGTTGAAAAGTTAAGAGTAGAATTTTGCCTTCAAAACATGGTCCAGGCTAGGGGTGGTGGCTTATACCTATAGTCAATCTCAGCACTCTGGGAGGCTGAGGCGGGCAGATTGTGTGAGCTCACAGGTTTGAGACCAGCCTGAACTAGAGCAAGACCCTGCCTCTAAAAATAGTTGGGTGTTGTGGCAAATACCTGTAATCCCAGCTACTGAGGAGGCTGAGGCAAGAGAATCACTTGAGCCCAGGAGTCTGAAGTTGCTGTGAGCTATGATACCATAGTACTCTACCGGGGCTGACAAAGTGAGACTCTGTCTCAGAAAACAAAACAAAGACCATGGTCCGGAAGATAGACAGGATAACATGAGGCAAATGCAATGGTAACTTTACTTCAAGTGTAGTCCTGGGAGGGAAGAATTTGGGCTTCCAAGAGGTTGTTGACATCTGAGCTTAATTAGAAGGGTGAATAAGAATTGACCCTGGTTTACATATTTCTTTTCTAGCCTACTTTTCCAAATTCCATTGCTGTTGCTGCTGCATAGATTTTTTTTTTTCTAGTTCTGAATCCAAATGCTATATAGAATATCTTTTTTTTTTTTTTTTTTAGGAGAGCTTGCTTTGTTGCCTAGGCATGAGGGCAGTAGCATGATCATAGCTCACTGCAACCTCAAACCTCTGGGTTCAAGTGATCTTCCTGTCTCAATCTCTTGAGTAGCTGAGGCTATAGGTGTGCACCACTGTACCTGGCTAATATATCAGAGATGAGGTCTCACTCTTGCTCAGGCTGGTCTTGAATTTCTGACCTCAAGTGATCCTCCCATCTTAGCCTCCCAGAATGCTAGGATTACAGGTCTGAGCCACTGTGCCTAGGCTTGCATTATAAGAAATGGATTTTGGTCACATTTCAGGTTGTTTTGCTGGAGCAGAGAAACTAGAGGAGGTGCCAGAGAAAGTGACAGTAAAAACAGAATTGCTACAGATTCAAAGTATCTTCTGCATCATTATCTGAGGAATTAGTGTTATATATGAGGAGAAGATATGTGTCTGGTCTGAGGTATTCTTGGTATCTTTCTCACTCCATCTCACAATACTCCTGCCCTTTTGATAGTAAACTTTGGCTTGCAGACAATACCTGCTAGCCCTAAAATATTAGCAGATTTAGTTTGGTCTGTTGAGAAATGCACCTGATTTGGAGTCAAGAAATCTGAATTTGAGTTTGGCTGTTTCATTTTAATATCTGTCTTACCTTAGACTAGTCATGTAACTGTTCTGGGCATCAGTTTTCTCTTCTCTAAAATGTAAGGACTACTAGACTAATTTATTCAGTTATTTTCTTCAACTATAGTGGTTTATGATTCTCAAGATTGTGCTTTGAGGTTTGTTTTGTTCTTGAAAGTAGAGGGGAAGGTTTTACAGAGACCAGTTGATTGTCTGATGGTAAGTGACATGTTTCTGTGGTAGATTATTGATGTTAGAAGATGTTGACATGGAGCAGAAGCAAGGCAATTTTGCTCATATAAGAAGCCTCTGGTTTTTGGCCAGCTAATGTTAGAGTTACCCAGAGACTAAAGTACCTCTATTACTTTTATCAGTGAAGACTGTATAGTGACTATAGAAGAAGGTTACCGTGGTCATTTGCTGGCTTGCACTAGCTTATGATATAGCTGGTTCATTAAGAGGGAAAGTAAGTTCTGGAATAAACTCCCGTGATGAGACACAATCTACTTTTACTTTAGGAATAATATTTGGAGCTAATATAATAGGAAACTAACTCTTCCCTGATTATTGGCCAGGCATATGACTTCAAACAGTATGTACACTGCAGCTGAGATTTACTTGGATGAAATATTGCAGGATCCCAAGCTACTTCTGTATTCTCATATGGCTTCCAGTTCTTTGGCTTGCTGCCAGCCAAAAAGAGTTTCAGTCTCCTGTAGCTTAGCTGAAATTTGAGATAGTTGAAACTATTTTAAGTACATTTGAAATTTGTCAGTTTTTGTGACCTTTATTAGCTAGCTAGTAGTTGTTTTGTACTTTTTTGAGCACATTGTGTGCTGCCTGACTCTTAGGAGATACTGAATTTCGTCAATAGAATGTAAATTCCCTGAAGGTGGAGGTTTTGGTCTGTTCATTTTTGAATTGCCGGCACCTACAATAGTGCCTGACAGATAGTAGGCAGTCTGTAAATACAGTATTTATTAAATGAAATGTTGGTTAAGTAAATTGGAGTCTGGGAATCATTTTTAAGATTAGTTTTGGGACTAAGATAGAGGGCATCACCAATTCACTTTTAGCATTCAAGGCTGCCCTGAAATTGTTTTGCACTGATGTGTAATTGAATTGAAAATAGTCCTGTAATTTCCTTTGAGATGGAATAGCATTGACCTAGTTTACAAAATTATCTAAAGTGACTGAGATGTATTTGAAGTACATGTAGATATATAGATACTGAGGATTAGGATCGGAATAAAGGCTGAAGAGGAACAATATCTGTAGTCGAATATTATTATTAAAAAACTTGTCTTGGGAATTGACCTCTTTCCTTATTGATGGATATTTAGCTTATCTCCAATTATTATTATTATTCTTTTGAGACAGTGTCTCTGTCAGTCAGGCTAGAGTATAGTGGCCTCATTGTAGCTTATTGCAACCTCAAACTTTGGGCTGAAGTGATCCTCCTGCCTTAACCTCCATAGTACCTGACACTGTAGGTGCATGGCACATTACCAGGCTTACCTTTTCTATTTTTAGGAGAGATGAGGTCTTGTTCTTGCTCAGGCTGCTCTCTCACTCCTGACCTCAGGCAGTCCTCCCACCTTGGTTCGCAGAGTGCTAAGATTATAGGTGTAAGACACCAAGCCTTGCCTTTCCTGGTATTTTTTTCTGTGGGTTTTAATTAATTATTTTATTTTATTTTTTTACTAGTCAAGAGTATAGGTTTTAATTTTAATGGACTTGGATTTAAATACTGTCCTTTTGTGATATGACATAAGGTCATAAAGGTCATGCTACATATGCAGTTTTGTATCTTGCTTATGTTGTTACTTAATCATCTGCCAACAATGTGCTTTCGAATAAATAAATAATTTATTCGTTTTCATGTATAAAAGAAGTTTTTATTTGGAAAGGTTTTTGTTATTTTTATTTATTTATTTTTTTGAGATAATCTCACTCTGTTTGCCCAGGCTACAGAAGGCCATGGTGTCAGCCTAGTTTACAGCAACCTCAAACTCCTGGTTTTTTTTTTTTTTGGAGACAGGAGCCTCAAGCTATCCCCCTGGGTAGAGTGCCGTGGCATCTCAGCTTACAGCAACCTCCAACTCCTGGGCTCAAGCGAGTCTTCTGCCTCTGCCTCCCAAGTAGCTGGGACCACAGGCACCCGCCACAACGCCCAGCTATTTTTTTGGTTGCAGCCATCATTGTTGTTTGGCGAGTCCAGGCTGGATTCGAACCCACCACCTTGGGTGTACGTGGCTGGCGCCTTAGCCACTTGAGCCACAGGCGCTGAGCCGTTTTTTTTAATTTTTTTTTTTTGAGCCAGAGTCTCACTATGTCGCCCTTGGTAGAGTGCTATGGCGCCACAGCTCACAGCAACTTCAAGCTCTTGGGCTTAAGTGATTCTCTTGCCTCAGCCTCCCAAGTAGCTGGGATTACAGACACCTGCCACAATGCCCGGCTATTTTTTTTGTTGTTGCCATTGTCATTGTTGTTTAGCTGGCCTGGGCTGGGTTCAAACCTGCCAGCCTAGGTGTATGTGGCTGGCGCCCTGCCCACTGAGCTATGAGCACCACCCAAACTCCTGGGCTCAAGTGTTCCTCCTGCCTCAGCCTCTTGAGTAGCTGGGACTGTAGGTGCCTGCCATAATGCCCAGCTAATTTCTATGTTTTTAGTAGAGATGGGGGGGGGTGGTGTCTCACTCTTGCTCAGACTGGTCTTGAATTCCTGACCTCAAGTAACTCTCCCACCTCAGCTTCCCAGAGTGCTAGGATTATAGGTGTGAGCCACCTTGCCCAGCCTATTACTTGCTTTTTTTTTTTTTTTTGAGACACAGTCTCACTTTGTCACACTTGGTAGAGCGCCATGGTGTCATAACTCACATACTGTTTTTTTAAATGGTTTTATTCAGATAAGATTCCCATACCATCTAAACACCCGTATAGAGTGTACAGTTGAGTACTTTTTTTTTTTTTGGTAGAGACAGAGTCTTACTTTATTGCCCTCGGTAGAGTGCCGTGTTGTTATACAGCTTACAGCAACCTCCATCTCCTGGGCTTAGGCCATTCTCTTGCCTCAACCTCCCGAGTAACTGGGACTACAGGTGCCCGGCACAGTGCCCGGCTATTTTTGTTGTTGTTGTTGTTGCCGTTAGGCCAGGGCTGGGTTTGAACCTGCCACCCTCAGAATATGGGGCCGGCGCCCTACGCACTGAGGCACAGGTACTGCCCTGGTTTTGAGTATTTTTAAGAACATTGAGAATTGTACAACTGATACCACAATTTTAGAACAATTTCATCACTCTCGAAAGAAACTCATTTGATTCTGTATTCTTCTTCCAATTTTCTGTGCCCTAGGCAAGGACTCATTTCCTTTCTGCCTCTGTATATTTGCCTACTCTGTACATTCTGTATCAGTGGAATAATATAAAATATGTCCCTACCAATAGTGTGTGAGAGTTGCAGTTTCTTGACTTCCTTTCCAACACTTGTCATTGTCTTTGTGATTATAGGCCATACTAGTGGGTGTGAAGTGGTATCTCATCATTATTATTATTTTTGAAACAGAGTCTCACTTTGTCGCCCTTTATAGAGTGATGTGGCATCATAACTCACAACAACCTCAAACTCTTGGGCTCAAGTGAGTCTCTTGTCTCAGTCTCCTGAGTAACTGGGATTATAGGCGCCCGCCAGAATGCCTGGCTATATTCTAGAGATGGGATCTTGTCTTGAGATCGGGGCTGGTCTTGAACTCCTGAGCTCAAGCAATCCACCTGCGTTGGCCTCCCATATTACTAGGATTATAGGCATGAGCCACTGCACACTGCCTTAAAAGTTTTACTTTTGATGAGGCCTAATCTGTTTTTCTTGTAGCACTTTGCTTTTATAGTTAAGTCTGAAAGGGATTTCTTAACCTAAGGTTACTAAGATTTACTTTCCCTTTGTGTTTTCTTCTTAGAGTTTCATAATTTTAGCTCTTATATTTAAGTCTTTGACACCTTTTGAATTAATTTTTGTGTGAGGGATGAAGTAGGGGTCCAATTTTATTCTTTTGCACGTGGCTATTTGTGTCAGTACCATTTGTTGAAAGGACTGTTCCTTGCCCTTTGAATCAGTTGGATTTCTTTTTTGTTTTCTATTAGTAGACTGACATGACGGAAACAATATCTTTAAAGATTTATTTGGTTGAGGAGTGTAAGTTGAAAAGAGGAGTGGATGGCTCGGTGCCCGTAGCACAGTGGTTTTGGTGCCAGCCACATACACCGAGGCTGGCAAGTTTGAACCCGGCCGGGCCAGCTGAGCAACAGTGACAACTGCAACAAAGAATAACTGGGGTGGGAGGCGCCTGTGGCTCAAAGGAGTAGGGCGCTGGCCCCATATACCCGAGGTGGTGGGTTTAAACCTGGCCCTGGCCAAAAACTGCAAAAAAAAAAAAAAAAAAAGAGCTGGGCATTGTGTCGGGTACCTGTAGTCTCAGCTACTCGGCAGCCTGAGGCCAGAGAATTCCTTAAGCCCAAGAGCTTGAGGTTGCTGTGAGCTCTGATGCCATGGCACTCTACTGAGGATAACATAACGAGACTATCTCAACAACAACAACAACAAAGAAATGAGGAGTGGAAAAGTTTAAGAGAAGAAATGGCATCACAGAACCAAGGTTTTATAATTAAAGTGCTTCAGATTTAGTAAGATGTGCTGTTTATAAAATAGGACCCATTGAATAAACAAACTTTGATCATTTCTATTTTTTTTTTTAATAATGCCCAGAAAACAGAACTACTCAGTATAGATTTTGCCTGTTTTTATTAATAAGATAAATTTCTATTAGGCTGAAATAACTTTTTTTTTTTGTTTGAGATAGAGTTTTATTTTGCTCTTGGTAGAGTGCTGTGGCATCATAGTTTATAGCAACTTCAAACTCTTGGGTTCAAGCAATCCTCTGCCTCAGCCTCCTAAGTAGCTGGGACTGCAGGTGCCCAGCACAACACCTGGCTATTTCTTTTTTTTAAAGAGATGGGATCTCTTGCTCAGGCTGGTCTTGAACTTGTGAGCTCAAGTGATACACCCACCTTGGCCCGTATACAGAGTGCTATGGGTTAGTCACCATATCCAGCCTTGAAATAGCTTTGTAAAAAATATAGAATGGCATTTAGACTATTTTGTTCTCCTGTGAATAATTGAAATTGTGGGCTCAGTGCCTATAGCTCAACCGGCTAAGGCGC
>NW_003852404.1:4067847-4069357 GCF_000181295.1 Otolemur garnettii
GCCGGTTGAGCTATAGGCGCCAAGCCTCTACTTAAGTTTTTTGAGTCTTTGAGGCTAATGTTGTCAGTTGATACTCTCAGTATTGCGTTGTTGATCTTTTTCAGAAATATCACACTTTGGAATTCATTCAACTTTCTGAAGTAACTGCTGTTTCAATAGGAGACAGCAAAGTACTTGTTAGCTATGACGTTTTGCATTGTGTGAAGGAGTGGGTGTATTTGAATGTGGTACATTTTAGGTAAGGCAGTGAAAGCTAAATGCTGCTCTGGAAAGTCTGTGACCTTTCTTAAAATCATAAAGGATCTTAACATAAGTATGCAGTAGCTCATTTTTCCTTTACATGTGTTAGATACTTAGTAAATTTGAAAAGAAATGTGTTTGAAGGGTGCTACTGTGAACCATTGATTTTCCTGAGCTAGAAAGGAGTTTGGGCATTTTCTTTTTTTTTTTTTTTTTTGAGACGGAGCCTCAAGCTATCCCCCTGGATAGAGTGCCATGGCATCACACTCACAGCAACCTCTAACTCCTGGGCTCAAGCGAGTCTCCTGCCTCAGGCTCCCAAGTAGGTGGGACTACAGGCGCCCGCCACAACGCCCGGCCATTTTTTTGTTGCAACCATCATTGTTGTTTGGCGGGCCCGGGCTGAGGATTCGAACTCGCCGCCTTAGGTGTATGTGGCTGGCGTCTTAGCCGCTTGAGCCACAGGCGCCGAGCTGAGTTTGGGCATTTTCTGGTCCAACTTTCTGCCTGCTCCCCATCTTTGTCCCTGAGGTTGAGGGAGGTAAGGGTAACTTGTATATGAATCAAGTTTATGCCAACTTAAAGTTATCTGAGATCTTCAGTAGTGTCGACCACTGACCATTGGAGAATAGGTCCCTTTTATCCTGTTAGTGGTCCTGGTTTATATGGTGCATCCCACCTTATAACCATT
Source organism: Otolemur garnettii (assembly GCF_000181295.1). Taxonomy (NCBI): domain Eukaryota; kingdom Metazoa; phylum Chordata; class Mammalia; order Primates; family Galagidae; genus Otolemur; species Otolemur garnettii. The sequence continues at coordinate 4,068,779 of NW_003852404.1, forward strand.
ACATAGTTTAGAAGAAAATTGGGAGTCTTTATGCTCTTTCCTTTTTTTTTTTTTTTTTGGTGAGATAGAGTCTTACTTTGTCACCTGTGGTAGAGTTCTGTGGCATCATAGCTAACAGCAACCTCAAACTCTTGGACTCCAGTGATCCTCTTGCCTCAGCCTCCTGAATAGCTGAGACTACAGGCACTCAGCACAATGCCTGGCTATTTTTAGAGAAGGGGTCTTATTTTGCTCAGGCCGGTCTGGAACTCCTGACCTCAAGCAATCTATCCATGTCAGCGTCCCAGAGTGCTAGGATTATAGGTGTGAGCCACTGACCCTGGTCCTGTGCTATTTCTATTTTTGTTTTTTCGAGACAAAGTCTCACTCTCTTGCTCCAGGTTAGAGTGCCTTGCCGTCATAGGTCACAGCAATCCCAAATTGCTAGGCTCAAGTGATCCTTTTTTCTCAGCCTCCAGAGTAGCTGGGACTACAGATGCTCACCACGACACTTGGCTGGTTTTTCTGTTTTTAGTAGAGATAGGGTCTCCCTTTTCTTTCTTTCTTTCTTTCTTTCTTTCTTTCTTTCTTTCTTTCTTT
>NW_003852404.1:4069898-4073152 GCF_000181295.1 Otolemur garnettii
AGCTGCTTGAGCCACAGGTGCCGAGCCTGGGGTCTCACTTTTGCTCAGGCTGATCTTGACCTCCTAAGTTGTAGCAATCCACCTGCCTCTGCCTCTCAAGAGTGCTAGGATTACAGGTGTGAACCACTGTGTCTGGCCTGTATTACCTCTAGATGTGAAACTGAAATGCTTTGTGAGGCAGTATTTTATACCCCTTTGTCCATAATTTGTATTTAATCCTGTACTTGTAAAGGTCTTTGACATTAGCATGTGAACTAATGGGAGCCCCCATTTTAAAAAGAGAAAAATTATTTGAACTTATTTTAGATTTACAGAAAAGTTACCAAATAGTATGATTATATCCCTGCCCTCCTTTCTTTAATGTTAACATCTTTCATAGCTGTGGTACAATATCAAGAACAGGAAATTAACACTGGTGCAATATTATCAACGAAACTTCAGACCTTATTAGAATTTTAGCAGTTATCTGTTGATGTCCTTTTTCTGTTCCAGGATCCTAATTACATTTAGTTATTTCTCTTTAGTTTCATCTAGTCTGTAACTGTTCTATCCTTATCTTTCATGACTTTGACACTTTTGAAGATTACTTATCTGTTATTTTATAGGAAGTTCCTCAGTTTGGATTTGTTTGATATTTTCTCATGAATAGACTGAGGTTGTGCATTCCTTTTTAGTGCACCATATCAAGAGATTCATGCTGTCATTATGGTGTTGGTTTCCCTGATTACTGGTTAAGTTGGCGTCTTGCTGGTGTTCTATTATAGAGTTAACTGTCTTCCCCTTTGTAGTTGGTAAGTATCTTGTGGAGATATTTTTAAGAGTTTGCAATAGTTGGCTGGCGCTTGTTGCTCAGTGGGCAGGATGCCAGCCACATACACCAAGGCTGGCGGGTTCGGATCTGGCCCAGGCCTGCTAAAGCAACAATGCCAACTGCAACAGAAAAATAGCCGAGCGTTATGGCGGGCACCTGTAATCCCAGCTATTTGAGAGGCTGAGATAAGAGAATCACTTAAGGTCAAGAGTTTGAGGTTGTTGTGAGCTGTGATGCAATGGCACTCTACCCAGGGCAACAGCTTGAGACTTTGTCTCAAAAAAAAAAAAGTTTGCAAATAATATTTCTTCTCAAACTGAGTTCTCAATTTAATTTTAATTATTATTATTTTTTGAGGCCCACAGAGTCTCACTCTGGTGCCCTGAGTAGAGTTCTGTGGTATCCTACTTTATAGCAACCTGAAGCTCTTGGGCTCAAGTGATCCTCTTGCCTCAGTTTTTCTATTTTTAGTAGTGATGGGGTCTTATTATTACTCAGGCTGGTCTTGAAATCCTGAGCTCAAGCAATCCACCTGCTTTGGCCTCCCAAAGTGCTAGGATTATAGGCATGAGCCACTGTGCCTGGCCTAGTTCTCAGTTTTAGCAACTGGTAGATCTTGTCTGCAACTTTATTACATTTGTGGTTTCCTAATTTTGACTTTATATTTCCCTCTTATTTCTATATTAATTGTAATTCTGTGAGGAAGAGTTTTCTATTTATTCAATTATTCATATTATCCTGGGTTTATCTTTTAATTTTTTTTTGGAGATGGGGTCCCATTCTCTTGTCCTGGCTAGAGTGTCTATCTCAGAGCAACCTCAAACTCCTGCATCCTCCTGAATAGCTGGGATTACGGGTGCATGCCACTATGCCTGGCTAATTTTTCTCTTTTGAGTAGAGGCAGGGTCTCACTCTTTTTTTTTGGCCAGGGCTGGGTTTGAACCTGCCACGTCCAGCATATGGGGCCAGTGCCCTGCCCTTTTGAGCCACAGGCACTGCCCTCACTCTTTTTTTTTTGAGACAGAGCCTCAAGTTGTCCCCCTGGGTAGAGTGCTGAGGCATCATAGCTCACAGCAACCTCCAACTCCTGGGCTCAAGTGAGTCTCCTGCCTCAGCCTCCCAAGTAGCTGGGACCACAAGCACCCGCCACAATGCCTGGCTATTTTTTGGTTGCAGCCGTCATTGTTGTTTGGCAGGCCCGGGCTGGATTTGAACCGGCCACCTTAGGTGTCTGTGGCTGGCGCTTTAGCCACTTGAGCCACAGGCGCCGAGCCAGGGTCTCACTCTTGCTCAGGCTAGACTCATACTCCTGAGCTCAAGGGATCCTCTGGCATTGGCTTCCTAGAGTGCTAGGATTACAGGCATGAGGCAATGCACCTGGCCTGTATTTTAAGTTTTATTGACTAAAATCTAGAACTGTCTGTTAGTGTTACTCAGATTGTTCTGGCTTTGACCGTTAGGAGTTCCTTCTGCACATTGACTTCTATGTTCTTTTTTTTTGAAATCCTTTTTTTACTCTGACACCTCGATGTTCTAGGCTTATGTTGTTTTCCCTGTCCCAGTCCTGGGATCAATGACTTCTCTAAGAAAGCCTGGTTTTTTTTCTTGGAGAAGGGTCTCAGAGACCAAGATCTTGGCCTTAGGTGTATGTATTGTTACTGAAGTGTCATTGCCTCTAGGCCCTCTTATCAGACAGCTAGGGAATATGTCTGCATATTAACTCACATGGATATACATATCTGTTTCTATGTCTCTATGAAGCCATGAGTTTATACTAAATAGCTATAGTTCCGCAATAACTTCTCATCTGTTTAACTTTCTCTTTTTCTATATTTGTTAACTTCTTTCTTCAACAGAAATCTTGTTCTCATTATATATAATGTATGTTTTTAATTGTAGTATACGTATAAAATAGTTTCAGAATTTATAAACCTATTTTTGGTTTTTATTAAATGTATGAAATATTACCGTGGTTCCAAGAGTCAGAGTTATACAGAAAAAGATATACACAGAGAAGTGTTAACTCCCATCCCTGTTACATAGTTCCAGTTCTTACTTTTCTTCCTATACCTGTAGGCTAAGCCAATCTCTTTAACTTTTGGGTTGTCTTTCCTGTAGTTTTTCTTCTTTGTTTTTCCTTCCAAAAATAAGTACCTGTACATTTTCTTTTATCCCCTTTCTTTCTTTCTTTTTTTTTTTTTTTTCTAAATTTTGCTTTCAATTTCAACTGGCTTCACTCATCTTAGTTTGAAGTTTTAAAAAAAATATATTTTTTTCCTTCCTTTAATGATTCTCTTGCCCTCCCAAGTAGCTGGGACTACAGGTGCCCATCACAATGCCCGCCTGGCTTTTTTTGAGACAGAGCCTCAAGCTATCCCCCTGGGTAGAGTGCTGTGGCATCACAGCTCACAGCAACCTCCAACTCCTGGGCTCAAGCGAGTCT
>NW_003852404.1:4073516-4075082 GCF_000181295.1 Otolemur garnettii
CCTGCCACCTTAGGTGTATGTGGCTGGCGCCTTAGCCACTTGAGCCACAGGCGCCAAGCCAACATTTTTCTTAAGAATAAATCTAAAATTTTTACTTGGAAGTTATTTCAAAATTTTACAACAGTTTTTTCCCCAGGTATTCATTCTTTATTCCACAAAGTTAGGTATATTTACTGCAATTTTAAAAAAGATCGATCTGGTTGGTTTGAAGAGAGTGTATTTGAAGTTCCTGATTGACGGAGAGGAGGTATAGCCTGAAATAGTTTAATTTTTACAATGAGTTCTGGATTGCCCTTTACTTTTATTATCATAGAATTTTAGGACTTAAAAGGTAGCTTAGTCACTCTCTGGACGGCCTCTTATTAAATGCAGTCATTGTCTTTATCATAACTCTTTAAAAGCACACTTCAGAAGTGGAATGCTAAGAGAGGAATTGAACTCTTATTTAACTATGTAGTTACTTTTAAAATAAAAAGTATTATGGAAACATTAAATCATTAGATAACTTTCATTTCCTTAATAACTTTTTTTACTGGTTTGTACAGTTGAATAATTCAAGTAAGTAACTGATATTAGTAGTTATTATTTTTTTGAGACAGTCTCATTATATTGCCCCTTGGTAAAGTGCTGTCACATCACAGCTCACAGCAACCTCAAACTCTTGGGCTGAAGTGATTCTCTTGCCTCAGCCTCCCAAGTAGCTAGGACTACAGGTGCCCACCCCAATGCCCAGCTATTTTTTTGTTGTAGTTGTCATTGTTGTTTAGCAGGCCCCGGTTGGATTCAAACCCATCAGGCTTGGTGTATATGCCTGGCGCCCTAACCACTGAGCTACGGGCACTGAGCCAGTAGCTATTATTTTTTTGAGATAAAGTCTTACTCTATTGCCCCAGACTAGAGTGACCTGTTGTCAGCCTAGCTCAAAGCAACCTTAAACTCTTGGGTTCAAGGGATCCTCTTTCCTCTGCCTCTGGAGTAGCTGGAAGTACAGGTATTAGCCACAATGCCTGGCTTATTTTTCTCTTTTTGGTAGAAAAGGGGTCTTGATCTTGCTCAGGCTGGTCTCGAACTCCTGACCGTAGGCACTCCTCCAGCCTCTGCCTCCCAGAGTGGGTCACTGTATCCCACCCATTATACACTAAGAATATTTCAGTTTACTTATAGGTATAAGATAATGGAAAGATAATCTGAAATGTGGATATGAATTGACTCAGAAAAGGTTATGTGATGATGCAAAAACTCCATAACCACCTTGAGTTCTTGTTTCCTTATCTCTGAATTGGGGGAAGTAGTGTTTCCCACTTTTCCAAACAGTTATAATAATGATTAAGTGGAATAATGAAAGAGAAAATACTTTCTAAACTTTGAAATGTTATGTACACAGTCTCATAATTAAGTTCGAGATCTCATGCTAGAAAAAATGGTACCTACCTCACTGCTGAATATCACTACAGTTACTTTTGAAGTATTCCCCTTGGGGCTTGGCGCCTATAGCTCAACCGGCTAAGGCGCCAGCCACGTACACCTAAGGTGGCGGGTTCGAATCCCCAGCCCGGACCCGCCAAA
>NW_003852404.1:4075272-4076348 GCF_000181295.1 Otolemur garnettii
AAAAAAAAAAAAAAAAAAAAAAAAAAAGTATTCCCCTTGGGATGCTATGTACTGACATCAGCGCTTAGTCCACCCTTCAATTTTGGAACTCTTTTTCTGGAATAACCATTAGAGCTGTCATTGTATTACCCTTCATTCCTCAGCAGCATCAAAATGTCTTTCTTTCAGTATTTTATTTATCTTTAGGGAAAGAAAAGTCATTGGTAGCCAGATCAGGTCAGTAGGAAGGGTGTTCCAATACAGTTATTTGCTTACAGGGTAAAAACTCCCTCACAGACAGTGCTGTGTCAGCTGGTACATTGTTGTGATACAGTAGCCACACCTATCTTGTGCCAAGATTTTCAGTTAAGATTTTTCTTGTTTATTGATGTTTTCTTGGTTTGCTGTGCTTCTCATAATCAGCTGATTATTTTGATGGACAGTTTGATGAAGTTTTGCAATGTTTACATCAGTTCTGCTCACTATTGCCTGCCCTGACCTCTCTTCATCAGGGAGAGTTTCTCTCCTCTCAGGAAAATATTTAATCCTTTTGTACATTGCTGTTTGCTTCATAGCATTATACCTATAAACTTGGACTAGCATGTCCCTGATTTCACTTCCACTCTTGGCAAGTTCAAGAAGAAATTTAAGAATGTTTGTTCATTGCTTTAATTCAAGCTCTGACATTCCATTGATGGCACACAAAAACAGACAACACCACTCAGCATGACACTGCCATGTGTCAGCATGAACACAGCTGTGTTACCACAATTATGAAACCTTACCTTACTGAGTTGTTTGTGTGGTGCTGCTAATGAGTAATATTTATGAAGTTGCTTAGCTGCTGCTAAACTGAATGTTCAACTGAATGGAAAAGGGCATCTGGTAATGGTAAATTTAGGATGTTCAAGGGAGAAGGAATGAACTACTGGGATCTTGAGAAAGAGTAAGAGACATAAAAACAAAGGGAAATATTGGTCATTGTTTTGGCAACTCAGATTAAGCTAACCATAGGGTCTGATGCACAGTTATAATTTAATAATTATTAAAGCAAATGTTTATTTATTTGAGACAGAGTCTCTTTTTTTTTTTTTTTT
>NW_003852404.1:4076766-4084997 GCF_000181295.1 Otolemur garnettii
TGGAGACAGAGCCTCAAGATATCCCCCTGGGTAGAGTGCTGTGGCATCATAGCTCACAGCAACCTCCAACTCCTGGACTTAGGCAATTCTTTTGCCTCAGCCTCTCAAGTAGCTGGGACTAAAGGTGCCCGTCACAACGCCCGGCTATTTTTTTTTGTTGTTGTTGTTGTTTTTTGGTTGCAGCTATCGTCGTTTTTTGGTGGGCCTGGGCTGGATTTGAACCTGCCACCTTAGGTGTATGTGGCTGACATCTTAGCCACTTGAGCCACAGGCGTGCTGAGCCTTCCTGGCTGTTTTGAGACGGGGTCTAAATCTTGCTCAGGCTGGTCTCAAACTCCTGACCTCCAGCAATCCACCCGTCTTAGCCTCCCAGGCCTCCCCCACTGCACCCTGCCTTAAGGTGCTCTCTAAGTGGAGGTAGGAGATCATAGCCTTGAAAGTGAGGATTAGAGAATTAGGAAGTAGGATTGGACAGACTTGAATTTAAGCAAAAGGATATCTACAGTTATGGGACATAGTATGAGCAAAATTGTGGTCAGCATCTAGGAAATGGTTCTTTGGATGTTTAGGGTAGTCAAAAGACCCACTTGGCTAAAATTTCAGGAAAGCAGTGACTGTGTAAGCACATGTAACGGTTTTGGAGAACTTTTGGATATTTAGCTGTATAATAATCTTTTATCCTGCAGCAAGTGGTGGTTTTTGAAGACCTAAGACCTAGTCATTAGAGGATGATGAAGATATGCTGGATGGATTCAGATAGACAATAGACAATATTGAAGGTTTTCCAAGGTTTTGCTGATGTATATCCAGTCTAGAGGGAAAGGAAGGAAATAATCATGGAAGCTGTGTCATAAAGGAAGTAAGAGAGAAATTTAAATATCTTTCATTAGAGAAAAGAGTTATAACTGGCTCCCAGTTTTGTTTTTTTTTTTGAGGCAGGGTCTCAAGCTGTCACCCTGGGTAGAGTATCATGGTGTCACAGCTCACAGCAACCTCAAACTCTTGGGCTCAAGTGATTGTCCTGCCTCAGCCTCCCAAGTAGCTGGGACTACAGGTACCTGCCCCAGTGTCTGGCTAATTTTTTTTATTGCCATTGTTGTTTAGCTGGCCTGGGCTGGGTTCGAACCCACCAGCCTCAGTATATGTGGCTGGTGCCCTATCCACTGGGCTATGAATGCTGCCTGGCTCCCTGGTTTTAAGACTGAAAAATGATGGTGTCTGTCATGGAGTAAGAAAGAGGTGTAAGTTAGTTGTTTTACATACATGTACATTGTTTTGCGGTATGGGGCAGACAAATTCAGTTTAGGGCATGTTGGATTTGAAATGAATGAGGACATTTCATTCATTTAACAAATGGAGACAACAGAAGATGTTTGGAGATAGGGAGGTAGAAGTCAGATGAGCAGAAAGAGTTGGAAAAGCAAATCTGTGATATTACAAGCATAATGGAGCGAGTAAAGAGAAAAGCGATAGTTCTTAGTAGTCTCTGTAGTGTCTGGTTATTTGAGGAGGACAAGGAAGCAGTAGAAAAGAGGAAGAAGCTGCTGAGAGGAACTTGGAGGACTAAGAAAACACAAACTTTAAGCTTTCTGGAATAGGTTCCCACTGAGCTTTGTTTATGTAGCTGGAGGAAGTGACATGGAGTACTTGACAGGTAGTTTTTGACAAAAAACTGAATTCTACCTAAATAATTGTTGCTATATTTAAGGAATTCTTTCTTGTGTTTCATTACTAGTCTAAAATTAGTCCTTAAAAGGCTTTGGTTTGGATATAAGTCTGTACTTCTGTTTATTTTCTGTAATGACATATTTTATAATTAAAAAGTTTTAAAAATATTTAAGTCACTGTTTCCCTTCGTTACTCATAGGCTGCTCTTTGGGTTCTATGCAGTAGTTACTATGAAATTATTCAAATTCACATTTTTCAATAAAATATCTTTATATGCTAATTAGGAATTAAGCATAGTGTTATAAACTCAGTGTTTGCACCCTTAATTGATAAGTTCTGTGAAGAAGAAAAAGAACTGTTTTAGTTAGCTGGTCTTTGCCTCATTTTTGTGGATTGATGTTGAAGGTAGCTTGTGTATGATGTATTTGTGGGCTGAAGTAGACTGGCTCACAAGTTGGGAACTGTTTTGTTAGTCCAGTGTTTGTACTAAGTGGGAGCTGGTGATTTGGCAAGCTTTTGCATGTTAATGTAGAAAAAAGCAGAATTGGAATAGGATACTTTCTCATGGGTTCTAAAGGGAAATCTGCATTCTTATTTATGTAGTCTGGCTTAATCATTTAACATGTTTACTGCGCACTCACAGTATGTGCAGGAAACACGGAGGATTTGGAACTAAGACATAGGCTTTCCCCCCCTTCCTTGCCCCCTCAATTTATAGTCCTAGTTCAGGAGGTAGATAGGTAAAAATGTAAGTAAATAGGAATTAAGGACAGAGCCTCTGGGAACTCTGTGGAGAATCACTTAACTTGAAGGGGTTAATGGAACATGATTGGGAGGAATGAGTGACTTCAGAAGCTTCTTAGAGAAGAAGGGGCACCTCTAAACTGAATCTGAAAGGATAAATGAGACATTTGAAGATAGCAGTGGGATAAAGAGTATTCCAGCTAGGAATCAGCACATAGACACAGGACAGTGAAAAATGACTTGTTCATTATTGCTAAAGCAAGGGTTTGAAGTAAAGTGGACAGATAATCAGAGGCCACAGGAAGGGACTTATAAGCCATACTGAGGAGCTTGGAGCTCATCCAGATGACAGGGGAGCCATCTAAACTGTGGACCGGGCTTGGCACCTGTAGCTCAGCAGCTAGGGGGCCAGCCACATACACCAGAGCTGGCAGGTTCGTATGCAGCCCGGGCCTGCCAAACAACAATGACAACTACCACCAAAAAAATAGCTGGACGTTGTGGCAGGCACCTGTAGTCCCAGCTACTTGGGAGGCTGAGGCAAGAGAATCGCTTAAGCCCAAGATTTTGAGGTTGCTGTGAGCTGACGCCATGGCACTCTACCCGGGGTGACAGCTTGAGACTCTTGTCTCCAAAACAAAACAAAACAAAACTGAGCTCGGGAATGACATGGCTAGTTTGCATTTTATAAATATCCTTATGGAAGCTCATTAGGTGAGAGGGTTGTATTATATATTTGTAGTGAGAGCTTCAAATCCAAGACTGATGTGTGAATTAGAATTTTTACTCAAGACCCTATTTTTTTTTTTTTTTTTGAGGCAAATTCTGGGTGGAATGCAGTGGCATCATCTTAGCTCACTGCAACCTCCAACTTCTGTCTTCAAGTGAACCCCCTGCCTTAGCCTCCTGAATAGTGGGGACTGTAGGCGGGGACCCCAATGCCTGGCTCAATTTTTTCTATTTTTAATAAGAGATGGAGTCTTGACTCTTGCACAGGATGGTCTACTTGGAACTTTTAAGTGAGTTGTATATACTTTTCTAAGGATAACTTTTCATTTTACCTTTCAAAACCTGCAGTTTTCAAATTTATGAAATATGTTTAGATACTTTGATTTCTAGCTTCAAGAAAATTTGTACCTAAGTCAATTTCCATGATTATGATCCAACCTGTATTTAGTGTTTACTTGTACAATTTAAGTTTTCAGCCTTTGTTTGCAATTAGTGCATGATTAGTTGTAGGTTTGTATTCAGTAGTTTATAAGTGAGTAAAATTGAGGGATAATGTCTTGTTATATATTGGTACACTTAATGTGAAAATACTTGCTCTTCAAAAGTTAAGGCAACTTTTGTCATTGTATAAGGCAGTGGTTCTCAACCTTCCTAATGCCGCAGCCCTTTAATACAGTTCCTCATGTGTGGTGATCCCCAACCATAAAATTATTTTCGTTGCTACCATAACTGTAATTTTGCTACTGTTATGAATCATAATGTAAATATCTGGTATGCAGGATATATTTTCATTGTTAACAAAGAGGTCACGACCCACTGGTTGAGAAATGCTGTACTAAGGGAATATATGAGTATATATAGATGTACAGGTATATAAACATAACTTACACCTGTATTTCTTTGTTAGTTCATCTAGGAATTCGAAATATTAAGTTAATTTAGTTTCCTTTGAATGAAATAGGAAATTACCTAGTTTTGTGCTCAGGGTGTAATGCCTAGATTAAACTATTGGAGATGAGGCAAGAAGGCAGTTTTTCAGTCTTAATTCTTCACTGGAAATCAAAATTTTGAAAAATGTATTTGGAGAGGAAGCTTCCTATGGCAGAGGGATCATTAAAGATAAATTACATTTGACTCTGAGAAGTGAAACTGAGTTAAATACTCAAAACCAGACAAGTAATTCCATGATTACTTTGCCTTTCACAAAAAAAGATTAGTAATTAATATTTTATCCTCATGTTTTCAGTTATTTTCACTGTGCTTTAAATAGTTAATAGCATTGTGTGAATTTTTTTCTTTAATTATTCCTTTGACATTTGTTATTGGAAGCACTTTTTCCTGTGTCTGAGCATGTATAATGTTAGTTGTCTATGCAGAGACAAGGTTATTGCAACCCAGGGCACATTCCTATTTCTAGTTACAAAAATAGTTTTTGTATGCTCTCTTTCCCACTTTGCAGTTCTGACATCTTCAGAAATGAACAAATTCCATTAAAACAGTAACCCTAATTTTGATGCATAAGAACTTAATTGTGCTTTGAGAAAAGGGATTGTTCACCTTGCTTCAGGAACTGCTAAGTCTGATGCTTCTTAACTCCTAACTAAGAAAAATGGGGCTTGCTGACAAAAGGCGATTTTATAGGCTTGTGAAACCCCACAGTATGTTCAGCAGTGTAAACAGTGGTAGCTGTCTCTAGTTTGATTCTCTGTAGTTTGAAGTGTAATGAAATTGCTTCTCATAAATGGCTTTACCTGCTGACTCATCTTGTAGACCCTAAGCAACTGTAGTATCCAGCATTATTTAATGCTAGGTGAGTCTTGCAGAATGTGAGGTTGGAATGGGTCAGCCTCTTCCCAGATGGAGTTACTGTGGCAGATGCCATAAGTTGATAGATATAAGAATTAATGGTACTGTTATTCAGAGTGCCATTAGACTCTTTCTGTTCAGGAACCCTTGAGATGTACTACTGTTTAGCTTCTTGTCAAATATAACATATTTTCTGGGCAGCGCCTGTGGCTCAAAGGAGTAGGGTGCTGACCCCATATGCCGGAGGTGGCAGGTTCAAACCCTGCCCTGGCCAAAAACTGCAAAAAAACCCCCAAAACCACATTTTTCTGAAGGGTACTGGTGTAGGAGCAGTGCACATTTAATGCCTGCTGTGTATGTATATACTTCAGGAAGACTGTGGGAAAAAGTAAACAGAATGGCCACTGTCCCTGAACATTTTACAATCTAGTTAAAGGATAGATTTGAGAAAGGAGTAGGGAACATTACAAAATTTAGGAATCAATTTTTTATCATTATTATTTAAAAAAAATTTTTTGGCCAGGTGTACTGGTTCATGCTTCCAGTGCTTTGGGAGGCTGAGGCAGGAGGATGGCTTGAGGCTGAGAGTTAGAGACCAGCCTAGGTGACACAGCAAGACCATATCTCTACAAAAAATAAAAAGATTAGTCAGTCATGGTGGTGGCACACACCTGTAGTACTGTAGCTACTAAGGAGGCTGAAGTGGGGGAATTGCTTCAGCTAAGGAGTTTGAGGTTACATTGAGTTGTGATTGCACCACTATACTCTAACCTGAGTGAAATCCTGTATAAACTTTTTTTCTTTCAGGAATGAGGGTTATGTTGCCCAGGGTTGGAGTGCACTGGCTATTCATGGGTGTGACTGTTGGGCACTATAGGCTACTGAGCTCAAGATATCTTTCTACCCTAGCTTCCTGAGTAGCTAGGACTATAGACCCACCTCACTATTCATTAACAGGTGTATAAGCTGATTCAGCTGACACTTAAATTGTGATGGAGGTTTATCTACATTTATGTTAGCTCTTAGACCAGTGGTTTACATTTTTGATGCAAAAAAAAAAATCATTTGCAAAAACTAAAACTTTTGGCTGGGTTCTGTGGCTCATGCCTTTAATCCTAGCACTTTAGGAGGCTGAGGTAAATAGGTTGCTTGCTCTTAGGAGTTTGAGAATAGTCTGAGCAATAGGGAGACCCTGTTTGTACTAAAAATAGAAAAACTAGTTGGGCATAGTGGCAGATACCTGTAGTTCCAGCTACAGGTATGAGGCAAGAGGATTGCTTGAGCCCAAGAGTTGCAAGTTTCTGTTAGCAGAGTGAGACTTTGTCTCAAAAACAAACAAACGAACATACAAACAAAAACCCAAACCAAAAAGCAAACAAGAACTTCCATTATATTTTAATTCCATACATTGGAGTGGGATCTAGGAATTTGCATTTTAGTAAATAATCCAGGAATTGGACACTGAGACCATTGACTTAAATTAGCAGTTCTCAGATTTTTCTTTTTATTTTTTTAAAATGGGCCCTGGGACCAACGATCACCAGCTGCCCGGGTACCAAGAAATTATACTTCTGCAATCTCTTGATGTTGATTTTGCATGAGGAGCAATTGAGTTGCCCTATGTGTGCCACTCAAGATAGAAGCCCTTTTTCAGTTTTTTTAATATCAAAACTCCTTTATACTCTTAAAAATTATTGAGAACCTGAGAGAGCTTTTGTTGCATTGATATATCTGGTTCTCCATCAGTTAACAGATGTAGGAGTATTTAGAACCTCTGCTGAGCCTTTTTCTTCTTTTTTTTTGGAGATAGAATCTTGCTCTGTTGCTTGATTGGAGTGCAGTGGTGTCATCATATCTCACAGCAACCTCAAACTCCTGGGTTCAAGTGATCCTCCTGCCTCAGCCTTCTGAGTACTTGGGACTATAGGCATGTGCCACTGTGCCTAGCTCATTTTTCCTATTTTTGGTAGTGATGGGGAGAGGTCCTCACTCTTGATTAGGCTAGTCTCCTAAGCTCAAATGATGCTCCCCACCTCAGCTTCCCAGAGTGCTAGGATTATAGATGTGAGTCACGATGTCCTGCCTTCATAGGCATCATTTTTTTTTTCTTAAAGCCCTATTTTTAATGACATGGCAGATTAGGGCAACATTTTCCTGATGCCTGATCCATTGTTATTTGTTACAATTTCCTTTTTAAAGTCCTTTGCCATTTTGTCCTTGCTGTCTTGGTTTTCATCTGGGGCTGCAGCAGGGCTGAGTCAAAGATGGCTGCTGCTGCAGCAGGGCGGCATAGTATAAGACTTGGCTGGTGTGATTCCTGTGACAAAGCAGGAGGAGAAGCGTGGAGAGAATGTGCTGGGTCAGGATTCTCTTTACCGTTGTTGCCACACGAATTGGGCTTTTTTTGTGGAAGAGTTTCTGTATTGCAGATTCTGCTGTTGGGAGGGAATGCCATTGAACATTGGAATTTATAGCTTCACCAAGGGAACCACCCATCTCTGCAGCAGTAAGAAATTGCGGGATTGGCCATTTTCAGAAAGCAGCAAGGCTTATCTTTACCTGTGTCTGTCAGTTCATAGAGAAATATCCAGAATGATGGTGATTTTTGACATGGGTGAGTTTAGTTAAATGCAGATTATCCTTCGGTTATGAGTGGGTGGCAATATGGTGTGTGGAGCTTGTGTGAAGAATACTGTGCCATGTCAGAAGTGAACTTAACAGTGTTAATGTGAGAGATGGGGTGTGGTTTGAGTAGAGACTTGAATTCACTGTATGTGCTTTTGAGGCTACTCCCCAGAGTGAATATGGTGCCATTGGGTAGGGCGTGTTTATGCCTGAGTGCCTGTCTTTTTTTCCTGCAACTAGAGATAAGCATGATATAGGAACCCCAGAATCTGCTGCTTAGCAACCAGTAAGATACAGTATATCTGGATGGACGGTAACACACTGCTTTCTTCATTTCTTTCAATGTGATAAAGAAGTCTTTTCTGATTATAAAAGAAAAGATAAAGCTTCCCTCTCCCAGAAATGCCATATGTGATCATTGTAGATAATATATAATTAAAAGAAAAAGACTTCTAGGTGGCACCTGTGGCTCAAAAGGGTAGGGCGCCAGCCCCATATGCCAGAGGTGGCAGGTTCAAATCCAGCCCTGGCCAAAAGAAAAGAAAAAAGACCTCTGCCTTGCCTACTTGCCCTAGCAATATTCACTGTCTGTGGTGAATATATCCTGTTTTGTAAGCTTTCTTACTCTGTAAACCTATCTATCTTTCTTTTTTTTTTTT
>NW_003852404.1:4085359-4087747 GCF_000181295.1 Otolemur garnettii
AGAGTACAGACGTGAGCCACTGTGGCCGGCCAAACTTGTTTTTCTCTTCTTCTATAAATTTTGTTTCATACTTGCCTAAAAAATAAAAATTACTCCTAATTTTACAACCTATTTTGATAAAGTTTCTTAAAGAGTTCATATCCCAGGCCCATGTACTTTCTGAGATCTTGGTTTAGGTTCAAAACATAGAGCAAAATAATTTATATGTATTATAAACAATGCAAATTGTATTGATTAAAACCTCCATATTTTATATTTTAAAATGTGGAGAACTTTTTTCACTTACATCCTATCATAAAGGTTGTCATAGTTGACATTTTGGTGTATTTGTTCTCACAAACTGTTTTGTATGTATTTAAAAATTATGAGAGGGCAGCGCCTGTGGCTCAAAGGAGTAGGATGCTGGCCCTATATGCCAGAGGTGGCGGGTTCAAACCCAGCCCCGGCCCAAAACTGAAAATAAATAAATAAAAAATAAATAAAAATTATGAGAGGGAGAGAGAGAGAGAAAAGCAGAGATTTTTAGAGGACGGACACTAGAGCTAGACTCTGGTTTGTATCCTGTCTTGTGAAATGTGACATGTGACAAAGATGATTATGAGAGGGAAAAGGAAAGAGAGAAAAACAGAGGATTTTTTTTAGCTCAGCTGAAAATCCAGTGGCACAGTGGTTATGGCACCAGCCACATACACTGAGGGTTGTGGATTCGAACCTGGCCTGGGCCAGCTAAACAAGCACAACAAAAAAATAGCTGGGTGTTGTGGTGGGTGCCGGTAGTCCCAACTCCTAGGGAGGCTGAGATAAGAGAATCACTTAAGCCCAGGAGTTGGAGGTTGCTGTGAGCTGTGATGCCACAGCCTCTACCAAGGGCGATATAGTAAGACTCTGTCTCAAAAAAAAAAAAAAGAGGATTTTAGGGGATGGACCCTAGAGCTGGACTCTCTATCCTGTCTTGTGGCAGTGTGACATGTGAAATCATTGGTGTACTTAGGCCATAGTATCAGCTCTCTTGGTTTAGTGTTCTGTGCCTTGGGAAAGCTTTTTAAGTTTTTTGTGCCACAGTGTCCTCATGTATAATAGAGGAGGGGGGTCATTGTAGTCTTGAGCCACTTCCCGCTGAATTGGTGTGATGTTTCCAGGAAGGTTTATATTTATGTATGTCATTGTAAAACTTGTGGTACTATATTAACAACAGCAAATTGTCAAGCTGAAGAGCTGTAAGTGACAGCTATGAAAGCGAGGATTGACAAGGTGAGATGGACTGTTGTCTTTATGTACAATGTCTCATACAGGGCTGGTCTAGAAAGAGACATGGGACCTCTGAGTGCCAAGTTAGTGTTTGTATCCTATGGGTGATTCGAGAGACCAGCTTCTGTAAATTCAGAAATCATACACAGCATCAAAAAAAGGTTTGGGTTAACAAACTCAGAAGCAAGACAGTTTAACACAAAAGGCAATACTCTGAGAAATTGTTATTTAAGATTTGTTTCTCCACCCTATATGCAGGCCAAATACTAAAGGTTTGCAAAATTATCAACATTTCCATTTTTTCCTTTTTCTTAAACAGTTACTTTTTTCATTTTTTTTTTTCTGAGACAGTGACTCACTCTATTGTCCTTGGTGAAGCGTGTGGCGTCATAGCTCACAGCAGCCTCAAACTCTTGGGCTTAAGTGATGCTTCAGCCTCCCAAGTAGCTGGGACTACAGACGGTACGGGGGCTTGTTCCTGCTCAGGCTGGTCTCAAATTCCTGAGCTCAGGCGATCTACCTGCCATGGCTTCCCAGAGTGCTGGGATTACAGGTGTGAGCCACTGCACCTATCCAGTTAACTTTAGGTGCCTAAAGACTGCCCCCTCCACTGGGGGCTTGGGTTCTTTTCTTTTATGGGACACCCATTTACCTGGCACTCAGTGTTATTTGGCTATAGTCATATTTATTACAATTATTGCTATTTTATTACTTCATTATTTAAAATAATATAGGCTTATACTGTATATGTTTAGTGGCTGCTTATTTATGTATCATAAATAAATCCCTGCTGTGTTGATACAAATTATTCTATAGTCTAGTTGTACCATTGCTTAACTTTTTCCTGTTGATGATTATTTGTGTAGTTTTTTAGGGGTATTTTGATATTAAAACCTATAGTGCAGAGCTGAGGATAGTGGCATGTACTACAGTTCCAGCTACTTGGGCAGCTGAGGCAGGAGAATCCCTTGAACCCAGGAGTTTGAGTTGGATGTTAATTTATGACTATTAATCATGAATCTTTTCAAAGATACTAATTAGAAGTTTTACTAATTTGCTGTTTTTTCTACTTTGTGTACCATCTGTTTTTCTGTAGGATTGGTTTTGCTTTTTCATCTTGGTTCTTTGCTTTTTTTTTTT
>NW_003852404.1:4087979-4090055 GCF_000181295.1 Otolemur garnettii
TGGGTTCAAGTGATCCTCTTGGCCTCTGCCTCTCTAATAGCTGAAACAACAGGCACATACTACAGACACACACTACAATAATTGGCTAATTTTTTAGTTTTTAGTAGGGATGGGGTCTTGGCTTTTGCTCATGCTAGTATCAAACTCCTGAGCTCAAATGATCCTCTTACTTTGGCCTCCCAGAGTGCTAGGATTACAGGTATGAGCCACCATGCCCAGCCTCATTTGAACTTTATTAATTCAGCAAAGTTTACTGTGTGCAGGACCTTCTGCAAATGAGCAAGACATAGTCTTGGCTCCTAAAGAGTATGTTGTTTCTAAGGATTTTTAGAAATAGGTTGGGCATGGTGGCTTATAATCCTGGTAACAGAGTGAAATTCTGTCTCAAAAAAAAAGTAAACCTGCCTAATATTTTTAATACAGAATTGAATGTATTAACATTCCTTAGTGGGAGAGACTCCTTGATTTTAATCTGACTTTTTTCCACTAACTAAAATGTTGCCAGGTCCGGAGCCATTGTGGCACCCATAAGTGTCAGAGATCCTAGCTTTTGTCGTTTCATCATCCTGTTGGATAGATGCACCTTATGGTCTCGGTCTAAGAGGGCTGCCTTACCTTTAGCTACTAAGTTTGCATTTTAGTTAGCGGGAATGAGGAGTACAGAAAGATGCCCCTGCTCCTAAAGAGCAGTTGCCAGAAGATTTATAATACTGTTTTTACTTTTATTAAGGGAAGAGGGTTTAAGCCCAAATTGGGGCAGGAGGCAGATAGCTGTTAGCACATAGGGTTGTTTTAATTAGGATGTGTCAAGCAGAATGATGGGCACATACTGGGTATTTAGTCCATGGCAGTTTATGTTTTAAAATTAAGTTATTTTGAATACCTGTTTGCGTAGTTCTTTGCTTCATTACAAACACTCTGTAGCTTTATGACAGATACACCTGTTAAGATCAACAACTTCTTTTTAAATTAGCTTTTATCTTTTGGGCAGATACTCACATGAAATAGTTAAACATGAATTTGTTAAAACTAAAAGAAACCTGTTTTATATTTGCTAGCTGTGAAGAAGGAAAATTGTGAATGAAGTCATTTTCTTGAGATATAGTCTGGGTTCAGGGCTTCTTATACCAGCCCACACACCCACAGGTAAAAGAACTTTAAATAGTATAACTGAGTAATAACCCAAATACAGAATTGTATTTTAATAGTATGTTTTATTCACCTAATGATACTCATTAATTTACCAGTAAAGTCTTTGTTAGATATGTTGAAGAAATTTAAAA
Organism: Otolemur garnettii; assembly: GCF_000181295.1. NCBI lineage: Eukaryota > Metazoa > Chordata > Mammalia > Primates > Galagidae > Otolemur > Otolemur garnettii. Next base: position 4,089,263 of record NW_003852404.1, read on the forward strand.
TCTAATGATGAAATTAAAAAAATAGTTGAAATAAATGTAGGATAAATTTTAACGAGATTTTTCAGCTGTTTGCTTCCTCTACCCCAAGTTTATTACTGTAAAATTATTGGTTTATTTCTGGTTTGTTTGATTTGTTTTTAAAAATTAGTGTTTTTGAAATATAATTTTTCATTATTTAACATGCCTTTAGATATAAATATTGAAGTGAATTCTAGAAACTAACATGGAAGATAAAAATATATATGGGAAAATAAATTTTTTAATAATTTTTATAGTGTAGGGGTGTCGATCCTCTGGCCTGTGGGCCACATACTGATTTTGTGAGGACTTTTTTTTTTTTGCTTATCTGTGGTGTCACAGATCAGGAAAAGTATGCATGGACCTTTTCTTTGCTATCGGCTTTATTAGTATTTGTGTATTTAATGTGTGGACCAAGACAAAACTTATTTTTTTAGTATGAGACAGAGGAAAAAAAAAAGATTGGATACCCCTGGGTAGACCATTAATTTGTTTCCCTTTTCTATTTTCAGAAAATTTCTAATTTTATTTGGCATAATTAGAAGAAGACTCAGCTTTAGGTTTGATATGTTCTACCCTTATAATTTTTTTAATAGCTTTTGATATAATATATCAGGTATATCTTATATCAAAAGCATAGAAATTGGGCTAAGCACAGAATCCCAGCACTTTGGGAGGCTGAGGTGGGAAGATTGCTTGAGCTCAGGAGTTGGAGATCAGGCTAGGCAATAGGAGACCTTGTTGCAAAAACAAATAAACAACCCCCCCAACAAAA
>NW_003852404.1:4090193-4100818 GCF_000181295.1 Otolemur garnettii
GAAGTGGTATGTCAGAACAGTACCTGTTTTTCACCCTTTTTTGTTTCATAAACTTTTAGGATTTACTATATTGAATTTGCCATTACCCATGGGAAGGTAATAATAAGAGAATTTAAAAATATTTTCTCTAGTCTGTAAATTCATAATTTATGACTTAATGAAAATCTCTTAACACTTCTACTTTAGCTTTCATTCAATAATGTTGTCAGGATGACAGAAATGTTTTCATTCTTTTTTTTTTTTTTTCCCCCAAGACTGAGTCTTACTTCGTTGCCCTTGGTAGAGTGCTGTGATGGTAACTCACAGCAGCCTCAAACTCTTGGGCCCAAGTGATCCTCTTGTCTCAGCCTCCCAAGTAGCTGAGACTACAGGCATCTGCCACAACACCTGGCTATTTTTAGAGATGGGGGTCTCACTTTTGCTCAGACTGGTCTCTGAACTCCAGAGCTCAGGCAATCCACCTGCTTTGGCCTCCCTGAATGCTAGGATTACAGGTGTGAGCCACCATGTCTAGCCTAGTGTTTTCATTCTTATTGGAGAGCCAAGTTATTTCTCTTTCCTTAGATCCACTTTGAATGTTATGTTCTAACCTTGCCATTGAAATTTTCTTTCCACTGAAAATGTTATTTCTGCTTGCAGTTTTAAGTCAGTTATATTTGTGGCCTATTAAAATCTATTCTGACTTAGTGAGACTTAAGTAGATTCTGATTACTGGGAATGAATGTGTGTATATAGAGAGCAAAAGTAAACTGGCAAAGAATCATTTAAAAATAATAGGATTTGTAGGAAAAAGTTAAGGACTTTTCCACAAGAAGGAATTTTAAGTATCTAGCTTAGAATAGTTTCTTGACCCGGTCCTTATCATTCTCTTTTAAATATATATACTCTTTCGACATTTGGGGTAAGATTTCATAGTGAAAAACATTAAACTTTTGCTGGCTTTTTCCTGTACCCTGCCTTTTCTTTTTCCTTACCTGGTTGGTCTGCTTCTAATACCTGTTTCTCTATAGGTTATTTTATATCTTTATCTTCAGTCTCTTCTGTAAAATCGATGAAATAGACTAAATTAAACTCCAAGCCCCTTTTTGACCTTTATGTTTTATTATCTTATGATTAGGCCACAAATAATCCCGTATTACATTTTTCATCTCTGTAGAAATAACCAGTGGCCCTTTCTGTTACTAAGGAGTTTATTTTCCACCCAATAGGGAAGTACGTGAGGGAAGGGCGTTAGTAACCAAACCAATCTTAGCAAAAAAGGATTATCAGGAAAAAACCTAAATATAACTGATACTAGAGTCATGCAGAACTCTTTTACTTTACTTGAATTGCTTATTACTATAATTAGAGCATATTTTGAGATTTCTGGGGTCCAGTTTCCAAGTCTTTGGCACTTTTACATACATAAGAGTACTGAATAGACAAAGAACAATTTTCCATAGCATCTTTAGGCTTGACCTTATCTAGTTTCTTAAAGAGATGAGGGAATGCTTAGTTCTTATTGCTCTTGATGTTAAGATTGATTTGTAGTGTTTTTGGTTCTCTGTTCAGAAGCTTCTTAGCCTTTTAAACCCTCCTTGGTTTGGGGAAGAAGGACTTCAGGAATTTTTTTCTTTTTTTGGTTACAGTGAATTTATGAATTTTTTGTTGTTACTGTATTTCTCATACTCCTTTGGGTGACATTGAAGGTACGTGGGTCAGTGTGATTCATGTATCTAATGAGTTAACTTTCATGGTTTCTCTCTAGACATTGAAGAGCAAGAGCTTTTCTTTTAGATATTTAGAGCTAGGGGACAAAGTCTATAAATAAACCTAGGTAATATAAATGGATTGCACTAACAAGTAAACATGTTGTTTTCAGGATGTTTTTAAAGTTTATTCCTCATTAACTCTTAGAAAAAGAGCTTAGGCTTTGATGTAATGGTCTGATTACTAAGGGCTGTGGGTAACTTTGTTTAGGCATTTGGGTGCTGCATTGTGATTTCTTTTCTTTTCTTTCTTCATTTCTTTCCTTTATTTCTTTTTCTTCTTTTCTTTCTCTCCTCTCCTCTCCCCTCCCCACCTCTCCCCTCCCCTCCCCTCCCCCAATCTCATTCAGTTGCCCTGGGCTGAGTGCCCTGTCATCATTATAGATCACAACAACCTTAAACTCTTGGGCTTAAGAGATTCTCTTGTCTTAGCTTCCCAAGTACTAGCTGGGACTACAGGTACCCAATATAACCCCCAGCTAATTTTTCTGTTATTTTTAAAAATTTTTTTCTTTTTCTTTCTTTCTTTCTTTTTTTTTTTTTTTTTAAGAGATAGAGTCTCACTTTATTGCTCTTGGTGGAGTGTTGTGGCATCACAGCTCACAGCAACCTCCAACTCCTGGGCTTAGGCTTTTCTCTTGCCTAAGCCTCCTGAGTAGCTGGGACTACAGGTGCCTGCCACAGCGGCTGGCTATTTTTTTTTTTGCAATTTGGCTTGAGCTGGGTTTGAACCTGCCACCCTCGGTATGTGGGGCTAGCGCCCTACTCACTGAGCCACAGGTGCCGCCCTAATTTTTCTATTCTTAGTAGAGATGGGGGTCTCCATCTTGCTCCGGCTGGTCTTGAACTCCTAAGCTCAAGCAGTCTACCTGTCTTGGTCTCCCATAATGGTAGGATTACAGGTGTGAGCCATTGCCTCTGGTCTGCATTGTGATTTCATTTTTATGTATATATACACATATATATACACATACATATATACATATATATACACATATATACATATATATATATTTTATTAACCATTTACTTAGGGCAAGAGCTATGTTTTTTGTTTCTATTTCACTAAAGCTCTGTCAGTGCTAGCAGAAAGTAAATAGTAATAAATGCTTATTAGAAATCTTTTTACTGAGAATGGGAGTTTTAAACATTGCCTATGAAGATTTTTGGCATGATATGTTACATGTCTAGGACCTAAGTATGTTGTATCACCAATATTAGTTACACATGATATCCCAAGTTTATTCTTCAAATTCGGAGCTTTTTTCACACCCATCAGGAATAAATCCACATGTGAAAACTCTAGAGTAGTGGTTCTGAACCTTCCTAATGCCTAGGCTCTATAATACTGTTCCTGTGGATTGTGACCCACAAGTTGAGAACCGCTGCTCTAGAGTTAGTAAATATTGACACACAGTGTCATATTTTGCATTTTTATACCCTAGCTATTGCCAGTAATCATATGGAAATATTCTGTGTGGACTCTTCATTTTTTGACCTCATTTAATTTTAATGATAGGGCTTTGACTAGTTAAGTGGTATTGACCTCATTTTATAGATGATGAAAATGGGTTATTCTGTCTTCAGTTATAAAAAGCATTTGCTTCTTATGAAGAGTTAGTGTGTAAATTTAGCGTATGTGGTGAGATATATTTTTTCTTCAGAATCTGTACCAGTAGTATGATGATTATGTTTTACATGAAAATTACGTATTGGTGTTTAGTGAGATAACAGAGTGGCATATCTCATTTGAAACCTTTAAAAAAATGTATTTTAAGGCCGGGCAAAGTGGCTCACACCTGTAATCCTAGCACTCTGAGAGGCTGAGGCAGTTTGATTGCCTGAGCCAGAGTGAGACCCTATCTCTAAAAATAGCCAGGCAATATGGTAGGTGCTTATAGTCCCAGCTACTCAGGAGGCTGAGGCAAGAGAATTGCTTGAGCCCGAGAGTTTGAGGTTACTGTGAGCTGTGGCACTCTACGAGGGCAGCAAAGTAAGACCCTATCTCAAACCTCCCCCCCCCAAACAAAAAAACCTAGTATTTTAAAATACCGGTGATTAAAAAAGAAACTTGCTATATGGCTCGGTACCTATAGCTCAGTGAGTAGGGTGCTGGCCACATACACCAAGGCTGGCAGGTTTGAGCTCGGCCCAGGGCTGCTAAACAGCAATGACAACTGCAACCGAAAAATAGCCGATTGTTGTGGTGGGTGCCTGTAGTCCCAGCTACTTGGGAGGCTGAGGCAAGAGAATTGCTTAAGCCCAAGAGTTGGAGGTTGCTGTGAGTTGTGACACAACGGCATTCTATCCAGGGTGACACCTTGAGACTCTGTCTCAAACAAACAAAATAAATAAAAAAACCCACTATGATATAGTGAACCCATGTATATTTATCATCTAGCTTGGCAAACAAAATTTTGTCAGTATAGCTAAATTCACCTGCATGGCCCCTCCTCATCAGTTGCTTTCTTTCATCAGAGGTTATTTATCCTGACATTGGAATTTATTAGTCCCATGTATTACTTTCTGTTTTTACTACATATGTATATTTGAGTTTCCATATCTTTTTATTTTTATTTCAGCTGAAGAGATTAGAATTATTATTATTTTTTTTTTGAGACGGAGCCTCAAGCTATCCCCCTGGGTAGAGTGCCATGGCATCACGCTCACAGCAACCTCCAACTCCTGGGCTCAAGCGAGTCTCCTGTCTCAGCCTTCCAAGTAGCTGGGACTATAGGCGTCCGCCACAACGCCTGCTCATTTTTTTGTTGCAGCCATCATTGTTGTTTGGCGGGCCCGGGCTGGGGATTCGAACCCGTCACCTTAGGTGTATGGGGCTGGCGCCTTAGCCGCTTGAGCCACAGGTGCCGAGCCAGAAGTTAGAATTATTAAGTCTCACGTGTTTTGTATGTATTTTGTGAACTTTCAGTGGTATATTTAAGTACAGAATTACTAACTCCCATTATGACTAAGAAATAAGAATGCATGGTTTGAAAGAGCTAATCTGAGTATTAACAGTCAATCTTTTGAACTCTTTAAGATTTTAATCTTATAAGCAGAGGGACAAGATAATCTAAAAATATTTTGCTCAGTGAAGCAGAATTTTTACGTGAAATTTTATTAAATAATGGGCCATTTACTGCTAGTAGGCATAAGCATAGAAGAATTAAGTAACATTGAAATAACCAGTGAAAATCTCAGTATAGTTTAAGGTCTAGGAATATTGCATGTGATGATCTTGAGATACACAACACACATACACAAATAGAATCTGTGTAAGTTGACCCCTCAAGGGACTTTAACAAACTGGTCATCATGTGGAGGTTGTCGACATAAGAAGCTGGGCCACTGTACTGATACATACGTGTACTTTACTTATACAGCTTTTATTAAAGAATATCATACAAAATCATGCATACAGTATTAGTCAAAATCAGTATATTTACTGTTTTCTCTTGGTTTTATTATTCTTTCTGAACAAATAATCAATCTTGGTCAATTTCTTACTCTTACTACAAATTTAAGTAGAGAAAGAATTTTCAATGCTGGCTACACCACTCAGCATACCTGGGCATTTTTCCACAGCAGAAGACTTCATCTGCATTATCAGGTGCCTGACATCCTCTTCCTTTGGAGTTTCTGTAATTTCTGTGTCATCCTCAGCTGCTTTATGCTCTTTTACTCTGGTCTGTACTTCGGTCAGTAGCACTTAGAAAATTGCTTCCAGGTCAGGTTCATTACAGGTTCCCACCTGATTGTTCATTGCAACAAAGCTTCCTTCAGATTCTGCCATGGGAGATGGACTATCTGATGGGGCCAAAGCATTGTGTTCTTGGGTTGTGACAAATCCAACATCATTGAAACATTTTATGTTGTTTGGCTGAACTTTATTCCAAGCAGAACTGATCCAGAGGACAGCATCCAGAGCATTAACTGATGCAGCAGATGAAGTTGCTTCCACAGGTGAGCCACAGGTTTGGGCGTTAGTAATGACCCACTGCAGGAGTGGGGCTCAGCATTGCGTTTTAAATGTTTTGATGATGCCTTGGTAAAGAGATTGGATTTGTGAGGTCTTGTTTGGAGGTGGAAATTTCAGTGTCAAGTTTGTGAGATGAATCACTTGTGGGTGGCCAGGACAGTTGTCTACTGTCAGTAGAATAGACTCTTTCTTATTGTTCATTTCTTGGTTGATACCTTTTACCCACTCCTCAAATAGGGTACCAGTCATCCATGAGCATTTGTTTGATCTCCAAGTGATGGGGGAGTTTCCTGGCTTTAGCCTCTTGGAGGTTACTGGCTTTGCCAATTTACCAATCGCCAAGGGCTTCAGTTTCGCTCTGGTTGAGCTAGCACAGAGTAGGACTATGACATACGCTTCGGAAAGCTTTTTTTCTCTTACATTTGTCACCCTTCATGATGAGACTCCTGTCAGGCATGGCTTTGAAAGAACAGCGCTCCTCAGTGTTAAAGATGTCCAATCTTTGAAGCCTCTGGTGAAGTCTGAGATCTTTTTGATGAACTCTTCCACAACTTCCACTGGAACTTTATTGGATTCACTATATAAGACTTTTGGGGGGAATCTCATATTGTAATTTAAGTATCTAGAGCTGGCTCGGCACCTGTGGCTCAAGTGGCTAAGGCGCCAGCCACGTACACCCAAGGTGGCGGGTTTGAATCCAGCCTGCCAAACAACAATGATGGCTGCAACCAAAAAATAGCCGGGCGTTGTGGTGGGCACCTGTGGTCCCAGCTACTTGTGAGGCTGAGGCAGGAGACTCGCTTGAGCCCAGGAGTTGAAGGTTACTGTGAGCTGTGATGCTATGGCATTCTACCTAGGGGGATAGCTTGAGGCTTCTGTCTCAAAAATAAATAAATAAATAAATAAATAAATAAATACATATCTAGAGGCAACCATTTGATGCTTCAAAATCTGCCACCCTGAATTTGTATGTGAATTTTCTTTCTTTTTCCCTCTCCCTTCCTCCCTTCTTTTCTTTCCTTTTTTTTTTTTTTGAGACAGTCTCACTGTGTTGCTCTCCGTAGGGTGCTGTGGCGTCACAGCTCACAGCAACCTCCAACTCCTGGGTTTAAGTGATTGTCTTGCTTCAGCCACCCAAGTAGCTGGGACTACAGGTTCCCGCCACAACACCCGGCTATTTTTTTGTTGTTATCATTGTTGTCATTGTTGTTTAGCAGGCCCAGGCCGAGTTTGACCCCGCCAGCCCCGTGTATGTGGCTGGTGTTCTAACCACTGAGCTATGGATGCTGAGCCTTCTTTCCTTTTCTTTCTTTTCTTTTTTTAGATAGTCTTACTCTGTTATCCTGGGTAGAGTGCTGTGATATCATATCTTGCAGCAACCTCAAACTTTTGGGTTCAAGAGATCCTCTTGCTTCACTTTCCTAAGTACTCAGGTTTAGATTTTTGGATGTTGCTACCTCTAATCTTGCTAACACCAAAAGTTTTCATCATCATTCTTGGGCTTTTGTTTTCCAGAAAGTGTAGAAGATCAACCTTTGCTTTCAATCTTGTCTGAGTTTTTCCCTTTGGGCCATCTTGTCTTGAATAACTATGAAGTTTTTCAGTAATTGTAGCATGTACATACAATTCAGATCAGTCCTTTACATTGAAAAAAATTCTTCACAACATATGATAAACAATAGAACATTAGGCCTAATGCAACATGTGATAATAATAAAGCATGACAAAAATAACTTACACTAAGGAAAAATAATACAACTAAGAGGCAGGGCCTACTTCTACCCTTGGTGTGGAGTGTACTCAACTGGTCACATTGCAGAGGGTAAATTAATATTCTGTCTCCTGATTCAAGCAAGTGTTCAAGTTACAAATTACAGAGGTGGTCAGTATATAGCGATCAGTCTTTCACTTGAGTACATGTGATACCTGTCTGTGAAAATTAGGTCAACTTAAGGAGGTGGTCAGTGTAGGAAGGTGGTCAGATATGGAGGTTCTTCTGTATATAAATGAGACTAGCAGTGTTTTTTCTTTTTTTTTTAAAGGCAGAGTCTTACTTTGTTGCCCTGAGTAGAGTGCCCTGGCGTCACAGCTCTCACCAACCTCAAACTCTTGTGCTCAAGTGATTGTCTTGCCTCAGCCTCCCTAGTAGTGGGAACTACAGGCACCCACCACAGTGCCTAGCTAGTTTTAGAGACGGGTTCTTGCTCTTGCTGGTTTTGAACTTGTGAGCTCAGACAGTCCACCCTCCTCAGCCTCCCAGAGTACAAGGATCATAGGCATGAGCCACCACACCTGGCCTTGCAGTGGTTATGTTATTAGGATAGTTGGAAGGATGGAAGGAGTAGTATATATAAAGTGCCTTCAGCCATCCTGGGGTGCTCTTTTATCAGCATATCAGATAGTTCTCAAATCTTAGTATTTGTGGCCTTTGGATTTAAGCCTGGTCTATTAGCCTCTTTTTTCACTTGTTGGAGGTAGTGGCAGTAAGTGGAATATGTAAGCTAGAAGGTACTCCTTTTAGATTTTCAACACTTTGAAAGGAAGGGCTGTGGCGGAAGATAGCACCACATTTCCCTTATCTTCACTCTCCTGTAAGTAGCAGTGATACTGCTAACTAATTATGTATTCAACAAACATTTATTTCATGCCTGCTATGTATCAGACATTGTATAATACTAAGAGCTGAGGAAACAAGCCATTTTTCTTATAATACTTATTTGTATTAGGGTAGAAAGAGAGTACCCAAACATATCATGTCAGATGGTGGTAAGTACTATGGGAAAAAATAAAGCAAGGTGTAAGCACAGAGTGATTGAAAGTTGAATGGAATTCTTATGTTATATAGGATGGTCAACAAAGGCTGTATTTTTGAGCAGAGGGTTAAAGGCAGTGGAGATTGAGTTATAAGAATATCTGAGGATCTGGGGGTAGAATGTTTTAGGCAGAGGAAAGAGCTTAAGTGGAAAGACTCTGAAGTTTATTGTACACATGTTGGAAGCAGTTTAAGGCTAGTAGTTTGAGATAAGGTCAGAGAGGAAGTCTATTTCAGCAAATAGGTACATTTAATTATATATCCACTTAAAGTTGCTGATTTCTCAGTAACTTTGTATCCATTATAATGCTAATATGTAAAAAAGACCATAACTGACTTCTGGAAATTGCTTTACTGTGTTAATGCATGGTGATGTACTATTGTATGTTAATTTTGGAGCTTTGATATTATTGAAGCTCAAAGTAAGTTAAAGAAATTTTTATTTATCAAGATCTCACTTCTGCAGGTACGAAGAACTATTATGCTGTTCTTTATCCTAAGGTGAAAGTATTATTATATTCTTTGTCTCTCTCCTTTTTTTTTTGGAAATGGAGTCTTACTTTGTCACCCTGGGTTGAGTGCTGTGGTGTCAGAGCTTACAGCAACCTCTAACTCTTGGGCTTAAGTGCTTCTCTTGCCTCAGCTTTCCAAATAGCTGAGACTATAGGCGTCCACCACAATGCCTGACTATTTTTTATTGCAGTTGGCCTGGTCTGGGTTCGAACCCGCCAGCCTAAGTATATGTGGCTGGCGCCATAACCACTGTTCTACGGGTGCTGAGCCTCTCTCTCTCTCTCTTTTTTTTTTTTTTTCAGTTGGAGTCTTACTCTGTTACCCTGGGTAGAGTGCTATGGCTTCATAGCTCCCAGCAACTTTAACTCTGGGGCTTGAGCAATCCTGCTTTAGACTCCCAGGTAGCTGGGACTGTAGGCACTGGATACAAGTCATAGCTACTTTTTCTATTTTTAGTAGAGATGGAGTCTTCCTCTTGCTTAGCCTGGTCTCAAACTTCTGCCAGCCTTGGGCTCCCATAAAGCTAGAATTGTAGGTATGGGCCACTGTGCCCAGCCTCTGTCTACTCTTCTATGAGGTGTACTTTACATTTTGCATGTTCCATGTGAATATCCAAGATCTGAGATGTGATCTTTTTTACATATTAGATTTTTCTTTAAAAAAAATTTTTTTTTTCTTTTTTTTGTGAGACAGAGCCTCAAGCTGTTGCCCTGGGTAGTGTGCCGTGGCATCATAGCTCACAGCAACCTCCAACTCCTGGGCGCAGGCGAGTCTCCTGCCTCCGCCTCCCAAATAGCTGGGACTATAGGCGCCCGCCACAACGCCCAGCTATTTTTTGGTTGCAGCTGTTGTTGTTTGGTGGGCCCAGGCTGGATTCGAACCCACCAGCTCAGGTGTATGTGGCTGGCGCCTTAGCCGCTTGAGCCATAGGTGCCGAGCCTACACATTAGCTTTTTTTTTTTTTTAAAAAAGAGAGTCTCACTTTGTTGCCCTTGGTAGGGTGCTGTGGCGTCATAGCTCAAGGCAAATAGCTCAAGGGAACTTATAGGGCTCAAGGGATTCTCTTGCCTCAGTCTCCTGAGTAGCTGGGACTACAGGTGCCTGCCACAACTCCGGCTATTTTAGAGGCAGGGTGTCGCTCTTGCTCAGACTGGTCTTGAACCTGTGAACTCAGGCAATCCATCTGCCTCAACCTCACAGAGTATACCATTACAGACATGAGACACCTTGCCTGGCCACATTAGCATTTTAATGGGTGCAAAGTTATTGAGAAATCAGAGACTTTAAGTGAATATGTAATTAAAACAAATTTCTCACCTCCCAATTCATAGCATTGTAGGAGGTGATATTGCGTATATACACTTTTTGGTAATGTGGGATGAGGGTCACTTCAGAAAAGGATTTGTGAAACTGTTTTTTAGCCTGGATGTGTTAAAATAGTTAATTGATCTGGAGGTGATTTTAGATCTATATTTGGTTTTTTTTTTTTTTTTTTTGAGACAGAGCCTCAAGCTATCCCCCTCGGTAGAGTGCCGTGGCATTACAGCTCACAGCAACCTCCAACTCCTGGGCT
>NW_003852404.1:4101282-4110667 GCF_000181295.1 Otolemur garnettii
AAAAAAAAAAAAAAGAAGGATAATCAGAAAACTCTGTAGTAACAAAATCATGATTTTGGTAGGTGAGAAAAGGAACTTTTTCTTTAGCATTTGTTTTCACAAAAGTAAAAGCCTTTAGTTGACCAGTGTAAGATGGTTATTCTTGATCTTATCAAAAAATTATAGTATTTAACTATTTAGGAATATGTTTTCTTGGCAGGTCAAAATAAGTGCCATTTTTATGCTTCCTTTAGAAGGACTGCACAGAAAAATTTAAAAGTTAACACTCTGAGATATCAGTGTGTACCTTGGTTGGAACACTTTGATAAGATTTAAAAATCTGAAGAATTCTCACTCTTCCAGGTTTCCTATAGATCCCTAAATTCTTCTGACTTTTCCAGAAAGGCAGTGTGGCTGCCCTTTCTGTTCATGCCTCTCTGTGTGTTAGCCTTCTATAGAATCAAAATAAAGCCTACCCATTAAATTTTTATAATAGAGTATGAGCTTTGCTGGCTCTCTTGTGTTGAAGCTAGTTGTGCCCAAGCAATAAGCAATAGCACATCTTTACTAGAGGTTTTCAGACAGCAGTTTGCATATATGCCAAATGGAATACATTTGTTGAATGCTTTGTAATACACCTGTTGAATTTGAGAAAGAGGTACATGTATAATAATATTTGAGGAACACATTATAATGTATTTCCAACCCCTAAATCAGTGGTTCTCAACCTTCCTAATGCCGCTACCCTGTAATACAGTTCTTCACATTGTGGTGACCCCAACCATAAAATTATTATTATTATTATTATTTTTTGAGACAGAGCCTCAAGCTGTCCCCCTGGGTAGAGTGCTGTAGCATCATAGCTCACAGCAACCTCCAACTCCTGGGCTCAAGTGAGTCTCCTGCCACCGCCTCCCGAGTAGCTGGGACCACAGGCGCCCGCCACAACACCTGGCTATTTTTTGGTTGCAGCTATCGTTGTTTGGCAGGCCAGGCTGGATTTGAACCCGCCACCTTAGGTGTATGTGGCTGGCGCCTTAGCCACTTGAGCCACAGGCGCCGAGCTGTAAAATTATTTTTGTTGCTACTTCATAACTGTAATTTTGCTACTGTTAGGAATTGTAATGTAAATATCTGATATGCAGGATGTATTTTCATTGTTACAAAGGAGTCGCGACCCACAGGTTGAGAACCCTTGCCCTAAATTGATCCCTAGACTGTCAGAAAGCTAACTGTGTGTTCTGTAGCAACTTAGGTCAGATGGAAATGCCTTCCATTTAACGCACGCTCTTTATCATCACTTTAGTTATGCCATTGGATAGTGTTGTTTTCATAGGATGTACAAGGCAGAATTTTGCTTGATTATAATATTTGAAAGAACTTTTTTTGCAGGTAAGTTTTCCTGCTGTTTAAAGTAAAACATTGTTGAGTGAAATTTAACTTTTCTCTCCTTTCCTTTTTTCCCTTAATTTTAATGCTATTTTTAAGCCAATTCTTTTGTCTCAAATGCTGTGATCTACTTTAGCTTAAGTGCTACAGGCTTGACGCTTTTTTCTATTAAGACAGTGGTAAACTGTCCCAGAGTCATTGTGGACTAGGGCAGATCAAAGAAAAAAAAAAAACAGATCCTTTGAGACTTGATAGATATCTTACAGCCTTTAAATATTTTGGTAATTTACCATTAAGAGAGAATGGCAAGGATAATAAAGATGCCAGAGGAAAGGCCTGGCTATCAAATGGAATAGCAGTTCCCAGAGGTTTTTGTTTTTAATTGGCATTGGATTATGTTACTCTTATGTTTATATTTGTGTTTCCAGCTGTGTGATTTGACTTGTAAGTCTCTTATAGTCATCATGATTCCAGTCTTATCTGAATGTGTGTAGCTATTTGAAACTTAGTATTGCCACTAGTATAAATGCAGTTACACATCATCTACATGTGTAATGCAAACTAGCAGACTAAGCCCCCAGCTGATATGTTAAATGGATTGGTAAGAAGTCTTTCATATGTTTAAATTGTGTTATCTTCTTACAAGAAAGTGCTCAATATTATTGGCCTGGACTATAGTAATTGAATCACAGCTGAACCTGAATTAGCACAAAGTGAAAAAAATCTTTTGTTTGAACTGGGAGGAAATTTGTTCTCTGTGTGTGTGCTAACTCCCTAAAGTATTAGAACATTAAGTATATGAATTATATTAAAGGAAGTTTAAACAAGCATCATGTTTAAATTTATAAATAATTTTCCAATTCACTTAGGACCTACAAAGAAATTATTACTCTCCTTTTCTCCTATCTGCTACTTTATCTCTCATAGTATGTTAGCAGAAAAGTTATATAGTTTGAGTTAGTTACTTAAATTTTTGGTTTTCCAGTATATTGAAGATAGAAATTATTTGGCTTCTTGCTCATGCTTACATCATTTTGTTTTTGTTTAGTAATAACAATTTATTCTTTGGTATAAAGGAATTTCCCATATCTTGGAAAATGTCCACCTGAGAGGTCATTGTATTACGAAGGTGATGTAGTGTATTATATTAAGAGCTCATTTAAACTTGTTATCCTTTCAAATTGAAATATAGCTTTGTTTAAGCTTCTTGCTAGTCCTAAAGATTATTATTTATAAATGCTTAAATTTATTCCTAGGGGCAAATAGAGGATGGTAGCTATATGGAGACTGAAGCTCAGATGACCTGGGTTGAATCTCTGCTCTCTCACTAGCTATGTGACTTTGGGAAAGCCATCTAACCTTGCTTAGTATCTTAATTTGTAAAATGGGCTTAAAATAACATTTACCTTACAGTTGTTTTGAGTCTTGACAAATGGATATGCATGCTTAGCCTGGAGTCCAGCTTGCAGGGAGTGCTCAGTAGATGGCTGCAGTTACTGCTGTGTTAACATTTATTATTCTTTCCCCCCAGTGTCATGCCCATACTGAGAGGCTCTTTTCTCCACGGGAGTCCCTCTCTTTTCTCTAGCATCCCCCTTCCAGGAGCAGAGATGGAGTGATTAGCTTTTGGTTTTCATAGCATACATGTTTTTTTTTTTTTTTTTTTGAGACAGCCTCAAGCTGTCCCCCTGGGTAAAGTGCTGTGACATCGCAGCTCACAGCAACCTCCAACTCCTGGGCTCAACTGAGTCTCCTGCCTCTGCCTCCCATATAGCTGGGACCACAGGCGCCCACCACAACGCCCAGCTATTTTTTGGTTGTAGCCGTCATTGTTGTTTGGCGGGCCCGGGCTGGATTCGAACCCACTACCTTGGGTGTATGTGGCTGGGCCTTAGCCACTTGAGCCATAGTCACTAAGCCAGGTTCATGTTCTTATTGGGCTTCAAATTTTAGAATGTGAAACATTTTCTCCATTTTTTATGCTACTTACCTAACTCTTAGCTGGGGCATTGAAATAGGACTTAGGTAGCATAGTTGGACAGGCAGTGGTTTGACAAAGTTTACAACCAATTTGAGAAGTTTAACTAATACAACTGTTTAGATCACAGTAGTGGCCCTTTTCTATTATCTGTATAGTTATGGTTATGAAATACAGATGACAGATGTATGAAAGAGGGAATAGGAGAAGTTAAGAGTGAGTAGTAAACATTATTGGGCTTCTGGACAGAAGATGCTGCTGCTCTCAGCGAGGAGCAGTAGGAGGGAAACGCATTAGAGGCGTGTCATAGATTATGATTATGTTTGAGCATGGCGCCTTCAGGAAGATGACAGTGTGGTTACTTAGAGTAATCTGGGTTATAGTTACAGGTCTGTGAGTTGTAACTGTAAGGACAGTGCTTTAAGCATGATAAATGGTAACTACATTCAAAATCAAAGAATTCTGCTAGCTGAGCCGTGGTGGAACAAACTGCAGCTCACAAATTGTTCTTTTCATTAAAACTTTTGTGTATCACTGTTCTTAATAGTGACAGCTTAGGCATTGGAAGGTAGTGAAATGGCCTGTAATGGCCAATATACAAATACGTGTAGTTGTTAGGATCCATTTTAAAGGAACCTAAAGGTTTGCCCTTTTCCTCTCTTTGGGGTTGAAGTATCAGTTGTTTCACACAGCCAAATGGAAAAGTGAAGTGTGCTCAGGTGGTATTTTTGGTATTCTAATTTAGGTTACATATTGAGTCCAATGCTATATTTTTATGTTTCTGGATATTTGACTGTATCTTTGCCTGTGTATACATTTGTAAGTTGAAGAAATGGAGTATACACATATATACAGTGCATTTATTTATTTATTTTCGAGATAGAGTCTTACTGTCTCCTTGAGTAGAGTGCTGTGGTATCATGATAGCTCACAGCATCCTCAAATTCTCTGGCTTGAGCAGTCCTCTTGCCTCAGCCCCCTGAGTAGCTGGGACTACAGGCTTGTGCCACAATGTCTGGCTATATTTTCTATTATTAGTAGAAATAGGGTGTTGCTTTTGTTCAGGCTGATCGCTTTTTGTTCAGCCTCCCAGAATGCTAGGATTATAGGTGTGAGCTACCGTGCCTGGCCATTTCTATTTTATAACTTTTATTTAACAGTCTTTCTTTTTTAAGACAGAGTCTAACTATGTCACCTGTGGTAGTGTGATATGGTGTCACAGTTCATAGCAACCTCAAACTCTTGGGCTTAACTAAGCGATTCTCTTGCCTCAGCCTCCCAAGTAGCTGGGACTACAGGCGCCCGCCACAACTGTTACCCGGCTGGCTATTTTTTTGTTGTAGTTGTCGTTGTTTAGCAGGCCTGGGCCAGGTTTGAATCCAACAGGCTCAGTGTATGTGGCCAGCACCCTAACCACTGAGCCTTTCTGACAATCTTTTAAAATTTAACTTAAGTTTTTTGAGACAGAGTCTGTCTTTGTTGCTTGGGTTAGAGTGCCATGGCATCAGCCTAACTCATAGCAAACCCCAAATCCTGGGCTCAAGTAATCCTTCTGCCTGGGGCTCCCCCATAGCCAGGATTATAGGCCTGAGCCACTTTGCTTGGCCTTATTCAACAGTCTTTATCATGATGCTTTCAGGAGTGTGAATGACCTATACATTTTAGAAATATTATCCTCCTTTCTTAAACTTGTACTGATTTGACATTTTAGATAATTTTAAAACAATCATCGTGGATAATTTTAGAAGCAGTTTTTAAGAGTTGTTGAAATAATAGCATTTGTACATATACATGTGTAGAAAATTTCTGGAAAGGTGCATGAGAAACTTGACAGTAGTTACTTTAGGAATGAAAAGATTGGATGGTGGAAGGTACTTTCTATCTTGTATCTGTGCTGATACTTTATACTATTTTATATCCTTTCTACTATGTGAATTTTTTTCTTTAACAATTACCCCGTGATACTCAAATAAGAAAACCAAGCCAGTTATAGTTAATAGCACAGGATATCTGTAGATCCATAGGCTATAGTTGCATGTATAGTTTTCTTTGTCCTATTTTCAGAGTCTGTACATAACATGTACTTCGTTGTTTTATTTGCCAAATAAAGTTAGCTGACATTCTTTTCTTTTTGAATAGAGTAACATAAGAATAAGAATGATGGCTCGGCGCCTGTGGCTCAAGCGGCTAAGGCGCCAGCCACATACACCTAAGGTGGCGGGTTCGAATCCCCAGCCCAGGCCCGCCAAACAACAATGCTGGCTGCAACCAAAAAATGGCCGGGCGTTGTGGCGGGCGCCTGTGGTCCCAGCTACTTGGGAGGCTGAGGCAGGAGACTCGCTTGAGCCCAGGAGTTGGAGGTTGCTGTGAGCGTGATGCCATGGCACTCTACCCAGGGTGATAGCTTGAGGCTCCGTCTAAAAAAAAAAAAAAAAAAAAAAAAATAAGAATGATTAGTTACATTGTTTGTATTTGTTAGGTAAAGTCTAAGTTGTAGTTGAGTCCTTCGCCCTGGAGGTGTACCAAAATACCCCTGCATTGTGCCCATTAACCCCTCCTTCCTCTACATGAATTTAATTTTGTTTTTCTCTTGTGTGGTAATGTAATTGTTCCTCTACTGGTATCATGTTAGTATTGAGTACTTTGGATACTTGCGTTTCCATTCTTGTGATACTTTACTTAGCAGGATATTCTCCAAGTCCATGCACATAAATACAAAAGATGTGAAGTCTCCAGGCCTGAGCCACCACACCCAGCTGACACATTAACTTTAAGCAGTTCAACATTTCTGTCTTTTTATTTTTTTCTGAATACTGAGGTCTCACTGTGTTGCCCAGGCTGGAGTACAGTGGGTTTTCACCGGTTCTGTCATAGCTCACTATAGCCTCTAACTTTAGATCTTAAATAATCCCCTTGCCTTAGCCTCTTGAGTAGTTAGGATTACAGGCAGGCCACTGTGCTTTGTTTTCAACATTTCTCTTTTTAATATTTTTTGTGTGTTTATTTTCTTGAGAGAGAGTCTCACTTTGTCCCCCCTGATAGAGTGCTATGGCATCACAGCTCACAGCAACCTCAAAATCTTGGGATCAGGCGATTCTTTTGCCTCAGCCTTCTGTGTAGCTGGGACTACAGGCATCTGCCACAACATCTAGCTACTTTTAGAGACAGGGTCTGGATCATGCTCAAGCTGGTCTTGAAATTGGTGAGCTTTGGTGATCTGCCTGCCTCAGCCTCCCAGAGTGCTGGGATTATAGTTGTGAGCCCCTGTGCCTAGCCTTCTATTTTTAATCTTAATACTGGAGAAGTAACTTTTTCTTTGTTTAGAACATCAAAGGAAGTGATGCCTTATACTGTGTCTTCATTGATAATTACACAGTGAGTTATCAGTCAAATTTAGTTAAACTGATAGCTTCTTTACAGCTTCTTCTATTATTTTTTGAGACAGTATCTCATTATGTTGTCCTCGGTAGAGGGCAGTGGCATCAGAGCTCACAGCAACCTCAAACTCTTGGGCTTAAGCACTTCTCTTGCCTCAGCCTCCTAAGTAGCTGGGACTATAGGCGCTCGGCACATTGCCTGGCTATTTTTCTTTTGTTGCAGTTGTGGTTGTTTAGCTGGTCCGGATTAGGCTTGAACCCGCCAGCCTTGGTGCGTGTGTCTGGTGCCGTATCCACTGTGTTACAGGCGCCACGCCTTTACCGCGTCTTGTATTAACTTTATTTTAGTTGGTTAGGTTATGGCAGTGAGGCACAAGTAGTTATGATCCACATTCTTGAGGGTTTACTATTTTAAGAATAGATACAGTGTGCCGAAATGTGAGGTCTGCAATTATAAACCTGTTATTTGTTCATATATAAAGTGCATAAAAGAACATGGAACTGTTAACTTCATTTATAGATTCCCCTTACGTGGCCTTTGAAAAACACCTGAACATAAAAATGAAATGTCTGTCTTTTAACTTTTAACTTTTAATGTGTAACTTTTAACTTTGCTAATGTCTCCTCAAGCAAAAGGGATGGAGTTATCATTGTTGGAATCCAAAAGGAAGCCAGAAGACTTTATTTCCTCTGTAGTTTTTTCAGTGAACTAGATTGTAAAGGTCAGTGTGAAATAGAAATGTGATCCTGGAATTTTGTTTAATAATGAAGTGAAAGGTAATGTAAACGGGGTATGAGTTCTTTTTTGGTGGTCTGTGTCAATAGACAAAGACCCAGTAGGTGGATGCTTGGAAAGCTTTTCTGCGTCCATTGGAAATTTACTTGTTGTAACCAGGCAGCTGAGGCGATATCCCCTAAAGAGGCAGAACTCCCCATCCTCCCCCTTCTCCTGCTTTTTTAATTTTTTTATTTTTTTACTATATACTGGGACATTGAAAGGCTTTCCATTGACCAGAATGACAAAGAGTGCTTTCATCCTCAGGGTTTAGCCATAGCTGGTGTGCAGAGCTTTTGTTAGCCTTGCACTAGCCCTTTCTCTCTCACCACCCCCTAGTCTCATTGTTCTTACTTTGCAGTAGCAACTGTATCATTTTGAGAATTTTACCCCTTATTTTAAAATAAACAATTGCAAATGAAAAATTCAGTTTCTTGTAATAATAATAAACCGGGCAAAGCTTTTCCTTATGGATTTATTGAATAAAGAAAGTGCCTTGATACAGTTAAGTGCCACAGTGCAAGGCTTTGTCTTTTTTTTTTTTTAAATTGATACCCAGTCTTACTTTGTCACCCTTGGTAGAGTGCCATGGCATCATAGTTCACAGCAACCTCAAATTCTTGGGCTCAAGCGATTCTCTTGCCTCGCCTTCCTAGTAGCTGAGACTACAAGTACCCACCACAATGCCTGGCTATTTTTTGTTTAGTTTAGCAGGCCTGGGCTGGGTTTGAACCCACTGGCCCTGGAGCATGTGGCTGGTGTCCTAATCACTAAGCTATGGCACCTAGCCAAGACTTTGTTTTGTCGAAATTATTCTGTTATTGTAAACGTTTCTTTTTTGTGTGGGCTATATGTGGTCTAACTTCATTTTTGGTGCTTGATAATCATTCATCAAATACAGGGATCTTTTACCAGTGTCACGTAGTTTTCAAAGTTAATGTTTTTATGTTCTATTTGATAAGAGGAAGTGAGGAATTTACAGTTAGGTGGATAATTTAAAATCCCTTTTGCCTCAGTTCAATTGACTTATCTCCTGAAGATTAATGTAAATAGGCTCAGTGGCTGTAGTTCAACTGCTAGGGTACCAGCCACATACACATGAGCTGGCGGGATTGAATCCAGCCGGGGCCTGCCAAATAACAACAAAAAAAATACTTGGGCATGTGGTGGGCACCTGTAGTCCCAGCTACTTGGGAGGCTGAGGCAAGAGAATCCCTTAAGCCAAGAGTTTGAGGTTGCTGTGAGCTATGATGCCACAGTGCTCTATCGAGGGCAACATAGTGAGATTCTGTCTCCAAAAAAAAAAAAAACATTAATGTTAATAATGTTGCTTTTGTCCTATACTTATGTAGGAGAATTGCATATATATTTATATATGTAATTAAAAATATGTTTAATCTATCTATGTGTGTATTCTCCCCCTCCCCCAATAAGTCATTTGTTAAGCTACACTTAGTGAGCACCTTTAGTTACATTAATACTATACAGTATCCAGTGGAAAGTATTTGTGACCTTTTAAGGTTCTACTTAATCATCTCAGTATTAAAACAAGTACATGTTAAAATTTTAGATACTAAAGCTTGGTTACATATTCTAAGAAGGGACTATAATATATTCCACATAGTGAAAATTTATTTAGATTATGTTATATAAGCTGTTATATAAATGTATAGCTGAAATCTCAGGTAAAAAAATCTGTTAAAGTTGTTATTGGTTTAGCCACCGTTAAAGTATTGTACCCTTTCCTGTTCCCTTTCCCTTTTCCTTCCCTTCCCCTCCCCTTCCCTTTTTTCTCTTTTTCTTTATAACTGTACCTCATTTGGACCTTTATGTTGGAAAAAGCAGTTGCTTTTGAAGGTCTTAATAGTAGCAGTGTTGTCTTGTGTT
>NW_003852404.1:4110730-4112531 GCF_000181295.1 Otolemur garnettii
AGACAGAGCCTCAAGCTGTTGCCCTGGGTAGAGTGCCATGGCATCACAGCTCACAGCAACCTCCAACTCCTGGGCTTAAGTGATTCTCTTGCCTTGGTCTCCCAAGTAGCTGGGACTACAGGTGCCCACCACAATGCCCAGCTATGTTTTGTTTGTAGTTGTTGTTTGGCAGGCCCAGGCTGCTCTGGTGTATGTGGCTGGCGCCTTAGCCACTTGAGCTATAGGCACCAAGCCATACATTAAGTCTCTGAAGGAAGTGCTATTGTTGTCCCCAGTTTCCAGGAGAAGAAATACACGCTTATACAGGAATACTTACTGTTTGAGCTTAATTTTTTTTTTTGAGACAGAGTCTCACTATGTTGCCCTCAGTAGAGTGCTGTGGTGTCACAGCTTACAGCAACCTCAAACTCTTGGGCTTAAGCAATTCTCTTGCCTCACCTCCCAAGTAGCTGGGACTATAGGGCCTGCTAAAACCCCTGGCTATGAGCTTAAATGTTTTGGACTTCACAGAATTGCTTTTCTTCTTTTTTAAAATAAAGTGGCAATCCTGTATTAAGCACTTCAGTTGATGCCATTTTCCCAGAACCCGTGCTCATTTTGTGTCTCTCTGTCACATTTTGGGAATTATTATAATACAGTAAACTGCCTCTTACCCAGAACTCAAGCAACCACCACTCTCAATCAGCTCTGTCTGTCAACCACAGAGACACAAAGGTGCTCACTAAGTGTAGCTTAACAAATGACCTGGATCTCTCCCCCTCCCCCCAAATTAGCGTTTACGTGCCTCGTGGTCAGTAAAATGCATCATTTTTAGGTCTCCCCTGTGTTCTCTGCAACAGTTTTAAGAGAGTTTTAATGTGTGTTACTTGAAGTTAAAAAACTTAGTAGTGAAATTTAACTAAAATTCTACACTATATTTACAAAGCTGCAATACTATTACATTAAGTGAAGTTTGTCTTAATTTGCTTTTAATCAGTATATTTCAATATTAATGCCAAGTCAATACAGAGTTTATGGTATGATATGGCATAGTATTGAATAAAGAATTTGTTAAGCTTCTTTTAATAGTAACTTTCAAGCAAATGGAAACTAATAAATGGTACATGTATTCAAAATCTACCAATCTCTATGAGTGCTGGATAATGGGGAGATTAATCTGTTAAGGTGATATGTGATCTCTGATGCTTGGTGTTATTATTGTAATGTTACTTTTGTTTTGGGGTGCCCTGAACCAACCATTTATAAGGAAGCGGCTTAATTGAGATACATTGTGTTCTGACTGCTCCACCAACTGGCCTTCTCCTTGGGCCTTCCTATTCCCTGAGACACAGCAATATTGAAATTAAGCCAATTAATAATCCTACTGTGCCTTCTCAGTGTTCGATTGTAAGGAAGTGTTATATGTGTCTCACTTGAAATTGAAAGTTAGAAATGATTAAGCTTAGTGAGAAAGGCATGTTGAAAGCTCAGACACGCTGAAAGCTGGGCCTCTTATACCAAGCAATTAGCCAATAAATGGAACAACAAAGCCTAGTTGATAGCATATCTGTTTACAGCCTAATTTACTGCATTTTAAGCCCATAGTTGAGACCTCCTGTTCTGGAAAAAAGCTTCCTTTCAAAGTATTATAGTTCATTGACAGTGTGCCTGGTTATCCAAAGTGTTCTCCTGGAGCTGTACAAGGAGATTAATATTTTCATGCCTAATAGCACAATATCCATTCTTCAGGCCCTGGATCAAAGAGTAGACATGTAACTTTCAAGCTTACTAATTAAGATACAAATTTTGTAAAGCTAGAACT
>NW_003852404.1:4112822-4113959 GCF_000181295.1 Otolemur garnettii
AAAAAAAAAAAAAAATTCCTAGTGTTCTTTGTCAGTGAATGAAAAGCCCTTTAGATTTTGTATCATGACCTCATTTGCTAACTATTTTTCCATTAATATGTTATAACTACATTGATGGGGGTCTCTGGTGCCCTTCCTTGGTTGGAATAAGGTGTTTCTGGTATACTTAATGTAGATTTAATATGCTTATACATACTTTATTCTGAATATTAATGAGTGTTGAAAACTCTCCTGGCATCTGGATGCCCTGTGAGAGAATATGAATTTCTTAGGGCAGCATATCCACACTGTAAGGAAACAGAGGTCAGAACTGTTTTATTAATTATGGTGAGATATTTTTGCTTTCCTCACTTTACTTTTATTTTCTTTATTTTTGAGACAAGATCTTGCTCTGTCCCCTAGACTGGAATGAATTGGCATTGTCATAGCTCACTGCAACTTCAAACTCCCGGGCTCAAGTGATGTTCCCTGCCTCAGTCTCACTTACTATCTTTTTTTGAGAGAGTCTCACTTTGACACCCTGAGTAGAATGCTGTGATGTCACAGCTCACAGCAACCTCAAATTGTTAGGCTCAAGCGATTCTCTTGCCTCAGCCTCCCAAGTAGCTGGGACTACAGGTGTCCGCCACAATGCCCAGCTGTTTTTAGGGACAGGTTCTCCTTCTTGCTTAGGCTGGTCTCGAACCTGTGAGCTCAGGTAATTCACCCACCTCGGCCTCCCAGAGTGCTGGGATTACAGTTGTGAGCCACCGTGCCTGGCCAGGCTTTGTTATTTCAATGAGGCAATTTTTAAAAAAAAGAGAAGCAAACCTTTTTTGTTTTATTAATAATTTAGTTGGAATAATTATATTACTTTTAGGGATTATATGAAGCATGTTACATGTATTTTTAGATATTCACTACACCCATAAGAAGTGTAAAGATTGTTATTATTCCTGCTTATTTAAAAATTGAAGCTCACAAAATAACTTCCCTAAAATTGTAGAAGTAGTAAGTGGTTGAGCCAGGATATGAATCAGGAATCTTGATATTAGAGTTGACGTTCACATAAAATGTTTGCCAAAATGGGTCTGCATTTTTTCCCTTAGATTGAATATCAATTAATTTAACACTTCTATCTCAAATGGCTTTTTTTTT
>NW_003852404.1:4114079-4116843 GCF_000181295.1 Otolemur garnettii
GTAGAGTGCATTGGCATCATAGCTCACACAACCTCCAACTCTTGGGCTTAAGCCATTCTCTTGCCTCAGCCTCCCAAGTAGCTGGAACTGTAGGCACCTGCCACAATGCCCGGCTATTTTTTAAGTTGCAGTTTTCGCTGTTTTAGCAGGCCTGGGCTGGGTTGGAACCTACCAGCCCTGGTATATGTGGCCGGTGCCCTACCCACTGAGCTATGGATGCCGATCCAAATGGTATTTCTTTGTAATATCTTCTTATGTATATTCTGTCTTTCCTATTCTTTGCATAAAGATTTTCTTCCTTTTTGTTTTCTTTTATAAGTGTAGCATGGAGGTTAAAGATGTAGGGGACAGCAAGACAAAATGATTATCTGTCATATTCCAGAAAGTGTATATCTGGCTAATCTTTATAATAATTCTGTTAGACAGCTTTTATCATTTATGAGGAAATGGAGGTTTGGGGAGGTGAAGTGACTTTCCCAAATTAGAAAGTAGAGGGATTAGGTTTCAGAGTGAGATCTTATTTTTCATAAAAGTGAAACTTTTTCTTCCATGTGCATCTTCCTCGACAGTGTGAGTGTGTTGGGAAAAATACAGGGTCAGCACTTATTTCTCTACTCTTCCCCCCCCCCTTCCTCTTTCTCTGCATACCAAAGGGGGTTGCCTGGGTTGCCGGTGGTATCTTTTTTGGCTGATATATTTTATCTGTGGCGACTGTAGTTGGGTAGGCTGGCAAGAAAAGAGGCAGGATTTTGATTAAGGACTTTGATTTAATGCTTGAGGCAGGTTTTGTACTCTTTGAGGAGATGCTTGGGTTGGCTTTGGTGCCATGACCTTTTCCCCCCAGTCTTCATGTAAGAACATGATCTTTTGGTTGTTCAGATCATGCCTTATTATGATTAATCTCTATCCTAAAATCTTTTACTAAAACAAAAAGAGCAGCAAGGAGCTTGGGGTTCTCATTAGCTCTGAAACTTACTTTCTGTGAATTCTTCAGCTAGGGATCTTTCAGTAAAGTTTCTCATCTAACTGGAGAAAGGATATTAACATAAGAAATAGTGAGAAGACAGTGTCCCGTGTTCTATCATGTAAGGTACCATTTGTTGAACACCTGCAGTATACCAAGTTCTCTATAAGGATTATTTATCTCATTTAGTCCCTGTAATAGTTTTTTGAGTTATTTATTATCTCCTTTTACAAATAATAAGTAGAATAACTGAGGATAAGTGAAAGGAAGCAATGTGATCTTTTATTACAAAGTAGGGATCATCTTTTTTTTTTGAATTTCAGGTTAATGTGAGGGTACAAACAACTAGTTTACGATATTTGCAGGAATCTAATTTGAGAAGTGGTTGGGAGTTGGAAGGATTTAGATTAGTACAGGGAAGAAGAAAAGACATTCCGTGTATTGGAAGTTGCAAGATCAAACAACTGTCAGGAAAAAGCCTGATATTTTTTATTCAGGAGAGGCTTTGAGTTCAGGAGTAGAAATAAAGGTTACGTAGGGATCCTAGATACTGGTGGTATTCAATCACAGAGTTTGGACATAGAGGTAAAAATTAAAAATCCCATTTATTCATTGATGGTCATTATGTTCTTGAAGATTGATTTGTCTGAAAATATCATATTGTGTAAGTTGAAGAGGAGAAGACTCTTAATCAGGAAAATCCAAGTAGTTACTGCAGATAGAGGTTACAAAAGAAGAAATAAAGATCTGAATTGGCGTGATGGTGATTGCCTTGGGAAGGGGAATGTGAGGATGGCGTCTAGAAAAATTGTAAAACTGGTATAGAGAGGTAATTGAATTTGTGTGCTAAAATCGTATACTAGCAATTAATTGCATATTAGTTAGTAGTTGGACTGGTGTGTTAGTGTAGAGGTATCCTAAGTTGACCAATTTTAACCAGTAGGATTTTTTCTTGAATTAAAAATAATTTAAGAAAATTATTTTTGGTTTTTGGAATCATTATATTCTCCTCTGTGGAGATTGTTGATAAGAATGTAACGGGTTTGAGTAAGGCCATGGCTCACATTTATAATCCCACTTTGGGAGAGAGTGGTGGGAGGATTGATTGAGCCCAAGAGTTTGAGGTTGTAGTGAGCTAAGATGATACCACTGTGCTCTAGCCATGGCAACAGTGTGAGACCTTGTCTCAAAAAAAAAAGAAGAAAGAAAAAGTAGTCTTTGTTCCTAGAGCAAAGTTGGAAATTGAGTAATGGTAGAAACTTGTTTTGATGGTTGATTCTGAAGCTGTATAGAGTCAAGAGTACTTCTGAAAACTTTTTAAAGGGGTCATGTCAGATATTACCTTACTGTGTCTGAGTCTAGCACAGTCCATTTTTCTTCCAGATTATGTTTTTTACCTTTCTGAACACAGAGCAATTCTGTTATTTAGGGGCCAGACTATACATGAGAAATTATGTACTTGACATTAGAGTTGTAGTTAGGATCTTGAGAACCAAAGAAATTTTTTTGCTTCTGAAGTCTCATGGTGACTGTGGAGCATATGTGTTCCTTGAGTGGAGTGACAAGAGTCAGCACTCCTCGTATTTCTCCCTCCTCCCCTCTCCTTTCCCCATGACATGGTTGAATTTGTGTAAGTTAAATATTAGAATGATGGGACTTTATAGAGGCAGTCTCCACGTTATGAACAAGATAGGCTGTTGGTTCTTAAGTTGAATTTGTATGTAAGTTGGAACGGGCATATTTACCTGTTACCTGTAATGGCCTCTGTGTGTTGCACGTAAGCTCAGTGTATGTAACTTG
>NW_003852404.1:4118053-4121899 GCF_000181295.1 Otolemur garnettii
GCCTCCCAAGTAGCTGGGACCACAGGCGCCCGCCACAATGCCCGGCCATTTTTTGGTTGCAGCCATCGTTGATGTTTTGGCGGGCCAGGGCTGGGGATTCGAACCCGCCACCTTAGGTGTATGTGGCTGGCGCCTTAGCCACTTGAGCCACAGGTGCCGAGCCGCGAAGTTTTATAGATATTTTTAATTTGCAAAGCCATCCAGTTTATTAAATTTATTTTTAGGTACCAAACACTCATAATAAAATTTAATGTGAGGTTATAGATTTTAATCCTGTTATATTTTTTAAATTTTATTTTTTAATTCTGGTTTTATGTTTTCCAAGCTTTGTAACCCAGGACAGTCTGAATTTCTGCTTTTGTCTTTATATAAGTCACATTTTTCAAATTGGTCCTGTATTTAGAATTGTATGCAACTTTATTTTTTTTAATAGATAGAGAAACCATATATGACTTTTAAAGCTAGTTACAGGCAGTAGATCTTGAATATCTAGATTGCTTACTTAAACATTTTAGTAAGTTAAAAAATTTTCAGATTAATATGAGGATGCAGATGATTAGGTTACATTGTTTGTGCTTGTTAGGTACAGTTGGAGTTGTAGTTGAGCCTTGGAGAGGAGTGCTGTGTCCCTTTACAGGTTGAGATCCCTCTCTTTCCCTCCTCCCCTTTCCCCTTTCCCTCCTCTTCCCTCCTTCTCTCCCTCCCTCCCTTGAATTTGGTTTTTTCTTGTGAATGTATAGTTGTTTCTTGTTTGGTTTCAAGTTAGTGTTGCATATGTTAAATACTTTTCCATTCTTGTGATACTTTACTAAGAAAGAATGTGCTTCATCTCCATCCAGGTTAATACAAAAGATGTAAAGTCTCCATGTTTTTTTTGATGGCTGAATAGTCTTCCATGTATACCTACACCACAGTTTATTAATCTATTCATGAGTTGATGGGCACTTGGGTTGATTCCATATCTTGGTGATTGTGAACCGAGCTGTGATGAACATTCTAGTGCAAATGTCTTTATAGTAAAATGATTTTATTTCTTCTGGGTAGATAATTAATGGGATTGCAGGACCAAATTCTTCTCGATAGCTGCATGGCAAGAACAAATATATTCAGTAATCTACATTTTCTGGCATGTGACAATGGGTGAATTGATTTGGCTAATGACGCTAATTTTTCAGATGTAAATAAGCAAGGCAGTTTTCTCTAGCATCTCTTTGTGCTGAGAATTGATATTATTACTCTGCATCTGGTAAGTTGCTTACCTTGGGAAGAGCTAGTTAAATTAGAATTAGCAAGTTTTATAGCAGATAGAAATTCTTCCAAGAGGTGAGCATTATCTGTATTCACCATCAAGAGTAGCAAAGATCAAAGATTGTAGATATGGAGCAGGTTGCATTGTATGTCATCATTCATAAATATATATATATATATATGTTAGATGCTCCAAAAGACCTACTTTTAACTCACCATGTCTTGATTCTGGCTCTTTTTTTTTGTTTTTGCAGTTTTTGGCTGGGGTTGGGTTTGAACCCCCCCCTCCGGTATATGGGGCCAGCACCCTACTCCTTTGAGCCACAGGTGCCACCCAGATTATGGCTTTTCTAAGCTCTACAGCGGGGTCCTCAAACTTTTTAAACAAGGGACCAGTTCACTGTCTCTCAGACCATTGTAGGCCCGGACTGCAGGCCCCAGGACTAGTCGGCTGCTAAGCAGGACAGGCAGTGGCAGCAAAAACACTCGGCCTGCTGGGTAAATGTCCTAGCCAGATAAATGTCCTAGGCGGGCTGCATGTGGCCCGTGGGCCATACTTTGAGGACACGTGATCTACAGAATGAAGTTGGGAAATTAGTAGGAATTTGGGAGAGATGTCTTAAACTTTAAAGCTTTGTCGTCTTGACAGTTCAGAGAAAGGGAAATCATGATCATTATTGAAGAGCTACTTACAAAATTAAATATTGCCTGTTATGTGCTAAATCCATCACAAGCCTTATTTTGTTAAATGTTCCCAGCAGTTCTACAGAGTATTAATGAGGAAAACTGAAGCTTGCGGAAATCATGTCCTTTTCCAAGCTACCAAATGATGAATCTGGTGTTCACATTTTGGTGTTTTCTACCTTTGAATTCCATACCCTTCTAGTGTGCCACTTGTTTGTCAATACTTGGGAATGTGCAACACAGTCTGAAATAACTGAAATAGTTGATTTTGTCCTAAAATAGATCTTGTGTTTATAGTAAGTGACAGGTTAAGAAGGTTATTGTCTATGGCAGTGATTCTCCACCTTCCTAATGACGCAAACCTTTAATACAGTCCAAAGGGGTCACAACCCACAGGTTGAGAACCTCTGTGGTACAGCCTCCCAACTAGTCATCTTTGTTCCTTTCCTACCCTTCTCCAGTTTATGCCTTAGAGTAGTCTCTAAAAATAATATGAAATTAATATTATGGGCCTCTTCTGTTTAGATCCTGCCTTTGTTGCCTGTCAATTATGGAAGAATTCATACTGCTTACCCAGCCCAGCAAGCCTCTGAGTGATGGAGCTCCTGCTTAAATTCCTGAACTCCGTGACTGCTACTTTCTGCATAGCTCCCTTTACTCTAATCTCCCGTTATCTTTGAACACAGCTCTTTCCTATGTAAGGCCTTTGCATTTGATACCCCCCCTTCCTGGAATGCTCTTTCTCTTGCTTTTCATAGGGTGGGCTCATTTGCATCATTCTGATCTCAATTCATGTTACTTCTAATGTATCTAGAATATGCTTCTCCTCTCATGCTATTTTTATAATTTTCTTCATGCCTTTTTTACCATCCGAATTATCTAGTTTGGTCTGTCTGCTCCTAACAGAATGTAGTACTACAGGTGTGGTAATGTTGTCTGTCTGGTTTACTACTTTGTAGCTACTCATAAAGTAACTTGCTCAGAATGGATGAAGAGAAGGAGGTTATTAGCTGCTTTTAGTCAGGCTTTTTTAAGCATTTGTCTTTCTAGTACCAGTTTCTTATATCATATTGCTTCTAGTTTGGGGGCAGAAGGGGGAATTAATAGGGATTGAATGTCAAATACCAGGCATTGTGCGGAGTATTTCATGGAGTGATTTAGTTAATCCTCAGAGGAATTTGTGGATGTTTTTACTTATCACCATTTTATAATTGAGGAAGCTGATATTTAGAGATTACCTATGACTACACAATTTACTAAAAACTAAAGCTAGAAACGGAACCCAGGAATGTCTGTCTCTGAAGCCCCTGTAGCAAAAAGTGGTAGGGAATTCTGTGGAGAAGCTACCTGTAGGAAAGTAGGATTTTGATCATTTAAAAACAAGGTGAGATGGATCTTTCTTAATTCTTTTTCTCCTCTTCTCTTTCATCCTTCCATTGCTTTAAGCCTATCCTTAAGGTCACCATTTATCAATCCTTCAAATGAGATGAATCATTTTCACTATTCTCTTGGGAATTGTTTATAAATTTTCTATAAACCTCTTAAAGTTGGATTTATAAAAGTTGAGTTAAAGGGAGAATTTAGCATTCCTTTTTGGCTGCCTGCTTGCCTTTTAAGAAGTGGACATTAAGAGTGGGAGACTAAAGGGCCTCACACCTGTAATCCTAGCACTCTGGTAGGCTGAGGCGGGTGTATTGCTTGAGCTCAAGAGTTCAAGACCAGCCTGAGCAAAAGCGAGACCCTGTCTCTAAAAAATAGGCATGCATTGTGGTAGGCACCTATAGGTAGTCCTAGCTACTCGGGCTGCTGAGGCAAGTGAATTGCTTGAGCTTAGGAATTTGTTGTGAGCTATGGCACAACAGCACTCTACCCAGGGCAACAAAGTAAAACTCTGTCTCAAAAAAAAAAAAAAAA
>NW_003852404.1:4122295-4125249 GCF_000181295.1 Otolemur garnettii
AAAAAAAAAAAGGTAGCCTTTGAAATCTGTCGAATGTATGTAGCTGATGTGTTACCCAAATCTATGTCTGGAGAAGTCCAGCACCTCAGTGTGTTTTATTATTACGTTATTATCAAGACCTTTTGAATGATTCAGAGGACACAGTTGGAATTGCTATGTTGATGACATTTCTTTGAGGTAGACATTTTTGAGGAGAGAGGCTTACTTTGTTGCCTTCTGCCTTTGCTTTGTCCATGTGGATTGATTATATATTAATCTGAATTGGGTGCTATAAATACTATTAAATATTATTAGTCTGTCTTAGAATTAAACCTTGAGGTTATTAGAATCATTTTGATTCCTTTTTGTTTGTGTATGTCATTTTGTCTCGCATAAACTGTATTTTTGTCTTGGGTAGAAACATTAACAGTATAGTTAGCAGCCATTTTCCTGGCAATCTGTATTTTTCCTTTTTTAAAATTATGTAGGGTACGTTTGGGAATAAACTTAAATATGACTTAGAAGAAATTAGTTGGTAGTATGTGCTGAGTTGTATCTGAGTTAAGAGAAAATAAGAGTTAGTAATGAAGGCTTTTTTAGCTAAACACTTTGGAATTAATGTATCTGGATTTGTTAAAAATCTAATATGGTAGCTCAGTGAGTAGGGCGCCAGCCACATACACTGGAGCTGGCAGGTTGGAACCTAGCCCAGGCTTGCCAAACAACAGTAACGACTACAACTGAAAAAAAAAATAGCTGGGCATTATGGTGGGCACTTGTAGTCCCAGATACTTGGGAGACTGAGGCAAGAGAATTGCTTAAGCCCAAAAGTTTGAGGTCGCTGTGAGCTGCGATGCCACAGCACTCTACCCAGGATGACATAGTGAGACTCTGTCTCAAAAAAAAAGAAAATCTAATTCTGTATAGTGTTTCTCAGTTGTTAATATCCAAATGATGATTTCTAGAGACATTTGTTGCAAAAAACACAAAAAGCATAAGCTGGAAATTCTGAAATCCAGAGAACTTGAAGAACTCATTCTTTTTCTGATAAATTTCGTAAATCTCTGGACAAATGGGAAGAAGTTTGAATATTCATCTGTTATGCAGTAGGGTTATTAATGTGTTTCATTAGGGGTGCTACCTAGATTCTGCTGGGGGTTTTAGGTAATATATATAACTACTGGGGGTTTTAGGTAATACATAAAACTACTGTGCTAGCTTTCTAATAATGGAAAAGTTCTGAATTCCAGTAAGGAATTTTGGATCTTTATTAACAGCCCCACACAAGATTGAATTAAAACAAGGATTAAAATTGAGTATTTTTATTTCCTTGTACTTCCAGTGGCAAAAGATGAATAGCAATGAAAAAATATTGTTTGGTTTTTGTTTTTATTGTTTAGAACATTGATTTTTTTTTTTTTGAGACTGTCTCACTGTGTTGCCCTCAGTAGAGTGCCGTGGTGTCACAGCTCACAGCAACCTCAAATTCTTGGGCTCAAGCGATTTTCTTGCCTCAGCCTCCCAGTAGTTGGGACTACAGGAGCCTGCTACAATGCTTGGCTGGTTTTTTTGTTGTTGTTGTTGTTTAGCAGGGTGGGTTTGAACTTACCAGCCCTGGTTGGTGCATGTGGCTGGCACCCTAATCATTGAGCTATGGGCTCGGAGTCATGATACTTTTTTTTGTTGTTGTTTTTGAGACAAAGTCTCACTATGTCACTCTCTGTAGAGTGAGATATTGTCATAGCTCATAGCAACCTCTAACTCTTGGGGTTATGGGATTCTCTTGCCTCAGCTCCTGAGTAGCTGGGACTATAGGTGCCAACCACAATACCTGGCTATTTTTTGGTTGCAGTTGTCATTGTTGTTTAGCAGACCTGGGCTGGGCTTGAAGCCGCCAGCCTTGGTATATGTGGCTGGTGCCCCACTCACTGAGCTACGGGCGCAGGCCCCGAGCCAGTCATGGTATCTTTTAAAGACACATTCTGTGATAGATTCAAAGAAAGAGTAGATGTTTATAGTGTTTAGGTTTGAGAATACATTCTTTGTTTTTGTCCACATAGTGAAGTTATTACTCCTTAGATAAATACAGTTTTAATTGCTTGGTTTGGTCACTGAGGGTACTCTACTTTATTGAACATTTTACATGCTTTATGTGTCTGCACTTGATAGCTTCAAACTCTGCACCTTTGAGATAACATGTATCAGCCATAACAGGATAATTTTATACCTGGGATTGAGATGGCCTCTCTAGGTAAATAGAAATTAGCTGAGGGTGCTTTACTGTTACCACTTGAAGGCTCCATTCTGGAATTTGCTTGTCTCTCCACTCTCCAGTAGTATAGCTCATAGTCATTATCTTTTATGAGGCTTTTCTAGTCTAGGAAAGGGTTTTTTAGATAACTTTATTCACATAAAATACACATACCATAAAATTCACTCATTTAAGCTGTATAATACAGTGGTTTTTAAAACATTCATAGATAGGGATGACGCCTGTGGCTCAAAGGAGTAGGGTGCTGGTCCCATATACTGGAGGTGGTAGGTTCAAACCTGGCCCTGGCCAAAAACAGGAAAAAAAAAAAACCTAACAAAACATTCATAGATACATAGCAGCCATCACCACAGTCAAGTTTAGAACACTTTTTTTTTTTGAGACAGAGTCTTGCTGTGTTGTCCTCGGTAGAGTGCTGTGGCATCACAGCTCACAGCAACCTCCAACTCTTGGGCTTAAGTGATCTCTTGCCTCAGCCTCCGAAGTAGCTGACTACAAGCGCCTGCCACAATGCCCAGCTATTTTTTATTGCAGTTGTCATTGTTGTTTAGCTAGCCCAGGCTGGGTTTGAACCCACGGGCCTTGGTGTATGTGGCTGGCGCCATAACCACTATGCTATCTACGGGCGCCAAGCCTATGTTTAGATCATTTTTACCATCTCAGAAGGAAACCCAGTATCCATTTGTTCACTCCCTATCTCCTG
>NW_003852404.1:4125787-4138713 GCF_000181295.1 Otolemur garnettii
CACCATATCCTTTTGAGCCACAGGTGCTGCCCAGTGAAATATTTTAAATTCAGTTTTGCTGGCTAGCCTTTTTTTAAAAAATGGGGAGATGATGGGTACATATTGGGGAAAGTAGTAGATGAAATAGAAAAAGGAGGAAACAATTGTCCATTTCTGTATAGTTAGCAAGACATACTGGGGCCTTTGTCAGTAATTTCCATTTAATACATTAGTCTTCCTGAAATTCTGCTTATACTTTCTTACTTTATTCTACATGCTCTGATCATGGACCTAAAGTTTGGAGACATGTTGAATAATTTTGTTTGTTTTGAGTTTCCATGGAATGTTCATCATGGGAATCACTTTTGGTAAGATTATTTAGTTACGTTAGGAAATTTGAAATTCTTCATTTTTAAATGTCAGTAGAGAAGTAAGATAATTGGATGCATCTCAATAATTGGATGCAGAAGCTTGGGTCATTGGCAAAGTTTTGTGGTGATAATTTTCTCATACTGCTAAAGCAATCCATTTGTGAATTCTCTTACCCTTAACTCACTCTTCTAGAATTCCGAGAGGACCTGTGCAACAGCCTCTGGAGGATCGAATCTTCACTCCCACTGTCTCAGCAGTCTACAGCACGGTCAGTATCTGACAGATGTTTTGTTATATTGTGTGTCTGCTTTTGCACTTGAGCTCTTGGTATTACAGGCAATGTTTGTCTGATCAACACAGGATAGATTTTTGATGAAAAGTTCAACAAAATTCTGAATAGAATTAAATGTTATAGGTAAGGTGAACAGGCCCTTTCCCTATTATGTAAGAAGTAGAGGTGCACCAAACATTATGTTAAGATAGATTTATTTGTACATCTGTCCTCTCGTTTCACTTTCTGTATACTGTATCACTCTCTGACTTGTATTATGATTTTTTTTTTAGACATTGAGCTTTATTTTTTCTTTTTGGATTTTTTTCTTAAAATTTTTTGGTGTATTTACTTTTTTTTTTAAACGACAGTCACCCTGGGTCGAATGCTGTGGCATGATCATAGCTTACCGCAAGCTTAAACTCCTGGGCTCAAGGATTCTCTTGCCTCAGCCTCCCGAGTAGCTGGGACTGTAGGCACGCCCTGTGATGCCTGGCTAATTTTTCTATTTTTAAAATATTTATTTATTTATTTATGACAGAGTTTCACTGTGTTGCCCTCAGTAGAGTGCCATGGTGTCCCAGCAACCTCAGACTCTTGGGCTTAAGCGATTCTCTTGCCACAGTCTCCCAAGTAGCTGGGACTACAGGCACCCTCCACAACGCCTGGCTTTTTTTTTATTGTTGGGGATTCATTGAGGGTACAAGAAACCAGTTTACACTGATGGCATTTGTTAGGTAAAGTCCCTCTTATAATTGTGTCTTGCCCCCAAAAGGTTTGTCACACACTGAGACCCCCACTGCCCTCCTTCCTTCCCTCTCTGCTCTTCTTTTCCCCCACCCCTCCCTCCTCTCTCTCTGTCTCTCTGCTCTCCCTTCCTCCACCCCCCCCCACCATGTACTAGGTCATTAATTGTCCTTATATCAAAATTGAATACAGACGATTCATGCTTCTCCATTCTTGTGATGCTGTATTCAATCAAAATTGACTACAGAGGATTCATGTTTCTCCATTCTTGTGATGGTTTACAAGTAATGTGTTCCACTTCCATCTAGGTTAATACAAAGGATGTAAAGTCTCCATCTTTTTTAATGATTGAATAGGATTCCATGGTATACACATACCACAGCTTGTTAATCGATTCCTGGGTTGGTGGGCATTTAGGCTATTTACATATTTTGCCTTGCTGTTTTTTTCTATGCAGTTGTCATTGTTTTTTTTGCTGGCCTGGGCTCGGTTCAAACCCACCAGCCTTGGTGTATGTGGCCGGTGCCCTACCTACTGAGCTACTGGCACTGCCAATTTTTCTATTTTTAGCAGAGACAAATTCTCTTTCTTGCTCAGGCTGATCTAAAACTCCTGAGCTCAAGCCAACCTCTTGCTTTGGCTTCCTAGAGTGCTAAGATTGCAGGTCTGAGCTGTTTCAGCAGGCCTGATTTTTGCTTTTTAAAGCTACTGACGTATGGGCAGTGCCTGTGGCTCAGTGAGTAGGATGCCAGCCCCACATACTGGGAGTGGCAGGGTTGAACCCGGCCCCGGCCAAACTGCAAGCAAAAAATACTGGGGGTTGTGGTGGGCGCCTGGAGTCCCAGCTACTTGGGAGGCTGAGGCAAGAGAATTGCCTAAGCCCAAGAGCTGGAGGTTGCTGTGAGCTCTGATGCCACGGCACTCTACCGAGGGTAACAAGGTGAAACTCTGTCTCTAAAAAAAAAAAAAAAGCTACTGCCGTATTTGTAATCCTTTTATGAGTTACAAATGTGTTTATGTGTGTTATATTTTCTGCCTGTTCTGGAAGGATGAAGGATTTTAGGCAGTAAAAAATTAACCTTAAAATAAGATGGTGTTCACTTTATAATAAATTGTTTTTATTCTTAGTAATTTAAGGCACTCTTTCACTTATACAGTGTTATTGTGCACATTGTTAACTAAATGGGTAGGGTCATGGTTGACATGATTGACCAAGTGCTTTGAAGTCCCTAGTCTTCCCTTTTGTCAGCTTTAGGATTATGTATTGATTATTAGTCTCCTAGCATTTAGGCTTATTAGTATTATTTCTGTGTTGTAAAATAAAAGCTTACCCTCAATCCACCATTGGGAGCCCATATGTTAGTTTTATTGAGTTGGTTAAATTCTTTTAAAGATAGTTAAGACTCCTGGGTAATCAGTCTTCCAAAATTATTTAGTGATTTTGCTTTTTCATGTCTGGTACACAAGATTTATGCCCTGTGGTCAGCCCTTTTAGATAGGTTTTCTGCTTTCTGATTATTAAAGAAGCATCAATAGATCAACTCCACTTTTGGAATACACTCATGGTATATGTTTTAGGCTGGTTATGTTGTATTAATAACATTTGTATTAACCTAGTTTATAGAAGTTTGTCCTTAAAACATTTTTAGGGATGAGAAAAGGAGCTTATGTCATATTCTTCATTATCCGTGAGTGATTGATCATATGAACAAAAAAAACTAAGGAAATATTTTTTAAACTCTACTTAGAGCTGCATATATATGGCACATGGTAGAGGGGAAATGGCACAATTAAAGAGGCATAAGTTAATTTGAAACATATTAATTGATAACTTTCCTAGATTGGCATGCTTCTGTAAAACATAGATACTGTGAAATTTTACTGTCTTGTATACCTTTTTAAAGAGAAATCAGATATAACTGTTAATGTGTTTTTAGTATATTTGTAGAAATAAACTTAATGGGATGATAACATTGCTACAAGAAGCAGGAGTCCATATTCTAGGAGATTGGAAAACATTCCAATTTCTTATGAAAAATTTCAATTAATACTTTTAATTACTTCCTAATATATAAATTGCTCTTTAATACTGTTAAGTGTCATGATCATTTTTAGTCAGTTTACACTTTATAAATAAAGTCTTACTTGATTCTGTTACTCTATATCTTTATATAATAAGAAAATTATACTTTCAGGTCTTTATCCAAGTCACTGTTAAGTATTGTTTAGGCCAAGATATCAGTGGAGACACCTCTCCAGAGATAAATTTATCCAAAGTTGATTAATATTCCTCAGGCAGTAGTGTCTAGCCAGATATAAATCCACTTAATTATCCTATCATCTAGCACTGAATAACATTCTGCCATTTTTTTTTTTTTGCTGGGGCTGGCTTTGAACCTGCCACCACTGGCATATGGGGCCAGCACCCTACTCCTTTGAGCCACAGGTGCCACCCTGTTTGTTTTCTTTTTGAGATAGTCTCGCTCTGTTTACTGATTGAATGCTACGTCATCATAGCTCACAGCAATCTCAAGCTCTTGAGCTCAAGTGATTCTCTTGCCTCAGCCTCCTGAGTAGCTGGGACTGCCGGAGCTTGCCACAACATCCAGCTGTTTTTAGACACGGGCTCTTGCTCTTCCTCAGGCAGGTCTCTAACTCCTGAGCGCAAGTGATCCACCCACTTTAGACTCCCAGAGTGCTAGGATTACAGGTGTGAGTGACTGTGCCAGACCCGCTGTTTGTTTACAGTAGTAAATCAGTTGAACTAATTTTTTTTTTTTTTTTGAGATAAGAGTCTCACTGTGTAGCCCTCTGTAGTGTGCTCAGGCACCACATGCTCAGGTATCACAGCTCACAGCAACCTCAAACTCTTGGGCTTAAGCAATTCTCTTGCCTCTCCTTTCAAGTAGTTGGGACTAGAGGCGCCTGACACAATGCCCAACTGTTTTTTGTTGTTCTTTTTTTGGTTGTTGTTAGCAGGCCTGGGCTAGGTTTGAACCCACCAGCCTCTGTGTATGTGGCCAGAGCCCTAACCATTGTGCTATGGGCGCTGAGCTAGTTGAACTAAGTTTTTGACCTATACTTTTTTTAGGACCATTTTACTTATTTTTATTTCTCAGTTTTTCTTTTGATACATGCATTCAATGTGTGATGATCAAATTAAGGTAATTAGGATCATCTAATCACCTCAAACATTTATCATTTCTTTGTGTTGGGAACATTTCAGATTTTCTAGCTGTTGTGAAAGATGCAGTAAATTATTGTTAGTTATAGTCACCCTGCTTTGCTGTTGAACACTTAGAATTTATTCCTTCTAACTGTATTTGTGTACCTAGTAGCTGGCCTCTCTTCCTATCTCTGCCCCTCTCTATTCTTGGTTCCCAGCCTCTGGTGACTATTATTCTACTATACAATCTACTTTTTTTTAACTCCCACATATGAATGAGAATAGAAACATTTAACTTTCTATGCCTACCCTAGTTTAATTCACTTAACACAATGACTTCCAGTTGGATCTCTGTTATTGTAAAAGACAGTGCTTCATTCTTTTTACTGTTGAATAGTATTTCATTGTGTTTAGTTACCACATTTTCATTATCTATTCATTGGTTATGGACACTTAACTTCTTTCCTATCTTGGCTATTTGAATAGTGCTGCAGTAAACATGGGCATGCAACTATCTCTTATTCTTTGATATAATGATTTCCTTTCTTTTGCCTAAATATCCCATCAGTGGGAGTTATGGATCATATGTTAGATTTAGTATTTTTAGGAACCACCATACTATTTTTCTTTTCTTCTTTTATTTTATTTTATTATTATTTTTTGACAGTGTCTCACTCTTTTGCCCTGGGTAGAGTGCTATAGTGTGTCATAGCTCACAACAACCTCAAATTCTTGGACTCAAGTGATTTTTTTTTTGCCTCAGCTTCCTGAGTTGCTAGGACTACAAGTGCCTGCCACAATGCCCAGTTTTATTTTTAGTGGAGACCACTCAAGCAGTCCACTCAACTTGGCCTTCCAAAGTGCTGGAATTACAGGTGTGAGCTGCCCTGCCTGGCTGCCATACTGATTTTCATAGTGGTTGCCATAATTTACATTTCTATGAGCAGTATACCAGTGTTTTCTTTTCCTTACAAACTTTGCAAGTCCATTTCATTCTTTCTTCCTTTTTTCGTTTGAGACAGAGCATCATTTTCTTGGGTCTGGTAGAGTGCCTGACATCATAGCTCACAGCAACCTTAAACTCTTGGCTTCAGGCCATCCTCTTGCCTCAGTCTCATAAGTAGCTGGGATTAAAGGTACCCACCACAACACTTGGCTATTTTTTCGAGATGAGGTCTTGCTCTTGCTCAGGTGTTGAACTCATGAGTTCAAGTAATCCACTTACTTTGGCCTCCAAGAGTGCTAGGATTATAGGAGTGAGCCACTGTGCCTGGCTTTTTTTTTTCTTTCATTTTTTTTGGGGAGACAAGGTCTTATTGTATTACCCAGGCAGGAGTATAGGGACTTCCTCATAGCTCACTGCAACCTCAAACTCGTGGGCTCAAGCAGTCCTCTTGCCTCAGCTTCCCAGTAGCTGGGACTGTACGTACACACCACCGTGCCCAGCTATTCTTTTATAGATAAACTGTGGGTCTTGCTCAGGTTGGTCTTGAACTTCTTGGCCTCAAGCAGTCCGCCTCCCTTGTCTTCTCAGAGTCCTAGGATTACAGGTGTAAGCCACCTTGCCTGAACTGTTTTTTTTTTTTTTTTTTTAATAATAACCATTTTAACTGGAGTAAGATGATGATATTGTCATTTTGATTTCCATTTTCTTGATGATTAATGATGTTGAGCATGTTTTTGTAGCCATTTGTAGGTTTTGAGAAATGTCTATGAAGGTCATTTGCTTATTTTTAAATTAAATTATTTATTTTGCTGTTGGGTTGTACTTTTTATATATTCTGGTTATTAGCCCTTCTTTTTTTTTTTTTTTTTTGAGACAGAGCCTCAACCTATCCCCCTGTGTAGAGTACCTTGGCATCACAGCTCACAGCAACCTCCAACTCCTGGGCTCAAGCAAGTCTCCTGCCTCAGCCTCCCAAGTAGCTGGGACCACAGGTGCCCGCCACAGCGCCTGGCCATTTTTTTTTGGGTTGCAGCCATCATTGTTGTTTGGTGGGCCTGGGCTGGATTCGAACCTGCCACCTTATGTGTATGTGGCTGGCGCCTTAGCCACTTGAGCCACAGGTGCCGAGCCTATTAGCCCTTCTTAGGTGAATACTTTGCAGATATTTTCACATATTTTGTATGTTGTCTTTTCTTTTTTTCTTTTTTTTGATACAGAGTCTCACTATGTTGCCATTGGTAGAATGCTGTGGCGTCACAGCTCACAGCAACCTCCATGTAGCTCTTGGGCTTAATCGATTTGCTTGCCTCAGCTTCCCAAGTAGCTGGGACTGCAGGCTCCCACCACGATTCCTGGCTATTTTTTGTTGCAGTTGTCATTGTTGTTTAGCAGGCCTAGGCCAGTTTCGAACCTGCCTCCCTTAGTGTATGTGGTTGGTGCCCTAAGCACTGAGCTAGGAGCACCGAGCCTAGGTAGTCTTTTCTCTCTGTTGTTTCCGTTGCTGTGTATAAATTTTTTTAGCTTAATGTAATCTTATCTGTTCTATTTTTGTTTTTGTTTTATGCTTTTTTGGCTTTATCCAAAATATCTTTTTTCATACCCAGGCTCTGAAGTGGTTCCCCAGTGTTTTGTCTTCTAGTAGTTTCATGGTTTGGGGGTTTTATGTTTAAGTCTTTATTCATTTTGTTATTTCTTTGTAAGAGACAGCGTCTTACTCTGTTGCCCAGGCTAAGAGTGGAGTGGTATAACCATAGCTCACTAAAACCTACTTGAAATACTGGACTCAAGTGATGCTCTGGCTAGGCCCCTCAAGTAACTGGAATTACAAGTTCATACTGCCCTGCATGGCTAATTAAGAAAAACTTTTTTTTTTTTTTTGGTAAAATAGTCTTACTCTGTTGCCCTGGGTAGAATGCCATGGTATTGTAGGTCACAGCAACCTCAGACTCTTAGACTCAAGCGATCTTCTTTCTTCAGACTCCCAAGTAGGTGGTCCTATAGGCACCTGAAACATTATTTGGCTAGTTTGTCTATTTTTATTAGAGATAGGATCTCACTCTTGCTCAGGCTGGTCTTGAACTCCTGAGCTCAGGCAATCCACCTGTCTCAGCCTCCCAGAGTGGTGGAATTACAGGTGTGAGTCACTATGCCTGGCCCTAATTTTTTTTTTTTTTTTTTTTAAGGGATGGGATCTGGCTCTGTTAGTCAGGCTGGTCTTGAACTTTGGGCCTTACAGAGTCCTCTTACCTTGACTTTTCAAAGTCCTGGAATTATAGGCATAAGCTACTATGCATAGCTCATTTTGATTTGATTTTTGTATATGGTGAGAAATAGAAGCCTAGTTTCAGTTTTCTGCGTTTGGATACCCATTTTCCAGCAGCATTTGTTGAAGAAACTGTCCTTTCATCAGTGCATGTTCTTGATGCCTTTGTAAAAAATGAGTTGGCTGTAAATACATGATTTTATTTCAATTTTATTTCTTGGCTCTCTGTTCTCTTCTGTTGGACTTTGCTTCTGTTCTTATGCTGGTACCATGTTGTTTTGGTTAGTATAGCTTTGTAGAATATTTTGAAGTCAAATAGTTAGATGCCTCTAACTTCATTCTCTTTGCTTAGTATGCTTTGGTTATTTGGTGTCTTCTGTGGCTCCATGTGAATTTTAGGATTTCTTTTGATTTCTGTGAAGAATGATTTTGGTATTTTGATCAGGATTACAGTTTTGATTTTTCCGCTTGTTAGAAATGTCTAAAAAAACCCCATTGACTTGTACATGTTATAAAAAATAAGTGAAAACTACATGGTATGTGAAAAGCTGTTTAAGAAAAAGGAAAAATGGCTTGATGCCTGTAGCACAGTGATTACTGCCAACTACATATACTGAGGTTGGCAGGTTCGAACCCATCCCGGGCCTGTGAAACAACAATGACAACTAAAAAAACAAAAAAAGCCAATAATGACAGCTGCAACAATAACAAAAGTAGCTGACGTTGTGGCAGGTTCCTATAATCTCAGCTACTTGGGAGGCTGAGGCAAGAAAATCGCCTAAACCCAAGAGTTTGAGGTTGCTGTGAGCTGTGACTATGTAGCTGTGAGTAGTTGAGATAACAAATGTGCACCACCTTATCCAACTCACAAATTTAAATTTAAAAAAAGAAAAGAAAAAGGAAAAAAGGAAATGTCTTTGGAAATGTAAAGAATCAAATAGTTTTTTTTTTTTTTTAACTGTTTTTTTGGTCTTGTTTTTTAGAGACAGGGTCTCACTCTGTTGCCCAGAATAGAGTGCAGTGGTGCCATTAGCCTTCCACTTTGGTCTCCCAAAGTGTAAGGATTACAAGCATAAGCCACTGTGCCCGGCTAAGAGAATTTCTTTAAAGTATATTAAGCATAAAAGTGACTGCCAGTGTTTTAAGAATTAGAAAAATGTTTTAGAGCTGGAGTGATTTCTGTGTGTTGCCCCAACTCCTGGGCTTAGACAATCCTTCTGCCACCTCTCTCTCCTGAGTAGTTGAGATTACAAATGGGCGCCACCTTATCCAACTCACAAATTTAAATTTAGGTTCTTTTATATCAAAAAGCAAAAGTTAATTATCATGTAAAAATTTCAGTAAACAGACAAATAAGCTTTGTTAGTAATTCCTGGGTGTTTACTAATGAATCTTTTTACAA
Organism: Otolemur garnettii; assembly: GCF_000181295.1. Lineage (NCBI taxonomy): Eukaryota > Metazoa > Chordata > Mammalia > Primates > Galagidae > Otolemur > Otolemur garnettii. The sequence continues at coordinate 4,134,934 of NW_003852404.1, forward strand.
TATCCAGTTACTCCTAATAAACGGGTTAGAGGGCTTTTGGTAGTGTAGTCAGCTTCATGATATTACTTCTTCCAATCCATGAACACGAAACGTTTTTCATATTTTTAGTTATTTTTCAGTTTCTTTCATTAGTGTTTTATTATTCTCCTAGTAGAGATCTCTCACTTTCCAGGTAATTTATTCTTAGGCATTTTATTTAGTCTTTTGTAGATGTTGTAAATGGAATTGCTTTTTAAAAATTTCTTCCTTCTCTAGTTGGATGTTGGTGTATAGAAGTGTTATTGCTTTGTGGATATTAACTTTATATCCTGCAACTTTACTGAACTTAGGGAATTTAAGACTTTGGTAAAGCTTTTAGAATTTTCTGTTAATAAGATTATGTTGCATGCAAAGAGGGACAGTTTGACTTTGTCTTTTTCAATTTCTATGCTCTATTTATTTAGTGTTTTTAATGCCATATCTTCCAGAAGAGAATATGTTCTTTATTTCTGTCCCTTGTCTAATTGCGGTGGCTAGGACTTCCGGTACAGTGTGGAGTAAAGGTGACGAGAGTTGTTATCCTTTTCTCGGTCCACTTCTAGAGCAAAAGCTGTCAACCTTTTTCTGTTTAACATAAGGTGTGGGTTTGTCATTTAATGTACTTTTATTATGTTGAGGTGTGCTCCTTCACTATACAATTTAAGTTTGTGTTTTTTTTTTTTTTTTTTTTTTTTTTGAGACATGATCTTACTATTTGCCCTGGTCAGAGTACAGAGGTATCTTTAGAGCTCACTGCAACATAAAACTTCTAGGCTCAAGAGATCCTTCTGCTGCAGCCTCCCAAGTACCTGGGACCACCATGCCTCACGAATTTATTTTTGGTACAGAGAGTTTCACTCTTGCTCAGGCTGATCTCAAACTTACAAGCTTAAGCAGTCTTCCTGCCTTGACCTCACAGAGTGCTAGGATTACAGGCTTAAGCCACTACGCTTAGGGTTTGTTTTCCTTTAATTGTGAAGGGATGTTCAGTTTTTATCAAGGGCTTTTTCTGCATTTATTGAGTTGATCGTATGATTTTTGTCCATTCTGTTGATGTGATATATCATGTTTATTGATTTTCCTATGTCAAACCATTTTTATAGCCTTGTGATAAATCCTACTTGATCACAGGGAGTGGATTTTTTAATATTCTAATAGGTTTTGTTGGCTAGCATTTTGTTGAGGACTTTTACATCAGTTATAGTGACCTACAGTTGATTCTTGTTTTTTTTTTTCTCCTGTGTCCTGGTCCTTGTCTGATATTTGGATTAGGAGGGTAATGATGCATTTGTAGAATGAGTTTGGAAGAATTTGTTAAGAATTTGCAGGGAATTGATACTTAACCCTTCTTGAAATGTTTGGCAGAATCCAGCAGTGATGTTATCAGATTCTGGTGTTTCCTTTGATAAAAGAGTTTTTATTACTGATTCAATCATATTTTTTGTTTTTGGTCTGTTAAGCTTTTCTGTTTCTTCTTGGTTCAGTCTTGGTATGTTGTATAGGAATTTGTCCATTTTTGTTAGGTGTTCTAGTTTATTAGTATGTAATTGTTCATAGTAGTCTATAATGATTTTTTTATATTTCTACGGTATTAGTTGTAGTGTGTCCTTTTGTGTTTTTGATTTTATTTATTTTGGACATTTTTCTTGGCTAGCCTAGCTAGTAGTTTGTTGATATTGTTTATCTTTTCAAAAAAACAAGTTATCTTTTTATTGATCTTTTGTATTTTTTAAGTTTCAATTTTACTTTTTTTTAAATTTCAGGTTAATGTGAGGGTACAAACAACCTGGTCAAAATACTTCATTTTGTTACGTAGAGTCCCTCTTCCTGTTATGTCAGTCATACTACCTTTAATCTGATATTTATTACTTATTTTTTGCAAATTTTGGTTTTAATTAGTTCTTCTCTCCTTCCCTGAGGTGTACATCATTTGGTTGTGTATTTGAAATTTTTCTACTTGTAAGATGTATGCGTGTGTTATTATAAAACCTTTCATATTGCTTTCCTTGTATGTCATAGTTTTTTTGTATGTTATATTTCTATTTTATTTGTCTCAAGAAATGTTTAAATTTACTACTTAATTTCTTCATTGACCCATTGGTTATTCAGGAGCATGTGGTTTAATTTCCATGTATTTGTATAGTTTATAAAGATAACTTGATATGATTTTAGTTCTTTTAAATTTATTGAGACTTGTTTTGTGGCCTAACTTGTGGTCTATCCTGTAGAAGGTTCCGTATACTAATGAAAACAATGTATATTCTATAGCCATTGGATGAAATGTTTTATATCTGTCTTGTTAGATGGTTTAAAATCTGGTTTACAGCTGGGTGGGGTGGCTCACACCTATAATTATAGCACTATAGGAGGCCAAGGCAGGAGTATTGCTTGAGCTTAGGAGTTCAAGACCAGCCTGAGCAAGAGCTGAGACCCTGTCTCTACTAAAAATAGAAGTAATTAACCAGGTGTTGTGGCAAGTGCCTGTAGGCCCAGCTACTTGGGTTATTGAGGCAGGAGGATTGCTTGAACCCAGGAGTTTGAGGTTGCTGTGAGCTGGGCTAAGGCTATACCACTCTAACCTGGGCAATAGAGTGAGACTCTGTCTCAACAAAACATGCAGTCTGAATCCTAGGTTTCTTCTTTGATTTTCTCTCTGGATAATCTGTCTGTGTAATGCTAAGAGTGGGATGTTGAAGTCCCCAAAATTATTTTATCATAATTTATCTCTCCCTTTAGATCAAATAATTTTTGCATTTAATATATATGTTCTGTCTATCGTTGGGTGCATATATACAGAGGATGCAAAAAAAGTATGCATAGTTTAAGAAAGGAAAAAACTGTATTGAATTTGTAATGCTCAAGTCATGTTTGACTTCTTTAATTACACAAGGTGCTGAATGTGACTTGTATTCATTTTTTGCTATTGGTATATATTGAGTGCTACAATTTTTAATACTGTTTCCTTTCTTAAAATGTGTTTTTTTGGCATCCTCTTTGTTTAAGTTGTTATATCCTTTTTTGGTTTATGTCTTTCTATAATGGCTTTCTCTGATTCTTTTTATTTTTGACTTATACTTTGTTTTATTTGACTCATGCTTGGTTTTGGTTTTTGTTTGCTTGGAGTGTATCTTTCCATCTCTTTACTTCCAGTGTATGTGTGTCTTTATAGGTAAAGTGGGTTTCTTATAGGCAGCGTATAATTGGGTTATCCGTTTTTTATTATTTTTATTTTTTTTTATTTTTGTTGTTGGAGTTTGGCCAGAGCTGGGTTTGAACTCACCACCCTTGGTATATGGGGCCGGGGCCCTACTCACTGAACCACAGGCGCCACCCATTGAGTTATTAGTTTCAAAATTTATTCAGCCAGTTTATGGTTTTTAAGTAGGAAATCTAATCCATTTACATTCAATGTTATTTTTGATGTGTATTTAACTCCTTTGCTTTGTTAATTATTTCTAGTTGTTTTGTATATTTTTTGATCCTTCCTTCCCATCTTACTATCATTGCACTTTGGTGTTTTCTGTAATGATAAAGTTTTATTTTATACTTTTTACTTTTCTATGTATCTGCCTTAGTAGTGAGTTTAACATTTTTTTGTGTTCCATGATGGTGATTGTTGTCTTTGGGCCTCTAGTCCTTTTTTTAAAAACAGCTTTATAGAGGTATATATATATACCTGTGTATTTTTATTTATATATACCTGTATTTTTATTTATATATACCTGTATTTTTATTTATATATACCTGTGTATTTTTATTTAT
>NW_003852404.1:4138982-4145045 GCF_000181295.1 Otolemur garnettii
GAGCCTATAGAGGTATATTTAATAGTAATTAAAAAGTGTATAATTTGATAAGATGTATTGCACATATATACCCCCCACGATACTCTTTTTTTTTTTCTTTTGAGGCAGTCTCACTTTGTCACCCCTAGTAGAGTGCTGTGGTGTCCTAGCTTATAGCAACCTCATACTCTTCGGCTTAAGTGATTCTCCTGCCTCAGTCTCCCAAGTAGCTGGGACTATAGATGCCTACCACATTGCCCAGCTATTTTTTTTTTTTGTTGTTGTTGTTGTTATAGTTATCATTGTTGTTTTGTAGGCCTGGATCAGGTTTGAACCTGCCCTCCCCCAGGGTATGTGGCCAGGGCCCTAGCCACTGAGCTATAGGTGCCGAGCTGATGCCTGGTTATTTTAAGAAACAGGGTCTCACTCTTGCTCAGGCTGGTCTTGAACTCTTGAGCTCAAGCAATCCACTTGTTTCAGCTTCCCAGAGTGCTAAGATTATAGGTGTGAGCCACCATGCCCGGCCTTCCCCTATAATACTTAACTACGATCAAGGAATTTTCCCCATCAGTCACTTAAAAAAATTTCCTTATGCCTCTTTCTAATCCTTCCTTTTTGCCTTTTCCCATCATCGATCTGCTTTCTGTCATTATTGATTTTTATATACATATATATATATATTTTTTCTCCCCTCCCCTCCCCTGGAACAGAGGCTTACTTTGTTGCCCTTAGTAGAGTGCTATGGCATCATAACTCAGAGCAATCTCAAACTCTTGGGCTCAGGTGATTCTCTTGCCTCAGCCTCCCAAGAGGCTGGGACTACAGGCACCCCCCACAGCGCACAGCTATTTTTAGAGATGGGGTCTCACTCTGGCTCACCTCTCTAACTCATGAGCTCAGGCAGTCCACCCTCTTTGACCTCCCAGAGTGCTAGGATTACAGGCATGAGCCACTGTGCCTGGCCTTGATTTATTTATATTTTTTAGATTTCTGTAGAAATGGAATCATGCAATATGCACGTATTTTTTCTACTGAACATAATTATTTTAAGACCCCCCCTGTCTTTACTAAACATAGAAAAATTAGATGTCAGCTAATTTAATGCACCAATCAGATGTCATGGTGCATGCTGGTAGTCCTAGCTCCTTAGGAAATTCAGGCAGTAGGATCACTTGAGCCTAGGAGTCTGAGGTTGCAGTGAGCTACAATGATGCCACTGCACTCAAACCAGGGTAATAGAGCAGGATTCTATCTCAACACTGCCACCCCAAACAACAAACGAAACCATGTTATTGTGTAAGTATTTAATATCCAATGTCATCTTTGGAATGTCTAATTTAATAACAATAGAAAAGTAAAGCCATTTAATGAACTAATAAATGTGTATCATATAAAACTTTTAAAATTACAGGGTAAAAGACTTGTAATTATAATTACCTACGTGTTAAATACTGTTTATATATATATATTTCCTCTTTTTACTTAGCCATATTTAGCCATTGCCATATACTTACAGATATTGCTTTATTTACAATAATTCCACACAAAATACTTATGTAGAAATCATGGAATTTTAATAGAGTTGCCCAGGTGTTATTGCAGTTGTACATTATTGTCACATTATTTTGAGAAATTATTTCTCTCTTTTTCATTTATATGGGAATATAACATTGGGAAAATAACTCCTGTACTTTTCGTTTTTTTTTTTTTTTTTAAATTGAGATTGTTTTACTTTATCACTTTAGGTAGGGTGCTGTGGCATCATAGTTCACAGCAACCTCCAACTTTTGGGCTCAAATGATTCTCTTGCCTCCCAAGTGCCGTGTTTCCCTGAAAATAAGACACTATCTTATATTTATTTTTTCTCGAGAAGACACACTAGGGCTTATTTTCAGGGGATGTCAGGCACTGAGCCTGTAACAGGTACTTTTCTAAGCATTTTATGTGTATTAGTATATATAATCCTTAACAAATTGTATAAGGTAGGTTATTTATATTCTTTTTTATTAGTTGGGTGAACAAACACAGAGTAAAATATCTTGCCCAGTGTCATCCCACTGGTATGTGGTAGAGGCTTCATTTGAATTTGGTAGTTTTTTAGCATATATTGAGTGATTATTATGTTCCAGACACTGTGCTAAATGCTTTACATTAATGATACCATTTAGTCCCTATGAAAACTTTTATTTATAAATAAGGAAAATGGGGCTTGGAGACATCACATTATGTAATTTGAATACAGATCTGTCTTTACAGTTCATATGAAATACTGCATTCTACTGCATGAGAAGCTGCCTTTAAAAATATAAAACTCTCGGCTTGGCGCCTGTGGCTCAGGCGGCTAAGGCGCCAGCCACATACACCTAAGGTGGCGGGTTCGAATCCCCAGCCCGGGCCCGACAAACAACAATGATGGCTGCAACCAAAAAAATGGCCGGGCATTGTGGCGGGTGCCTATAGTCCCAGCTACTTGGGAGGCCGAGGCAAGAGACTCACTTGAGCCCAGGAGTTGGAGGTTGCTGTGAGCTGTGATGCCATGGCACTCTACCCAGGGGTATAGCTTGAGGCTCTGTCTCAAAAAAAAAAAAAAAAAAAAAATCTGACAAATACGTTAACAAGACATATTTAACTTTTTTGGGATTAGAACTCCTTTAGAAATCTATAAGATCTTTTTGTAGAACACTGACTATGCATTTTTCTAAATTGTGTCTACGAGTGTTCAGTGATTCTTAGTGGTAAGATCTTCTAGCCTGGACCAAGACTCCCATTGCAGGGGTGCTGTATTGCACTGTGAACCTAATTCCCAATATGTGGAAATAGATCAATTATACCGTCAGTTACACCGTCCACAGTGTATTAAGTGGACATGTATCTTACTAAGATTTTGCCTACCCTTCCTTAAAATATTTCTTAAGGAAGCGTGCATATATATAACTAAATGTATTTATAAATAAATAAATATATATATATTTTAATTCTGGACCTTTTTTCCTTCTCATCTTGAATTATCTCCTGCATAATGACATTTATGAATGTTAGGATTTCTTGTTGATATTTAATGTGGATTTGTTCATTAAACATTAAATCAGGCACCTAATTAAAATATTGTTTAACATATTATTTACTTGATTTTTCTCCTTCAAAAGAAAGCTTAACCTTAATGATAACAGAGATACTCTGGTATTAAATGTCAGTAATAAATGGCTTTTGAGTTTCTCAGTAAAGAAAACAGTAGAAAAAAGAATCAAATTTTTAATGTTGCAAACTTTGATAATGTGTTTCTTTGAAATATGGGCTATTCCCTTCAGGACCATTTTGCAAAGTATTACATTCGTTATAAAAAAAAAACCCCACAATTGACGTGGGGACCAGTTGTAACTAAAATAAGTTATGGTAAATTGGACTGTCATTATTGTGTGGTGAATGGAGTTTTAATTATTTTAAGGAAAAAGAAATAGAGATCATTATTTCAAGGCATGGATTTATTATTGCCATGAAATTAGTGGCTTAAATAGAGAGCTCAGTTTTTGTTGTTGGCTTTAATAGACACTGGAGCATTTAACTTCTTTATACAGTCCCTTTTTATGTTTTAAAAGCACATCTGGTTGTCAGAGGAATCCTATGGGGAAGATTTTGTAAAACATTAGAAATTTGTCCGGGGTGGAGCCTTTGGCTCAAAGAGGTAGGGTGCCAGCCCCATATGCTGGAGGTGGTGGGTTCAAATTCAGCCCCGGGCAAAAAAAAAAACAAACAAAAAACTGCAAAAATAAAAAAAGAGAGCAATTTGTCCATTGTGCATAGAAACTGTCCTTCCATGGTTATTTAATTGCCATATAGAATGTAGAATGTTCAATGGAAAGATACTAGTTTCTCCCCCCACCCCCAATCCAGATATTACTTTCTTTAGCTATTAATAAATCCCAAAGAATAGGGTGACCAGACGTCCCGTTTTTGGCGGGACAGTCCCGCTTTTCAACAGTTTGCCCCGTGTCCCGCAGCATTTTAAAAAAGTCCTGATTTTTGGAAAGAATGCACTAATGGGCGGGAACAAGAAGAGAATATACAGTTTTTGGCTGCCATGTGGCTATTTCGCCAGAATATGAGTTTTATATTATTTTTGTTAATTTTATAATGTTAAACTGTAATAATAACAAATAATTGCTGAGAAGTGATTATTGAGAACTGCTTATCAAAGTTTGCATTGTTGTCAGGCCCTGCCCTGCCCTGCCCCCCGCCCCGCCCCTCTGGCCATGTTGTCCCGCCTTATCGATGTTAAAATCTGGTCACCCTACCAAAGAACCTTTATGTTGTTACTTTTTAGATTTTCAAAAATCAATGGTATGTTTTTGGTCTTCATTTGTTGAATAAGCATTTGTTTGATAACTTTCTTAAAAATCTGGAAAAATTAATTATCAGTTTGTCAAATATTTATTTCAAAGTTTTTCAAAGGAAGTGACTCTGAAAGGCTAATTTAGAGATTTTTTTTCTCTTTACAAAGACATTTATGGAAAAGAGAAGGAGAGACCTGGGTTTGGGGGCACACGCTAGTAGTCCTAGCTATTTGGGAGGCTGAGGTGGGATAATCCCTTGAATGCAAGAGTTTGAGGCCAGCTTGGGTAATATCGGAAGACTGTCTCTAAAAAAGGGGGAAAAAAGGAAAGAGGTACATTAACATAATGAAGTTTTGGTCAGCATTGAACCACACATAGGATGAGTGGTTCCATGAGTGTTTTACTCTATCTTTGCTGTACCTTCTCAGTGTTTAGATACATAAATATCATTGTGTTACGGTTGCCTGTGGTGTTCAGTACATGCTGTGCATGTCTGTATTTTAGGAATAATAGGCTGTACCATATAACCCAGATGTGTAGTATGTGATAATATCCAAGTTTATGCAAGTACTCTCTATGATGTTCACACAAGGATGAAATCATCTAAAGAAATATTTTTAGACATATTTGTCATAACTGACATAGGAATGTAAGAGTATTGAAATGTATAACTGAAGATGATTTGACTGATAGACTGGGTGGGAAGCTGTCTGGAAGAAAAGACATTAAAGCCTGAAAATTGTCCAGGTGCTTTATTAGAAGTGCTAATTGTTTTTTAAAAATATTTATTTATTAATTTTTGAGACAGAATCTTACTTGCTCACCCTTGGTTGAGTGTGGTGGTATCCTAGCTTGTAATAACCTCAAACTCTTGGGTTTAGGTGACTCTCTTATCTTAGCCTCACAAGTACTGGGATTATAGACTAATTGGTTTTTAGAAGCTAATAATTTTAATAAAAAGTTTTTTTTAAAATTCAGGTCGGGTTTACAGACAAATTTCTTTTCTCATTTGTTGGCCTATATTCTGTGGAAGAATAATAGTGGAAAAGAGAGTTTTTTAATTCTATATGCTTATACTTTAGCTGAAAGGACAAAACATTCTCAAGTAGCCATATAAGAAATAGTGAAATTTGGGTGAATTAGTAATAGGAGGGTAATATTTATACCTGAGTGGCCACTTGTGTGCAGCACTGTTGTTTATTAGTACTCATTGAGTCCTATTCCTGTCTATACAAGGATTGCAAGGAGGCAATCTGATGATGAGCCTCGTTAGTGATGATTGCTATGAGTGGATGCCGGGGCACAGAGGATAGTGTGAACCTCTTTGGCTTTCTCAGCTACCTCACTGGCTCATACAGTTTTATAGGCTAATCTGGAAAGCTGTCTACCTAGTTCTAGATAGCAGATTTTGTTCACTATAAAATTGATTTATGTACCTGTTAGAAAAATTGAAACTCAGAGAAAAATGGCGGGAAAAACATCACCCATGATCCTGCTAACAAAAAGTTAATGCTGCCCATTGACATGTTTGCAGTTGTTTTGCTATGCATTAAACCAAAAAAACAGTTAGTGTCAATGTACCACAAATTCTCATCTTCCTTTTTTTTTTTACTTAAAATTATACTATAAGCAGCTTATCATTTAAAAAATGTTTTTCTTGGGTGGCACCTGTAGCTCAGTTGGACACTGAGGCTGGTGGGTTCAAACCCAGCCCAGGCCAGCTAAAACAACAATGACAACTGCAACAAAAAAA
>NW_003852404.1:4146596-4159300 GCF_000181295.1 Otolemur garnettii
AGTTATTGTTTTAAAACGTTCACATTCTACTCTTAGAAAGATTCACTTGTACCCCTATAAGATAAACCTCAGAAGTGATCCCTCCAAAACCCCCCCCCACCCATTCCTCCCTCCCTTCTTCTTTTAATCACTTTTTGCTTATATTTTGGAATTCTGAGTTTTGGACTTTGATTTAATTTTAGTTTAGGACATTACTGGTTTATTTTGATGATCTTATATTTTTTTCTTTCAGAATTATTATAAGTAGAAAAATAAACCATATTACTTACATAGAGTGAGCATAGTCTTAAGTGTGTAAGAATTAGCATTAACCACATTCATCTAGAAATAATTTTTGGCTTTAGCTTTTGTCTTTTATTTATAAATTTCAAACCTTTTTATCTTTTCATTTCCTACTTTTGTTAATTAGCTCTTAGATGTTACCTGGAATGTTGATAGTAAGCTTCTGGATTCTCTCTTCTCTCCCTGATTCCTCTTTTGAGCTTAGATTTATATATTCAACAGGCTATTTAGTACTTCCATTTGGATATTTAATAGGTATTTAAAACTTTACATTGGGCTGAGTTTGGAGTCTCACACCTGTTACCCTAGCACTCTGGGAGGCCAAAGTGGGTGGATCCCTTGAGCTCAGGAGTTGGAGACCAGCCTAAGCCAGAGTGAGAGCCCCTCTTTCCTAAAAATAGAAAAACTAGCCAGGTGTTGTGGTGGGTGGCTGTAATTTCAGCTACTTGGGAGGCTGAGGCAAGAGGATCCCACAGGAACTGTATTAAAGGGCCTGTCGCAACCCACAGGAACTGTATTAAAGGGCCAGGGCATTAGGAAGGTTGAGAACCACTGAGTTTGAGGTTGTTTTGAGCTATGATGCCAGGGCATTCAACCCAAGGCAACAGAGTGAGACTCTGTCTCAAAACAATAACAAAAAAACTTTACATTGTGGATAGAAGAAACAATAATAGAATTAAATTATATCATCCATATGAAAGTGACAGCCTTTTCATATAGTGTATATGAAAGTGATGACAATCAGAGATGGCTTTTAAGTTTATGGCTGAAGCATTAGGTGGTTAGAAGTATAGACTGAGTAGTCCTGATTCAAAATGCTTGAGACCTGAAGTGTTTTGATTTCATAAATTTTTCCAAATTTTGGAATGTTTATATTATATTGGTTTAGCATCCCTAATTCAAATGTCCAAAACTTAAAGTGTTAGAATGAGCATTTCCTTTAAGTGTCATGTCAGTGCTTAGAAGGTTCTGGATTCTGGAGCATTTTAGATTTTTTGATTTAGGATGCTCAATTAATGTTACTATGAGCTAAGATTAGAGGCAGGATAGATTTAGGGAAAAGGGTAACCAAAGTAAACTCCATGAAAGCAGAGATTTTAGTCTGTCTTATTCCATGCTCCTAGAATAATGCTTGGCATAAAGTTCTCAATAAATATATGTAAAATGAATCAATCAGTCAATCAGTTCTCATTTCTTTCCTTCCACCTCTTCAGTCAAATCAATAGCAAGTTCTTTTGGCTCTGCCTCTAAGATAAAACCCATACTGGACCACTTACTTTTATCTTCATTGTTACCAATGTGGTGTAAGCCACTGTCTGTTGTGGCCAAGATTCTTGTGATAAGTTTGTTTAAGTTTTATTTTTAAGTAAGGGGGAGTCAGCCAGGTGCAGTGGCTCATTCTTGTAATCCTAGAACTCTAGGAGGCCGAGACGGAGGATCCCTTGAGCTCAGGAATTAGAGAACCATATGAGCAAGAGTGAGACTCTGTCTCTACTAAAAATAGAAAAAATTAATTGGGTATTGTGGCATGTACCTTTAGTCTGAGCTATTCAGGAGGCTGCGACAGGAGGATCACTGGAACTCAGGAGTTTGAGGTTGCTGTGAGCTAGGCTGATATGGGGCACTCTAGACTAGGCCACAGAGTGAGAGACTCTGTCTTTAAAAAAAGGCAGGGGGGAGTCTTGCTGTGTTACCCAGTCTGGTGTGCAGAGGCTACTCAGAGGCATGATCATAGTGTTCACAACTTTGAACTCCTGGGCTCCAGAGATCCTCTTGTCTCAGCCTCCTAAATAGTTGGGACTGTTGGCCCTTGCCAGTGTAGTAGCTATTATTTTTTATTTTTTTTGATACAGAATCTCACTTTGTCACCCTTGGTAGAGTGCCATGGGGTCACAGCTCACAGTAACCTCAAACTCTTGGGCTAAAGTGATTCTCTTGCTTCAGCCTACTGAGTAGGTGGGACTACAGGCACCAGCCACATGCCCAGCTAGTTTTAGAGATGAGTCTCGATTTTGCTCAGGCTCGTCTTATACTCCTGAGCTCAAGCAAGCCACTGGCCATGGCCTCCCACAGTGCTAGAATTACAGGTGTGAGCCACTGTGCCCAGCCTGCAATAGCTTTTGACTAATTTGTCTCCTTCCTTTCATTTCTTTTTCTTACACAACAACCAAATCGATCTTTGGGAAACATCAGATCTGGTCACACTCATAATAAAATCCAAAGTCCTTACCATACCTACAAAACCTTAACTAATATCAACAACCATTTCTTTTTTTTTTTTTTTTTTTTGAGACAGAGCCTCAAGCTGTCCCCCTGGGTAGAGTGCCATGGCATTACAGCTCACAGCAACCTCCAACTCCTGGGCTCAAGCGAGTCTCCTGCCTCCGCCTCCCAAGTAGCTGGGACCACAGGCGCCCGCCACAGCGCCCGGCTATTTTTTGGTTGCAGCCGTCATTGTTGTTTGGCGGGTCCGGGCTGGGGATTCGAACCCGCCACCTTAGGTGTACGTGGCTGGCGCCTTAGCCGGTTGAGCTATAGGCGCCGAGCCAACAACCATTTCTTTTTAGCCTGATGATTTACTAACCTCCTCTCCTCTGGTAGCACTTAGTCACATGGCCTTCAGCTCCTTGACCTCAGGGTCTTGTACCTCTTATTTTCTCTGCATGTGAAGTTTTTCCTGCTGGTTTATTTATTTCTAAAGCTGTATAACAAATTATTATAAACATAACAGCTTAAATCAGTGCTATTTATTTTCTCACAGTTGCTATGGGTATAGGGTCTTGGCTGAAATTAAGGTATTGACAAGGGCTATAACCTCATATAAATCTTGGAGTTTATATCCATGATACTCGTTCAGGTTGTTGGAAGAATTTCGTTTCTTGTGGTTGCAGGATGGAGGTCCTCATTTTCTTTCTGGCTAGTGGTTATTTTAGAGGGGAAACTTCTAGAGGCTGTCCTCTGGTTCCTTGCTATGTAGCCTTCTCGTAAGATGGCAGTTTTCTTGGTCTTGGAGGCCAGCAGGAGAATTCAGGCCTCTCCCAGGTAATCTTTCTTTCAATTAATTCAAAGTGAACTGATTAATTATCTAGTCAGAGGAATGATATCCCATCATATTTACTGGTCTCACCCATCTGCAGGGGAGAGAATTATATAGGCTGTATATACCATGGACAGGAATATTGAGAGCTATCTTAGAATTCTGCTTATAATAATTCACTCTCTGGTCTTTTAAGGATTCATATATGGTCTACTTTTATTACCTTTTATGCCTAAACAGTTTTGGAGGGCAGGTATTTTCTTTCTCCTTTATTTTTTTTCTCTTTCATATTAGCATTTTTACTGACATGCAGTAGGCATTCCATTGTCAAATGATAAAAACAGCTAGTGATTCTCTTTTTCTTGTTTCTGTTGAGTAGTTACTAAATAAGAAAGGGAAAATAACTCCCAGCATTGAACCCAGTGCTGACAGCATCCACAATGTGCTTGAGTATTTAAGTATTAAAACAATCATATGAAATCATCTTTTCTTTATTAGGGTAAAACATACTTGAATATCTGGAATTGTATATAGTTCAACCTCTTTAGTATAAAAGGAAGGTCATTCTATAGAAGGAAAGTCATTTTCTTTTTTTTCTGAATTTTTTTTTGGCTGGGGCCGGGTTTGAACCCACCACCTCTACTATATGGGGCTGGCGCCCTACTCGTTTGAACCATAGGTGCTGCCCCATTTTATTTTTTTCTTTCTTTCTCTTGGTGATAGATTAGGATTGTAAATGGTAATATGAGGAAGAATTTAAAAAATCATGATAAAAGTAAAATTTCTAGTGTCTACTGTAGTATTTATTTTTTTGAGTAGACCAGCTATTATTTCCCAGTATCTGTAGATTTTGCAAAATAAACGATCTTAAGGAAGAACTAGGATAATTTGAAACATTAGCCCCAAGGAGCATGAAGCTCCCCCGCTAGCAGTGGAGATGGAGGAAATTAAAACATTTAAAGACTTGTGTGTAACAGATGTATTGTGTGAAGCTTGTGACCAGTTGGGATGGGCAAAGCCCACCAAAATTCAGATCAAAGCTATTCCTTTGGCCTTACAAGGTTGTGATATCATTGGGCTGGCAGAAACTGGCTCTGGAAAAACAGGGGCTTTTGCTTTGCCCATTATGAATGCACTGCCAAGACACCCCAGCTTTTATTTGCCCTAGTTCTCACTCCCACTCCGGAGTTGGCTTTTCAGATCTCAACAGCAGTTTGAAGCCCTGGGGTCCTCTATTGGAGTATAGTGTGCTGTGATTGTGGGTGGAATTGAAATGTCTCAATCTCTGGCCCTGGCAAAAAAATCACATATAGTAATATCAACTCTGGGTCAACTAATTGACTGTTTGGATAATACAAAAGGCTTCAACTTAAGAGCTCTCAAATACTTGATCATGGATGAAACTGACCAAATATTGAACATGGATTTTGAGACAGAGGTTGACAAGATCCTCAAAGTGATTCCCTGAGATCAGAAAACATTTCTCTTCTCTGCTAACATGGCCAAGAGGGTGCAAAAGCTTGAATGAGCAGCTCTGAAGAATCCTGTGAAATACCCCGTTTCCTCTAAATACCAGACAGTTGGGAAATTACAGCAATTCTATCTTTTTATTCCTTCTAAATTCAAGGATACCTACCTAGTCTATATTCTAAATGAATTGGCTGAAAACTCCTGTAGCACCTGTAACAATACTCAGAACAACTTTGCTAGTCTGAAATCTTGGATTCACTGCCATCCCCCTCCATGGATAGATGAGTCAGAGTAAGTGTCTGGAATCCCTTAATAAGTTTAAGGCATTCCATTCTTCTAGCAACCGACGTTGCAAGCCGAGGTTTGGACATATCCCCTGTGGATGTAGTTGTCAACTTTGATATTCCTACACATTCCAAGGATCATATCCATCGAGTACGTTGAACAGCTAGAGCTGGGCACTCTGGAAAGGCTATTACTTTTGTCACACAGTATGATATGGAGCTCTTCCACCTCATAGAACACTTAATTGAGAAGAAACTACCTGTCTTTCCAACACAGGATGATGAGGTTATGATGTTGATAGAACGTGTGACTGAAGCCCAAAGATTTGCCTGAATGGAGTTAAGGGACCATGGAGAAAAAAAGAAGCACACGTGAGAGGACAGGTGTGGTGCTGGGGACAGTGATGACACAGAGGGTGCTCTAGGTGTCAGGAACAGGGTGGCTGGAGGAAAAATGAAGAAATGGAAAGGCTGTTATTGCTTTTATAAAGACTTGAATTCTGCTTTCTTTTCTGTAAAAGAGAATTGAAGAAGAGAGTGACATCCCTGCCAACAGAGTTCCTCAGACTGAATCTGTCAGAGTTACGGCCAGAACGTGCTCAGCTAATTCAGCGCTCATTTCCTGGAAGTGTTCTGATAGCAGGATCATTTTTACAGTATTCCTGTCCAGGCGGTTACTGTTCCTTAGCTTTGATTCCTTGCCTGTGGCATCAATAGGTGTGCTTTTCTGTCATTTCACACAGTCTTTTCACCTTTTTTAGCTGCAAGTCAAGGTTGATGAAGCCCATGACCTGTAATTTGTTTTGTTTTGTTTTGTTTTGTTTTTTGAGACAGAGTCTCAAGCTGTCACCCTGGGTAGAGTGCTGGACTGTCACAGCTCACAGCAACCTCAAACTCTTGGGCTCAAGTCATTCTCTTGCCTTAGCCCCCCCAAGTAGCTAGGATTACAGGCAACCAATAATGACCTGTAATTGTAAACGAGAGAAGCTTAGACGTCTGTAAGAGATACTTAAGCCATCTCAGCTTATGCCTCATTAGACTAAACGTGAAACAATAAATTTAAATACTATTTTTAAAAGATTCAAGCTCCTTAAAAACCTTAGGGTTAAAGGACTTTATAAATTTAAGTGAGATTTTGCTAATAGGTCAGAACTTGGTAGTCGCAGTTACATGGCTAATTCCTTAAGTCAGAATAAATATTTATGACATTAAAAAAAATCAACCAAGAAACAAGGTGATGGATACCTTTGAAAGAGAAGTCTTGCTTAATAGAGGTTGTGTTTTTTGGAGGTATGAGTAAAACCCGGTAAGACTGCAGAGGTCTTTCATATCCATAAATAGATTTACTTCTCTGGTTCCCTGGGCTAAGCATGTGGTTAGAAGGACTGGTTTCCTATGTAGAACTTTTACTCTAGGTCGTGACAGTAAAATCAGTATGGATTTGGAAACATTAAAAAGAAAAAAGAAGAATGATTTAAAAAATTACTAAGGGGAAAACCTTTCCTTATTCATTCTGCCTGTTTGAGGGGCCTAGTATATTGAAATTACCCAAATAAAAGCAGCTTTGAGATCTTTTCAGTCTACCCCAAATTGAACTTAGTCATTTCCACATTGGATTTGCAGGTTTTGGAAAGTTTTTAGATGATTTCACTAAGTAAACTTTATCTTGGACTAAAAAAGTAAGGGATGTCTGAGACATAAATCATATGCCTTTTATCTTCATATGAATCATTTGTTGCTGAAAAAACTAATACGCTTGCCAGGAATCTTAAGAGTTTTCTGTTTTTAGTCTTTATTAACTGGTTTAATTGCTGTGCTTTTTAAAGAGATATATATATATATGTATATATATACATAGACACACTTATATATGTATGTATAATAAAAACATAGTGCTCAGTTGCAAGTCCATATTTGGTGATATTCATGAGGTAACCCCTACGGACTGGCTACTTGTTTATTCAGTATACAGCTGTGTGCTTTATTTGGCTTGTGCAGTGTTTTGGAAGTCAGGAACATTTCATGCAAAAAGCTTTATTTTAGTTGCCTTTGAAAAAGTGGAAGATGGTAGCATTACTTACCTGGAATTCCATCATGGTAGCACTTAACTACAGCTGAGTGTCTCGGTATCTCCTGTCCTCTGGGAGGTGGCCATTCTTTCCACATGTCTCCTTAGTTTCTAATCCCTATTCCTTATAGCCAGCTACTTTTTTCCCAATATTCTTCCAACATGGCATTTCCATTATTCTGGAGTCATGAAAGAGTGATAATTTTAAGGAAATTGTTTGGTATGTTTTTATTATTTGAAAATTGTAGTTCATGTACATTAATTCTTAAATCCCAAATATTTGATCAAGTAAATATCATTGAGTTAAATGATAAACTTTAGACTTAATGACTAATCTTAGTTTGCTTAATCTTAATGGACTTAACCTTAAAATTTTCAAGACATCCTTCAAGTTATATTGGTCAGCAACTACCAAATATCATTGATTTTAGAGTAGATTATTTTAAAGTAGAAATCTTGAATGAAAATTCACTAATTTTCACTGTCAACCTTTTAGAGGTTTGCTGGGCAAGATGGCTCACACTTGTAATTCTAGCACCCTGGGAGGCCGGTGGATTGCTTGAGCTCAGGAGTTCAAGACCAGCCTGAGCAACAGTGAGACTCTGTCTCTGCTAAAACTAGAAAAACTGGTTGGCGGGAGCCAAACTGGGAGGAGGCAGCTGACGCCATTAAAACAAAACAAAACTAAACTAAAAAAATTTAGAAAAACTAGCCAGGCATTGTGGTTTGTGCCTGGAGTCCCAGCTCCTCAAGAGGCTGAGGCAAGAGGATCACCTGAACCTAGGAGATTGATGTTGCTGTGCGCTATGGTGATGCGATGGCACTCTTACCTACCCACATCGACAGAAAGCGACTCCGTCTCAAAAAAAAAAAATTTTTTTCTTGAATAATTGCTTGTTTTTGTTTTTAAATGTTTTTTGGAGATGGGTGGGATAGAGGGAATTAAAACATACATGTATAAAAGTACATACAACTTAAAAATAGACTTCAACAAATAATTTAAAAGCAAAAATTTTGCATCCACTCCCAGTTCTAAAGGTTAAAAACATTTTGTGGCCTTTCCTATTTATCACTCTCTTTCTCCCCAGAGGTGATACTATCTGCCTTTCAAAAACATTTCCCTGCTATTCTTTATAGTATTGCCATCCATGTATACTTCTCGAGACATAATATAATATAATACAATATAATATAACCTGGCAGTCCCCAGGTTACAGATACCACTGCAGGTAGAAGGCAGTAAGAATCATTATAGCTTACTGTAACCTGAAAGACCTGGGCTCAAGCCATCCTCCTGCTTCAGCCTTCCAAGTACTGGGACTACAGGTCTGTGTGATGTTTTAATTTTTCGGTGTTTAGTAGTGACAGAATCTTGCTTTTGCTTAGCCTGGTCTCAAACTCCTGACCTCAAGCAGTCCTCTCACTTGGCCTCCTAATGTGGTAGATCGGCGTGAGCCACCATACTCAGTCAGTATTTATTTTTTATCAATAGCATTAACATTTTTAGCTCATGCGTAAAGTTATAATTGTTTTGTTGGGATAAATTGTGGAATTGATCTAATGTGGATTTATATTTCTAACTTCTTTGTTTTTTTTATTTTCACTTATTTCTTTGTGCTAATTTTTTTGGTTTGTTTGGGGTTTTTTTTTTTTTTTTTTGCAGTTTTTGGCTGGGGCTGGGTTTGAACCCGCCACCTCTGGCATATGGGGCCTGTGCCCTACTCCTTTGAGCCACAAGAGCCGCCCTTCTTTGTGTATCCATGCTGACATTTTAATTCAGTGGAATATCAAAGTATTTAAACCTGCAAAATAATATAAGTGTATCAGCCTTTTTGGTGGGAAATTTGATTGTAAGAAATCTTTATTGTGGGTTATTTTCTAAAGTAAATGTTTAAATAAAAGTCCAATTTTTCTCCTTTAAAAATTTTTTTGATGAGATTCATACATGCTGTAAAATTTCATGGTAAACCTAATGTCTTTATAAATGTAGTGTTCACTCAAAATTGGAAACAAAATTTTCTGAGGAAATCATAGTTTTTAAAAAAGGAAAGCAAGAAACTAGATACCATTATTTCATGTCTTAATCTTTGGTCATATTATAGCGTTTTGTGACTCTTCTAACCTGTCAACTTTAGGTCCCAATTATTACTCTGAGTCAGTTTTATTTCAGCATGAGTCAGGTAGTTGAGCCTGAAAATGTTTGTCTGTTAAAGGGAGATAGAAGAAACTCTAGGATTACATTACTAGGGACTAGATTATCTTCAGAGCTTCTGACTAAACGCAGTAAATTCCAGGAAAATCTAATGTCATTAGGAGGCCAGCTTTTCTTTCTTTCTGGAGACAGTTTATTCACTTTTTAGTATAATGCAGAATATCTAAGAACTGAGATGGAGAAAATGTCTAATAGGGAATTTTGGCATTTGTTTGAACTATGAATACAGGCAGCAGTTGCCATTAGTTCTTAATTTTAAACCATACTTAAAAAGAATATGTGTATTACTATATCATGAATTTGTTTTAATTTATTTATTTGATTAAGACATGTGATCTCACTCTGTTGTACAGGCCTGATCATAGCTCATTGCAGCCTCTGACTCCTGAGCTTAAGCAGTTCTCCTGATCCAGCCTCCTCAGTAGCTTAAGAGTACAGAGTTGAGCCACCATACCTTGTTGGTTTTTGGGGGGTTGTTAATTTTTCATAGAACCAGGGTCTTAGTCTGTTGCCCGGGGTGGTCTCAAACTCCTGTTCTCAAGTGATCCTCCTGCTTCAGTCTCCCAAAGTGCTGGGATTACATGTTTCAACATTTTCAACATTAATTTCAGTATAATCAGTTTTTACCATATTCCTACATATTTTATTTTGTACATTTAAAAACAGGATTTTAAGAAGTATTTAGTGCCAGGTGTGGTGGCTCATGCCTTTGATCTTATCACTCTAGGAGGCCAAGGTAGGTAGATTTCTTGAGTTCAGGAGTTCAAGACCAGCCTAAGCAATTGTGACACCTGATCTCTACTAAAAATAGAAAACTAGCCAGGTGTGCTGGTAGACATCTGTGGTTCCAGCTACTTGTCTGTAGTTCCAGCTACTTAGGAGACTGAGGCAAGAAGATTTCTTGAGCCCAAGAGTTTGTAATTGCTGTGAGATGTGAGGCCCCAGCCCTGTAGCCTGGGCCAACACAGTAAGACTTTGTGGGGAAAAAAAAAAAAGAAGCAATTTTTGTTTTCTGGTAGATTTGCAGAGGTTTCATGGTCTGCCTAAATTGGAGTCATGCTGTGAGGAGAGTTGAGTTCTTGTTATAGGAGTACAGAGTTGCCTAGCATTCATGGAGGTTTGCTGAATTGTCACTGTTAATCTGGGATAGACTACGAGAGAGAGAGAGAGAGAGAGAGAGAGAGAGAGACACAGAGAGACAGAGAGAGAGAGAAACTGGCTAGGAGTGACTGGTAGGTAGACACTAGAAAGAAGTTGAGTGAAGTGGAGCAGTGCCTGTGGCTCAAAGGAGTAGGGCGCTGGCCCCATAACTGCAAAAAAAAAAAAAAAAAAGTTGAGTGATGTGGTTTCATATCTATCATGGGCTGATGGGCAATTTATTGCCTAAATAAAGAAAATAAAAATTTTGGTGGTTACATAAATACATATACTATTTTTTCATGGTACAAGTTTACAACCATAAATGAGAGAAGAAATATCTGTAATGCTTTCTGTTAAGATTTTGGTGTATTTTCTTATAGATCTTTTTAATATGTACATATTACATTTGTATGTATACGTGTGTAGGAGTATGTATGTGTGTATTATATGCATACCCATGTAGGCATGTGTCAGGAAATGCATGCACATACATTAGATGTACTTTATTAAAGACAAAATGAGATGTTCTTTAGTAACTTGGGTTTATTAAAGTATAAGTTACATAAAAATAAAATGGGCTCCCTACCTGCCCTTTTTTGGAGACAAAGTCTCCCTCGGTAGTCTAGGCTAGAGTGCCGTGGTGTTAGCCTTGCTCACAGCAACCTCAAACTACTTGGTTTGAGCAATCCTTCTGCTTCAGCCTCCTGAGTAGCTGGGACTACCGGCTCCTGCCACCATGATTGGTTAATTTTCCTGTTTAGGTAGAGTCTGAGTCTCACTTTTGCTCATTCTGGTCTCAGACTCCTGAGCTGAAGTGATCTTCTTGCCTCAACCTTCCAGAGTGCTGGTATTACAGGTGTGGGTCCTATACCTGGTCTAAAATGGACCCTTTTAAGTTTGTACTTCTATGAGTCTTAACAAAGTCATCTCCCCTCAAAATCTCCTTGTATTCATCTCTTTACCTTACAACCATTTATCTCTTTTTCTTTTCCTTTTACAAAATGGCATTATTCATTATAGTTTCAAGTTTGGCTCTTTTCACTTATATTTTTCCTTTATTGCTTTTGATTTTTGAGATTTTCTTTCCTTTAAGAATCTTTCATCAAATTGATGAGAATATTCGTGTGTATTTTTTCAAAGATTTTTACTTTTCCAATTTTGAATATTTAAGTCTTTATTATTTAGCATTTTATTTATTATGAGGCAGAAAACCCAGTTTTAGAAATTTGTTAGCCAGTTCAGCTGTATTTATTAAGCTTGAGTTACTAATACAGCGCTCTTTCTAAATACTGATTTCTTCACAGGTAACGCAAGTAGCAAGACAGCAGGGACCTCCGACCCCTTCCCCTTATTCAGCACATGAAATAAACAAGGGGCATCCAAATCTTGCGGCAACGCCCCCGGGACATGCATCGTCCCCTGGACTCTCTCAAGTAAGATAAAACATACTTAAAATAATTTTTTAAAAATAAGACACTTTCATGTAAAACCAGCATTTCTGTTTTTCTAAAGCAGATTTGTAAGCAGTAAATATAAACATTACTTGAAGAATCATTTCTATTTTGTGTTGTCCTATTTTTTTTCTTTTGTGTGTGTGCTGTGTTTTTTTAAACACATCTCCCATTGTGTTTGCTACTAAAAAATTCATACTTTTCATTTTGGAGTTAATTGAAAACTATGAGCAATATTTAGGTTTTCTTTTTTAATTATTTAAGAAAGTAAAGTATGATTTCATAATCCATTAAAAGAAACACCACAGACTACTGAGTTGCTTTTTACTGCTTAATGTACTATAGTCTCTCACCCCTTTTTTGGTAGTGTTGATGGTTATTTTCTACTTTTGTGAATAATGGGTATCTTCCTCTGTTCGGTAACTTCAGTGGGATTTTTTTGGTTGGTGATTTGTTTTTTTGTTTGTACATTATTGGTATTTGCTAGGGTTAGTTTTTGTTGATCTGTTAAAGAATTGTGAACCTTTTAGTGTATTTCTACTTAATAGGTACAACAGACATTCAGACACTGTTTTAAGAAGATGTTTCTGTGACTTCTTTGCATTTTAAGTGGTTTCCCAAGATACTTTCAGATTGTACCAACCCATCATTGCAAACTTGTTTTGGGTTTCCTTGTGGTTAAAAGCTGGCTAGATTTATAAAGTCCATAGTTGGAATGTGGAGTAAGCAAACCAGTAACCTTGACCCAACTTTTTTTTTT
>NW_003852404.1:4159374-4175654 GCF_000181295.1 Otolemur garnettii
CTGTGGCATCACTGCTCACAGCAACCTCCAGCTCCTGGGCTCAAGCAAGGTCTCCTGCTTCAGCTTCCCAAGTAGCTGGGACCACAGGCGCCAGCCACAACGCCCAGCTGTTTTTTGGTTGCAGCCATCGTTGTTTGGCGGGCCCGGGCTGGTGTATGTGGCTGGCGGGCCCTTAGGTGTATGTGGCTGGCGCCTTAGCCACTTGAGCTATGGATGCCGAGCCTGAGTTACTCTTTTTGATAATGAAAGTTATTTCTATAAAATTATTTTCAATTTGGCCTCCATATTTTAGGTCTTTAGAGCTTCAATAATAGGAGAGATAAGGAATTACTAAAAATCATGACAAATGTGATGATTATAAGTTAGGGGTAATTACTTCTAGTCGAGACTATATAGAATGTTTGGAGAAGGAATGTACAGTTTGCCAAACCATACTTGAAATAATCCTATTAAGTAGTATCAAAATTAATTTGACATGGATGTAGTATTATGCCTAAACTTAGCCTAAATCATTCCTATATAATTTTGGCTTGTAAATATTGAAAACGTGAGAAAACAAACCAATTGTTGAAATGTTGTGTTTGTCTTGGATTGGTTTTCTTAGTGCCCAACAGAACCATCCAATGTATAATTAGGTATATTAGTCTTGAGTTTTATCAGAGGAGAAAAACTGTATACTAATTGGAATAGGGAGAGTTTAATACAAAGGATTACTAAGTATAAAAGGGTTTGGAATAATGAAGGATTGGGAATTAGAGAGTTCTTAAGAATGTAAGAATAGTAGATATAAGAAACCTTTTTCTCTCTAGCGATGAAGCAATGCGTTCCTTTCCTAATGATAGAAAAGTCACTGTGGTACTGTACCTAGGACTTGCTGAAAATCCTTTGTCTGACATTTATTGGAAATTTTCCCTATAGAGTGGTGGGGAAAGCTTGCTTCTCCAGTACCAATTTCCTAGAGCCAAGAGCTGCTGTGGTACACACTGTCTAAAGCAGGAGTGTCCAACCTTTTTTTCTCTGCTGCACATTGGAAGAGTAAGAGTTGTCTTCGACCACACATTAAGTGTACACAAACACTAAGCAAAGCTAATTAGCAAAAAAAAAAAAAAAAAAGGGTTTGTGCATACATTCCCAATACCACAGATAAACAGAAGTCCTTACAAAATCAGCAAGTACCTGAAGGCTGTAGGTTGGACACCCCTGGTCTAAAGGCTCCTTACAGCAGCTCTCTTTACCAAAGGCAATTCAGGTAACATTGGATCTGCTGGATTGTAAATCTCAAGTGATAGAGCAGCTTTGCCTGCAGCCTCAACTTGCTGCAAAGCCATCTTTCATTCTGTTCCTTACTCAGAATTAGAAACTTCCCAGGTGGCTCTGTGGGGCAGTTAAGGCAGCACACTCAAATATAGTAGACATTGCCTCCAAAATGCAAAGAAGGCTACCAAACCTTGTTCCTCTTTTTTCAGAGGATTGGTGATAGTAGGTAAAAGATTGCTTCCCTCATTAAGATGTCTGGACCTTGTTACAGAGGGCACAGTGTGACTTTGCATACAATGTGCTATGTCAGTGGAACTTACTGAAATCCTACCCTCTGGAACTCGTGAGAATTCTGCATTCTAGGGTACTGAGAAATTGCTGTTTGTAGGAAGGCTTCTTAGAACATGTACTATGCAGCAAAACTCCCTGAGAGAGTACCAGAGGTACTACTGGCTGCTGGGTACTGCTGCTTGATGTACACTGTACCTGCAACATGGCACTTAAGAGGCTGTGCCTACTAGAGGAAGTGGTCACTGGAAAAGCCAAAAATTAGGAAAGCTATCTGGTTGCAGGAACTGCAAAGGAACTGGAAAGCAAAACTCTGTGCTCTTAAAATATATGTATAGTGCCCTCTACTGACAAAGGTTAACATTGCTCCTGCTGAAATGTTAAAATATTTACTATGGAGCCCAGATCCATTTTCTTATTACAGGCAAACAGGGTGACTTTTGAGCTGAAGGCAAGCAATTGATGACTAGCACATAGGGGAAAGAGCTTAGTTTTCCATTTGAAATTTTTACTATTTCAGGTTAAGATTTGACTCACGCACTTGGCCCAAAGAACTTTGTTTCTGAAAGACAGGGCTGCCTGTGAGTGCATAGTTTGTATTTAAGAAAGGATGGTCTCCCAGTGTTCTTAGTTGTTGAGCCCATAAGTGCTACTCTGTTTGCCATTTTATCAGCTGCCTTAAAAACCTGGGGACTCTTTTGCTGCAGTTTTACCTGGTCTGATGAATAAACCCAGTAAGTCACACCTGGGTTCCCCCCTTCTTTCTCCTTTTCGGATAGTGGTGGACTTATATGGATACATCTGTCATCTAACGATATCTTAACACTTGTTGATGGGGTGAGAAAGTTTTTGTAAATTGGCATACCTAGAAAAATGGAGAGGTTTTTTTTTTTTTTGAAACTCAGGTTTAACAGTTTAAAAGTTTTATAGGGGCAGAAGGAAGGCTTCCATTCTGTTCTCTCTGAATTCAAGGTAACGGAAATGACTGGAAATAGATTAATAGGAGGAAAAGCCATAACACTTATTATGTGCATAGACTTTAGAGTCTCACAAAGGTGAAATTTAGAGAAGGGGCAGATGGTTGAGGCTTAAATACCCTCTTCGTAAAGGAGGGCTGGTAGAGAATTTTAGAGAGGTAGTAAGTGATTTTTAGGTAAAATGAATGAACCCAAATTATGGTGGTCATACACAAAGTTACACTGAGCTCAATGGAGAAATTGAGAAGTTGAGGGGCAGAACTTCACTGTGAATAAAAGTTATCTTATTATGCAGATGAAGTCTCTTAGGTAATTTCTTGGAGTTGCCTACAGAGGAAAAATGAAAAGTCTGTCATGGTGATCACTTTAGTATCTTCTCTTCTCCTTGGTTAGTCTTTACTAGTTACTTGATGAAATTACTAGGGAAGGAATTTTGAGACCATGGTATTTCTTTTGGAAGGAAATTTTCGTATTCATCTCTCTGTGTTCCAACAAGTTCACAGATCATAATGGAAACCAGAGCCTTCAGTCTAAAGGAGAAAGGATAATAGGCATGCAGACTTAGGTTTTAGGGCTGACTTTGTTGCTTTCTGATTATATGATATTGGGTGAACAATATTTCTAGAACTTGGTTTCTTCATCTGTTATATAGAGGAGAATTAGAATTCTGCTACCCTTAAAGAGGGTCGTTATGATGATTTTGTAACATCTTGCCTTACAACAGAATATGCTCAGTTTAATAAGAGTCATTAAGATTTTCGTGCTTGTCAAACTTGATGCTCCTCAAGATTTATATGTATGTGCATGTGCATATATCTTTACCTGCTAATTCTTCTGTTATGGTTAACTGTCTTATATTATTGTGAAACTCAGAAGTTATTCCCAAGTGTTTGAAGCATCGTCCATGTCTTTATCTGTACTGATATTAGAGTAAAACACTTGATTTTTTTCTACACTTGATTATTTTGTCTTAGCAGTAATGTTTTGTTTTTGTGTACAAAACTGTTAGATTCAGGTCAGCTAAGATCCAAGAAGCTATGCTTTAGCCTCATTTTTTTTTTTTAATATATTAGAATTCCCTTTCTTCTGTCAATTAAATCATTTTATCCAAAGTAGCCATCTATGTCTGTGACTTAGGGTTTGACACTAACACATTCTATTAGGGTCCAACCTTATCACCTGCTTCTTTCCCTTTAACATAGGATTTTACACATATATGTGCTTACTCACACATGTGTATGCACCAAGTTTTAAAGCTTATGTGTGTTTTTCTTTGTTTCAAGAGTTGTAATTCTTTCTAGCCCCCTTCTCCCTGGAGATTTTGTTTATTCAAAAGTCAAAGACTTTTTCAAACTATGGTAAATTGGTGAGACATAGTCTTTTTAGGTGTGGATTCTTTTCATTGCCATGAAATGGTAGCAGTTGAACAATCAATTTCTAAACGTTGAATGTTCTTATTCTGGAAATGGTTCATAATTTGGAATTTTAAAAAGTATCTTTTGGGGGAAGATTTCAAAGTAAATCTTCCCCATAGAGGAGATTTAGAGTCCCACCCCTTCCTAATAGTGTTTGAAAATTCAGTCTTACAGAAGTTCCCATTAGTACCCAGTTTTCTTTTTTGTAAATGAAAGGTTTTTGGTAGATGAGCTCTAAATTGCCTATAAGATCTCCATGGGTTTTTGAGACTAGGTTTACCCAAACTTTGTTCATTCTGTATCTTTAAAAAAAAATTATTTAAATTGCTTTAAATTACTTGTCAAGTTTAAGTAAAAACAAAAAACCAATTTCTTCTTACTGCTTAATTGGTAATACAAATTTACTTTAACTTAGTTAATTTTCCTAAAATTGGCGATTACAGAACAGACTCATCTGGCACTGGTTACCAGGTTCAACACCTAGCTCTTTTTATTTTCCTCTTGGTGTCACAGTCTGGACTTCTCAGCTCTAGGAGCTTTATTCACAATAATCAATGAGAAGCTATGCTTGGAATAATACGATAGAAGTAGATTGATGTTTGTTTTCTGCTTCCTGGTTCCTCTCTTTTTTTTCTGAAAGATTCTGTTATATAGGGCCACCCTGTATAGGTCCCATATTATATAGATCCTATTATAGTTAGTCTCAGTTCATTATATGATGCACTAGTTAAATTCTTTGTTGTCTCTGGAAATAATAAGCAGGAGAATTAGTGATTGATCCTGATATTTATTTTAAGAGAACAATTTTTATCATTAATAAGGATGATCTTTAAATGACTCCTGGTTCCCAAAATATTTTTGCTTTTCTAACTTCAAACTTCATTTCAGTGGTCTGTTTTATACTAAGGAGAAATTCTGGGTTGTCTTGTAATTGTTCATTGATAGACAACACCAGCCTTTGTAAGCTGCCTTTTCTTTATTATTAAGATGAAGACAAATAGTGATTTTGCTTACTGTGTGCATGTTTTTATGCTTTTTATGTCTTTTGTGAAGAAAATAAATTCTGAATGTGGTAACTCTGAAAAGGAACCTTCCTAACAAAGTGTCATTAAAAAAAAAAAAAAAGTCAGATTTTGACCAGGTGTGATGGCTCATGCCTGAAATCTTAGCACTCTGGGAGGCTGAAGTGGGTGGATCCCTTGATGTCAGGAGTTTGAGACCTGCCTAAGCAAGAGAGAGACCCCCATCTCTACTAAAAATAGAAAAATTAGCTGGGCATCATGGTGGGCACCTGTAGTCCCAGCTCTTGGCTGAGGCAGAAGAATCTCCTGAACCCAGGAGTTCGAGATTGCTGTGAGCTATTACACCCTGGCACTCTAGCCTGAGATGAGAAGGTGAGACTCTCTTTCAAAAAAAAAAAAATCACATTTCATTGTTGTAGTATTTATGTATTGGATTTCCTTTAGAAAGAAAAGAAAAGAAAGCAAAATGTATAGTTTTGAGACACCATTTCCCACCTTGACGTGCACACATTTCTGCCATCTAAGGCAGTCTTTGAGTGATACTTGGAAGCTGTCATGGCACATGGGAGATTTGGTATGGGCTTAGGCTTGGACATCTTGCAGTACTTGATTGTATTGAGTTGTCTCGCTTAGTACCAAATCCTCCCTTTTTTGGACAGTATATCTAAGTTCTTAAAAATTTACTTGAGAATTTCTTCAACAAATAGTCATTAAACACTTTAAATTAAAATGCCTTTGCAAATGTCGTTAATATAAAAGTTATAAAGGCTTATAAATAATCAGATCATTTATATTTGTGGTATGCTAAAGAACACTGGTAAGTTCTCCTAATTTTTGAGATTTATTTTAATTTGGTGATATTAGATTAGAGAATTCTAGTTCTTCTGTCATTTTTTTGTTTTAATTGACAACAGTTGCCACCGTATTTATAAAGTAGAACTTCATCAAATATTTGTTTCATCTTTTATGCAGTCTTATAACTTACCTTGAAATATGCCTGAAGCAATTTTATTTGATTATATTTTCCTTGTATTACATGTAGGTAAAGACAATATATTCCAGTGATTAAAAACGTTTTTATATGGTTTCAAGTGTTAACTGCAAGAACAGTAATTAAGTGCAGTTATTTTTCAGACTACTCATCTTAAAAGTTTTAGATTCTGTTTGGTGAATTCACCAGGCTAGAACTCATATTTAAAAATTAATTCAGCACTTTTAGAAAATTCAAGAATTTTATAAGCACCAAACTGTGACTTTTGTAAGCATACCTTTAACTGCTTTGGTGTAGGTTCAGTATTTTGTTGATGATGTTTGTCTTTATCTAAATTGTGTCAGGAAAAAGTTTAGGACTTTGTTTCTTTTATATTTATTTATTTATTTATTTATTTTTGAGACAGAGCCTTAAGCTGTCTCCCTGGGTAGAGGGCTGTGGCATCACAGCTCACAGCAACCTCCAACTCCTGGGCTCAAGCGAGTCTCCTGCCTCAGCCTCCCAAGTAGCTGGGACCACAGGTGCTTGCCACAATGCCTGGCTATTTTTTTTTTTTTTTGGTTGTAGCCGTTGTTGTTGTTTGGCGAGCCCTGGTTGGATTCGAATCCGCCACCTTGGGTGTACGTGGCTGGCACCTAGGCACTTGAGCCACAAACGCTGAGCCTGTTTGTTTGTTTTTTCAAGAGACAGAGTTTTATTTTGCTGCCCTTGGTAGAGTGCTATGGTGTCATGGTTTATAGCAACCTCCAACTCCTGCACTTAGGCGATTCTCTTGCCTCAGCCTCCCAAGTAGCTGGGACTACAGGTGCCAGCCACAATGCCTGGCTATTTTTTTTTGTTGCGGGTTTTTTTTTTGGCTGGGGCTGGGTTCAAGCTCACTATATGGGGCCAGCGCCCTACTCACTGAGCCACAGGTGCCGCCCCTGTTTCTTTTATATTTAAAGAGCCATTTTTATTGGATACATTTGAGGAGACTTCTTGGTATCTCTGGCTGCCTCTCATCTATTTTAACAAGTTTTTTTTTTTTTGAGACAGAGCCTCAAGCTGTCACCCTGGGTAGAGTGCTGTGGCATCACAGCTCCCAGCAACCTCCAACTCCTGGGCTCAAGAGAGTCTCCTGCCTCTGCCTCCCAAGTAGCTGGGACCACAGGTGCTTGAATGCCTGGCTATTTTTTGGTTGCAGCTGTAATTGTTGTTTGGTGGGCCTGGGCTGGATTTGAACCCACTGCCTTAGGGGTATGTGGCTGGTGCCTTAGCCACTTGAGCCACAGGTGCCAAGCCTATTTTAACAGGTTTTAAAACCCTCTGCCAGCTTTTCCCTTGATAGTTTACCTCTTTGAAATTTCACACTTACTTCCCTTAGATTTAAAGTGGAAACTCATTTTAGTGCTTAAAATATATGTTGTCTAAACCTTCATAGAAAAAAAATTGCCAATCCTTGATACAATCAGCTAACTAGTTGTAAAGGGCCAAACAGTACTACTGTTAAATATTTTAAGCTTTATGGACCAGATGGTCCTTTGCATAGTTGTCTCCTTTTTTTGAACAACCCTTTACATGTGTAACCACCTTTGTAGCTAGTCTCGCAGAAACACTTGCCAAGGAGCATTGTTAGCCACCTCCTGATACAGATAAGCGACAAATAATAAACTGGTTTTATACAGAGTGGCCATAAAGTTTGTGTGTAGTTTAAAAGCATGTGCAGTTTTATTTATTTTTTATTTTTATTTTTTTTTACAGTATAAAACAATTTTATTTGCAGGAATGCAAATTGATTGTTTGCCATGAGCAATTTGAACATATGACATACCTAATTTTCTTGTTAAATTTGCATTTACTGGGGAACTGGTGTGTATGAAACCTTAATTAAGTATAAGCTCTGATCTTCATCATGGTGCCTATTGGGTATGTGATATAACTGCGGTATCCCTTTGGGGAAGGGGAGAAGGGATTTCTTTATACCAAATCCTAATGAAACTGTAATTTCACTTTTGACTTTAAGCCATCAACTCAGGACTTGGCAAAAAATTTTGAGGGTGATTCAATAGAGGATGCTTCACCACTGAACACTTACTGTCATCAAGGTGCTTTAGAAAATTAAAAACATAGCGCATGTGCAGTTTTAATTTGCACACGAAACTTATGGCCATTCTGTATATGAAATAGTTTTATATACATTTAACCAAGATTTAAAAATAATTATGTCAATGACATAATTAATAAATTAGTTTTAATAACTTGTTATTCAACTAAGACAATGCTCTCCCCTGAATACTCATGGAACATTTAGAAAATTTATCATATATTAGACTAAATTTCCAATCATATATATATGCATTTTTTTGAGAGAAGAGTCTCACTCTGTTGCCTGAGGATAGAGTGCAGTGACATCTTAGCTCGGAGCCACCTCAAATTCCTGGGCTCAAGAGCGCCTCTTTACCTCACCTTCCCTGGTACCTGGGACTACAGACATACACTATCACACCCAACTAATATTTTTATTTTTAGTGGAGATGGGGGAGGGGTCTCACTCACTCTTGCTCAGGCTGGTCTTGAACTCCTGATGTCAAGCAATCCACTCACCTGAGCTTCCCAGAGTAGAGTGCTACCAGCGTGAGCCACCATGTGTTGCCTCAGTCATATTTACATTCTTCCTCTCTTTTTTTTCTTTGAGACATATTCCTGCACAGTTGATCTGGCTGGAGTGGGAGTGCAGAGTTAATCATAGCTCACTGTAGTCTTCAGTTCCTGGGCTCAAGTGATCCTCCTGTCTCAGCTTCCCAAGTCGCTGTGACTACAAGCGTGTGCCACCATGCCTAGTTAATTTTTCTATTGTTTTTTTTTAATAGAGACAGGGCCTCACTACATTGCTCAGGATGGTCTAGAACTCCTGTCTTTAAGAGATCCTTCCATGTTGGCCCCTGTAAAGTGCTAGGATTACAGGGATGAGCCCCTTTGCCCAACCTATTTATATTATTTTCTGAAAATACTTCTGTAGAGTTAGAGCTTAACAGCAAAAGAATAAAAAAAAAGTCCATTTATTTAGAAATTTGATAAAACTGAAAGTAAGTAGTAATTTTTTTTTTTTTTGAGACAGAGTCTCAAGCTGCCGCCTTGGGTAGAATGCTGTGGTGTCATAGCTCACAGCACCCTTCAACTTGGGCTTAAACGATCTTCTTGCCTCAGTTTTTCTATTTTTAGTAGAGACAGGGTCTTGCTTTTGCTCAGGCTGGTCTCAAACTGGTGAGCTCAAGCATTCCACCTATCTCAGCCTCCCAGAGTGCTAGGATTAC
The DNA here is from genome assembly GCF_000181295.1 of Otolemur garnettii. NCBI lineage: Eukaryota > Metazoa > Chordata > Mammalia > Primates > Galagidae > Otolemur > Otolemur garnettii. Next base: position 4,168,618 of record NW_003852404.1, read on the forward strand.
AGGCATGAGACACCACACCCAGCCTAGTAATCTTTATAAATGAATGACAGATTTATATCTGAAGTTCTAGGATATGAAGAAAATGTTACTCAGCGGATAATGTGTATTCATAAAAGCATATATATATATTAGCAGATACAGAAAGTTGGAAATAAACTAATGATTTCAGTGGGGTACTGTCATTTCCTAATTTAAGGATTGTAGGTTTTAAGTTATAGACGTATTTGTTGTACTTTTTGTTCTGTTGATGTTGATTGTAAATATTAGCTTTATATATTTTAATACAAGGAATCAAGAGCTTTTACATGTATACAGTAACTAACTTCCCTTATAACACCTCCAGCTTTGAACTTGTCAAACCTTGGCTGCTCTCATTCAGAATATCCTCCTTTTGATAATAGCCAAATTGATGGTGGTGTCAGAAAATTCATATGCCTCTGTGTGTGTAAAACATATAAATGTCATGAATGAGAAGTAATGTGCAGCATCTTTTTGGGTGCTTATGGACTTTTTGTGTATCTTTTTTGGAAAAATCTCTATTCAAAGCCCTTTGGCCATTTTGATTAGAGTATGTATTTTTTTTTGATGTTGGGTTGTAGGAGTTCTTTATATATTCTGGATATCAATTCCTTATCAGGTAAATGATGTACAAGTATTTTTTTTTCATCTCACTATTTCCCTTTTCACTCTGTTTATAGTATTTGCTGAAAAATTTTCAATTTTGATAAAATCTAATTTATCTGTTTTTTTTTCTTTTGGTACGTATGCTTTGGCCGTCATATATAAGAAACCGTTGCTAAATATAATGTTCTGAAATTTTTCTGCTGTGTTTCCTTCTAAGTTTTATACTTTTAGCCCTTATGTTTGGGTCTTAATTTATTTTGATTTAATTGTTATCTGTGGTTGAAGGCAAGGGCCCAGCTTCCTTTTTTTTTTTTTTTCCCTGAGACAGAGTCTTATTTTGTCACCCTCGGTAGAGTGCTGTTGCGTCACAGCTCCCAGCAACTCCAGCTCTTGGGCTTAGGGACTTAGGTGATTCTCTTGCCTCAGCCTCCTGAGTAGTTGGGACTACAGGCATCCACCACAATGCCTGGCTATTTTTTTTGCAGTTTGTCCGGGGCCAGGTTCGAACCTGCTATCCTCTATATTTGAGGCTGGCACCCTACTCACTGAGTCACAGGCGCCTCCTAGCTTCCATTTTTTTGGCATATGGATATCTAGTTTTCCCAGCACCATTTGTTGAAAAGACTGTCCTTTCCCCCACTGAGTAGTCTTGATGCTACGCGAAGGTTTATTTCTGAGCTCTTTTTTTTTTTTAAAATGTTAAACAATAATTATCATTTTATTAAATTGGCTGAACTCGATGGGGGCACAAACAGGAAACAAAAGGAAAAAGCCTTCTTTTTTTTTCTTAAACTACTTGCTTCAGCCTTGCTTTGAGGACCCCCTCACCATTAACACTGTCAAGTGGAGCCCTTTGCTTTCTGCTTTAACATTTTCCACAAATTCTAAGTTAGATTGCTGCGAAACCTAGATATGTCCTACAATCTAATTTCTGTGTAATTGTTTGGGATTTATTGAGGGTACAAAGAATTAGGTTACACTTACTGTATTTGTTAGGTAAAGTCTCTCTTATAATTGTGTCCTGCCCCCAAGAGGTGTGCCATACACCATGACCCTCCCTTCTCCTCCCTCTGCTCCCTCATTCCCGTACTTCACCCCTTATATTATGAACTCTGTTCTTTTCTGTTGGTCTATATCTGTGTTTCATGTCTTTGTGCTAGTACGACATTGATTTGATTGCTGTAGTTTTGCAGTACCTTTTGAAATCAGAAGGTGAGACTTCCAACTTTGCCCTTCTTTTTTGAGATTGTTTTGAGTCCCTTTTGGTTCCATATGACTTTTAGGATTGGTTTGTGTATTTTTACAAAATTTGTTGGGATTTTGGTAGGACTCCTCATGTATATTTAAAAGGCATACTATGTATGTGTATCATAAAGCACATAACATTCTTTTTCTGCATAGAAGAAAGCATTATTCCTTGTGAGTGGAATTAAGATATCAAGAATTTTTATATAGATATCCATAAGAATTGAGAATGTTTGGTTGATAACTTAATTTGGGCTGGGCTATTTGAGTATAGCTCACACCTATAATCTAGCACTCTGGGAGGCCCTATCAGTACAGAAAAATAGAAAAATTAGCTGGGCATTGTGGCGCATGCCTGTAACCCCAGCTATTTGGGAGGCTGAAGCAGGAGAATCACTGGGGCTCAGGAGTTTGAGGTGACAGTGAGCTAGACTGATACAGTGACACTCTAGCTGGGGTGACAGAAAAAGATCTGGTCTCCAAAAAACAAATAAAAAAGGTAATTTGAAATCCTAGATCTGAGAGAAAAAAACACATAATTTTTGTTCCTTTGTTTTGGCTAATGTTTGGAGACAGGCATCTTGGAAAAGTAATTTTAAAATGTGTTACTTGTTAAAGCTTTGGTGAGTTAATCTGGAAACTCATTTCAATTAAAAAATAATCTTGTGGCTCGGCACCCATAGCTCAGTGAGTAGGGCGCCAGCCACATACACTGATGGTGGTGGGTTCGAGCCCAGCTTGGTCCTGCTAAACAATGACAATTGCAACCAAAAAATAGCCAAGCATTGTGGAGGGAGACTGTAGTCCCAGCTACTTGGGAGGCTGAGGCAAGAGAATGGCTTAAACACAAGAGTTGGAGGTTGCTGTGAACTGTGATGTCAGGGCACTCTACTGAGAGCAACATTTACCGAGGGCAACATAGACTGTGTCTCAAAAAAAAAAATAATCTTGTACTCCAACATTAGAAATGAAATTTGGTGCCAGTGTATAAAATCTCCTAAATGTCTCACATGGAGGAAGTAATTCGTCTTTTATTTTCTTATTTTTTGTATTTTTCCTCAGGTACCAGTGCCTTATCATTATTCTTTTGTTAAAATTCAGAATATTTTGTGTGTGGGGGGTAACAAATGTTTTGATTATATGAATTGCTTTTATAAAGTGTGAGTCAAAGTTAGAAGTGTGCTTATTATCACCTGGATAGTGTGCATTGTATCTGTTAGGTATGAATTTACCTATCCTCTCTTGCCCCCTCCCACCTGCTTGGTTTTGTTGAGTTTTGCTGTCATATATGTACATGAGTGTGTTGATCAGTTAGTTCCAATTTGATAGTACATTTGGTGTGTGTTTTTTCATTTTTGCAATACCTCACTTAGAAGAATGGTCTTCAGTTCAATCCAGGTTGTCACCATTTTTTTTTATGGCTGAGTTGTACTCTATTGTATACATAATAAGCACATTTCATTAATCCACCCATGTATTGATGGACACTTGGGTTGATTCCACATCTTTGTACTTCTAAATTGTGCAGTTAGAAGTTATATTAAGTCACCTTAATTTGCAAATCCAGAGGTCAGAAAAATTGGGGGAGGGGAGCCAGGAAGGGCAGTTTGGTAAGTTCCCATCTAATTGGCATAGTAGTATGTATGGCAGATTTCCTGGGTGAAGGACAAAACTACAACTGGGACTTCAAGTTACAAATGCAAACAATGTAACAGTCATACATACGAACCCTCCTATTAATCCAAAATAATAAAAAAAAGAATTAATATTGCCATTGTATGTTGTTGCTTAGTATGGAATATCTGTATGCTTGTAAAATCACAAGCTATCTTTTTTATTTTGTCTGATGTTCTTCTATTAGTCTCAGAGGTATACTAGCTTGATTTGTCTCATGCCTTGAGGTTTGCATATTCCAGATTCCTGGGCTTGTGTGATTTCAGAGTATTGGGTTGTTTCTCTCCCATCTTATGAAGTCAGGTCAGAGAATGTAATTGCTTAAAGCAATTCAGACTTCTTTGCACTGAATATGGTGTAGACTGTTGGATTTCTTAGCTTTTTACATTGTATACACTTGGAAATTTTCCCCTTTTAGAAACCCATAAAAAGCTTAAATAAAAATGTTTTGAGTTACCAAGAGGACAGGTGATAGAAATCAGTATGTGAGCAAAGCTGCCAATACTGCTCCACTGGGGAGAGAAAAATTACTGAAAGTCCAGCTGTCTTGTCCAGAAAGTCACAGAAAAATTCCAAAGGCTGTTAAGGGTTCATAGAGCATTTGAAGGTTCACTTTGGGACTTGGAGAATTTGGATACAGAAGTGATGACTCAGAAGCCAGCTGGCTTATTTACATAACCATTTGGCAACTTTAAGAAGGGAGGGAAGTAGCAAAAGCCCTGGAGGCTGGCCAACAGGCAAAGATAATAAGTATCAAGGACCTAGAAGGCATTACTGTATTTCCTCTTTGGTTTTGAGAATGATCGTCTTTTAACTTCAGCATTAATAAAGCTAGAAGAGGAAAAAAACAGTGTCGAAACGAGTAATAGAGGTTATAAAACTATATATAACTTACAGAAAAGATGAAAGTTATCTAAAAGCTGGTTGTATACAAATGGCACCCATCACTATATCTTTGTCTTCTGCTCAGTTTGACTTAACTCCAAAAGCCTTAAGGAATACAGATTTCTTGAACAGTGGCCATTACTCCAGAGTCTTTGAAAAAGGACATCCCCCCACTAGAAATTATTACTGTAACAGGTTCTAAAAGAAGATGTCATGCTTTAGGTATTAGATGGACAAGTTATTCTCAAAAATACCAGCTGTTGAGCAGATAAAGGGACAGTGGTAGGAGAATCTGACTCTGGAAATGTTCGGAAATAATTTTAACTAAAAATTATCCCTCCCAATATAACATCAAATATAACAGGATGAACTAGTGTTTATTATGCACTGTTATTATCAGACAGTATTGGGCATGTTCAGGGTGGTATGGCCATAGACTGTGCACTGTTGTTATCAGATTACCATATTTGAAGATAATATCTTTTGTTCCCTTAGCATTCTGTTACAGATACAGAGAATAATACCTTGATGGCAGATTATAGGCTAGGGTTTTCATAGCATTTCTTAATTATTTTACTATATTTAATGGGTCATTACAATAACCGTGTAAGATGAATATGATTATTCCCATCTTTTAGATTGGAAAGGTTGATTGTGAAAGGTGGAATGATGTATTCCAGGCACTTTAGGTAGCACCATTGGTTAAAAGACAAGTCCAAATCACTACTTAACAACTCTCACAAGGATGTCCAACCTTTTTTCTTTTCTGTCACACATTGGACAAATAAGAGTTGTCTTGGGCCAAACATAAAATACACAAATATTAATGAAAGCTGATGAGCACAAAAAAAGGTCCATGTGTACTTTTCACGGTATCTGACACCACACATAAGCAAAATAGTCGTCAAGTAATCTGCATGTGCCCCACTGGTCATAGGTTGAACACTGCTGCCAGTTTATTCCTTGCTTTCTCATATTTCATCATATCATTTTATTTCAAGTTCATTTTAGACGATCTATTATGCTTTGATAAATTATTCTGGGATTATATCTACCACTTATCACTCAGTTTTCTGAAAGTACGTTTAAATTTTTAAACATGAAACAATTGTGGAGAATGTAAATGTGCAAAATGGGGCTTTATTAAAGTTTGTCTATACAGGATTCCAACTTCTAGTTCTTAAATGTAGAGCCACACATGTAAATCTGGAATTCAGGGAATTAGTGGAGAAGGTAGTGCGCTTAACAGGGGTGCAGGAGTACCTAGAGTGAAAATTATGTCTAGCGGGACAAATTGAATGGAATGAGAACTCTGTCTGAGGATGTTTTAGATAAGAAATGGGAGAAGAAATTGATGAGAAATGAGAGTGCATAAAGGTGATGGAAATGGAGGCAGAAAAATAGTAGAGATGATAGTGGTGGCTGTCAGTAGGGAATACAGAAAGTTATGAATAAGCAGCCACTGACCACTGAAGGCAGAGCCAGCAGTGCAGACCTTATAAGAATACTTATGCTGCCTGGGAATTCAGCAAAGCAATAGTGTTTCTCTGTTGGCACACTGGTGCTTTCAGGCCACAGTCTTGGGCAGCTGGTCCTGGGAATGGAGAAGGAACTGGTTTGTTAATGCTGTATAAGTAAAAGCTATATTTTGAATAGTGTAGTTGCTATTGAGGGAACACAAGCAACCTGTCAGATCCAGGTATGTTGTGAAAGCCATGCTGTTATGTGATTCTGTTATTGTCTAGTGAAAGGCAAAAAGCCCTAGCATTTAAATGTTGAGTTAATTACAAAGAGAACAGACATGGTGGTAGTTCATCACGTTTCCCTTCTCTGTACAATGTCACTGCTGAGAAATGAGGAAGAGTTATTATCAGTGGTTCTCAATTCTGCCTTCCCACTAGAATCATCTGATAGTCTTTGTCCGTTTCTCCAGAGAGTCTCATTAAATTGTTTGGGATGGGGCCTAAGTAATTTCATTGTGCACTTGGTGCTGTGAACAAAGTTGTGGAGCTGTACCTTTGATACCTGCTGCCTAATGAGACTTCCTAGGTTCAGTTTGTTGTGAGTAGTTTGCAATGAAAGGAGCAGAAAGTGCTCCCAGTTTTAGACCACATGAGAACATAATGAATTGGGCCTTTTCTGAATTTAGGGAAAGTAGCTTTCTTTGATAATGGAGAAGCCATTTCTGTCTAATAGCTAAAAGTACACGATAGTCTGTACTCCAGTAGGTTTTACAGTATTGATAATATATACCAATTTATATTGATGGTAAAACCGTTATGGCCAGTCTGCAGGTTGCAAACCTTGGACTGACATACAGCTTGAACTTAACACTTACACTTATGAACAGGGGCTATTACAGGCAATGGGTAAGTGTACCTGTTCCAGCTTACGTACGTATTCAATGTAAGACCAAATCCACATAACCTATCTCGTTCATAAGCCAGAGGCTACCTGTATATCCTGACAGATGCTATGTAATCAACCCTTCTTATTCAGAGTAAGAGCTTATTAGTTGTAGGTATTTTCTTCCATACAAATAGGTTCTTCCTGGATTTAAGGCTGTAGTACCTTGGTTTCCAAGCTTTTTAAAACAGCAAAACTGGCTC
>NW_003852404.1:4176876-4192767 GCF_000181295.1 Otolemur garnettii
CACAAACTGAGTTAAGTTTATAAGCATGAGCCATACCCAGTAGGGGTGAATTTACCCATCCCATATGTTCCTCTCATCTCACTTGATTTTCATTGAGATTTAATTCTGTAAAAATATGGAACACGTTATGAATTTGTGTGTCATCCTTGTGCAGGGGCCATGCTAATCTTCTCTGTATTGTCCCAATTTTAGTATACTTATGTTGCCAAGACAAGCACATATACCAAGGTCTGGGAAGCTAATCTGAGTATTACAGGTGATTGTTATTATGAATCACATAAAATTAAGATTGAGTTCCTAAGATGGAAACTATCTTTTGTCAGGATACCATGAAAAGGATTCAGGTCTTTTAAACTAGTTCAATATTGTATGGAGTAGAGAATTGATTACTTTTTCAATCAATTGAAAGGTGATCTCATTTTTGGTTTAAACATTCCCAGAATATAATCTACAAATAAGCACTTATATAAAGACATGGTTATTGATTAGGTACAAAGAAATATTGTCTGTGTAACTGATTTTACCTGTTTTTTTAATTGTAAAATGGAAGATTACATATAGTGCATATGTATAGGATATGATAGTGCATATTTCAGTTTACACAACAGGATGTGAACTTGGTCTTTTCAAAATTGTTTTCATCCTATAATTCTATATTATAATGATAAATACTTTTAGAGTACAGTTGATAGAAAGTGGCTTGATGACGAATGACATTAAAGGTAGGGTAGAGTGTAGGGTAATGCTCACTAAATACTTGCTTTTGAAGTAACAGAGTAAGAGGAATTGGATGGTCTTAATGTAAAATAAAACATTGTGACTTAATGAGTGATTACATTGCTAACAGCTTTCATTTAAAATTTTTCAAGAACCACAATTAAGTAAGGTCAATATTTGTGGTAGATAACATTTATAATACTGCCCCTTTAATTTTCTAGTGGTAATTTCCCCTGTGTTGAAAAGAGATTCTATTGAGAAATGAATAACCTCTCCATTGAAGCACTTCTTGAAGAGGCCTCAAGTATAGTCTAACACTTGAACTGTGAGAAAGTCCTAGAAAGATAGATTTCCTTTTTGTTGATCTAACTTAAAAGAGAGAATGATCCTCCCATGTACTCTCTGAGACAGAGTTCCATCCCTAGAATTCTCAATTTGCTACAGTATAAAGGCTGCCTTATAGAAAGTTAAGTTTCTTTTTAAAAACAGAGAATCCTAGTTCTGCCACTTACCAATTGTAGAATTGTGAATCCCAGTTCTACCACTCAGTAATTCTGAGTCCTTGGATAAATTAAACCTCTTTCCAGGTAGAAGTTTTTCCATTTATTAAATGGAAATACTACCTACATCATAGGATCCTGTGAAAATTAAATAACAGGTGCAGAAACCGTGGCAAACAATGATGCTCAAAAAATGTTTATGGCAGCATCTGTGGCTCAAAGGAGTGGGGCACTGGCCCCATATACCGGAGGTGGTGGGTTCAAACCTGGCCCTGGCCAAAAAAAAAAAAAAAAAAAAAAAAAGGAAAAAAGAAAATAATGTTTATTGCATTTCCTTTGTTATCATAGCTTTTGAGTATTTAATATTTTTTTAAAGTTGAGATTTAATTCTAGGGAATGAATTCTTATGTTTCCTACTACTGTTAGGTTTCATTATTATGTTTCTAAGAGTTTTTCTTAACTCTTTAGATATCAATGCATGATACTTTACTGATCATTGCTGAAAACCAGACCTTAGGAATAGGCATATCATGAAATACTATTTTGTAATGTTAAAAGGTTTTTTAGTTTGACTCTTCACTGGACTTATTACGTATGATTTCCTTTTTCTTTCTTTTTTTTGAGACAGAGTCTCTGTTGCCTTGAGTAAGGTACTGTGGCATCACAGCTCACTGCAACCTCAAACTCTTGGGTTCAAGTGATCCTCTTGCTTCAGCCTTCTGAGTAGCTGAGACTACAGGTGCCTACCACAACACCTGGCTGGTGTTTCTATTTTTAGTAGAGATAGGGTCTCATTCTTTCTTACTCAGGTTAGTCTTGAACTCCTAAGCTCAAGTAATCCTTCCACCTAGACCTCTCAGACTGGTAGGGATTATAGGCTTGAACGCTGTGCCTGGCCTGATTTTTTGTTGTTGTTGCAGTTTGACAAGGGCTGCGTTCGAACCCACCGCCCTCGGTATATGGGGCCAGCGCCCTACTCAGCCACAGCACAGTCCGCCTGATTTATTTTTGTTTATAATTTTTTTAACACTCATATGCCAGGCAAGGGTGATATGAGGAGAATAGTTTAGATAACACAGGAAAAATACTCAGAAAGTCATGGTAGTGACATTGATGTCATCTGGAAACACAGTGAGGTTATTCTGTAAATTTTTTGAGAAATGATTTAGCAGTGTTAAACTGTCAAGCAAACATTAAAGCACATGAAAAACAAAGATTCTGACTAGTAAGCCCATCTGTTATTTGCTTCTTTGGGGAATAATTCATTGTTCTGGATTTGAATAAAAGTCCAAGTGCTAAAACAGGTTTGTGGTTTATGTATGCCAACTTTTATTTTGTGGGGTGGATTATGGCCTTTTGCTGATTCTTGTAATCTGTACCCTATTTTCATTCTTCTTTTCACCATTTGTTCATTAGAATGCAGGCAAAAGAAATCATAAGTAACACCTGATCCATTGGCATTGCATTTTGTTAGTAACTCTTTTTAATATAACTCAAGATGAAAAAGTTTGAAAATCATACCTGAAATGATGTATTATACATTGTTTTTAAATAGCTGTAACATGTTTTCTAGCTTTAATAAAACAAGAATTTTTTTTTCTTCGAGATAAGAAAGGGGTAAGAAATCGGAGAGAGAAAGGATTTATGTGTTTTGATTTCTCTTCAAACCTATTTTTAAAACTATTTTGTTGACTATGCTTCCTTTTCATCAGATTTTACTTTTAAGATAGTGAATACTTTAGTGAATACTAAAGGTTCTTTTAGAGGCCATTCTTACAAACATTTGAGTGCCATTTGTATACTAGGTACAAATGAGTTTATTGGAAAAAAGCCACTCTACAAAGTGTAAGCAAGGTAGTTAATTTCCTTATAAACGGCCTTGTAACCTTTGTGCAGCAAATGCATGTACAGCTTTCCTTTTTGCTACCGTTTCTAGTTTTCATGGGCAGATTTCCTCATTTAAAAAAAAATTTAGCATCTGGTTCAACAATTCGTTTCATCCAGTCATTGCCTGTGAATTTCTGGATCCACCCTCTCTTCTTCTCCTTCTTTACTTCCTCAGAGAAGCTGTATATGGATATATCCCTAGTATCCCATATGGACACAGTGTAGCTATGCATAATCCGCTGTGGTAACCACTAGAGTCACTTGTAGCTTTTGAGCACTTGAGACATAGCTAATACAAATTGAGATATACCATAAGTGTTAAATATAGCAGATGTCAAAGACTTACTACCAAAGAAGAATGTAAAATTTCTCATTTTTAATATTGACCACATGTTGAATTTTGAATATACTAGATTAAATATTACTAAAATATATTATCAAAATTAATTTCACTGTTTCTCATTTGACTACCAGGAAATTTAAAATTACTTATGTGGCTTGTATTCATTTGAAGACTACTGTGTTGGACCTGGTCTTACCTAGAACTTTTCTGCCTTTGCGTTCTTGAAGTCTAAAATTTCTCTGACCACAGACTTCTGTCCTCCTCCTTTTCCTTTGTTCAATACTATTGTTCCTGTTCGACAGCCCACAATCTTTTAATTCTTCAATCCCTTTTTATTCCCAGCTACCCTTTCTGCCTTCACTTTTCCTTTCATTTACCTTTGATCCTGTCACTAATCATTATTAACTTTATTTTTATGAAACCTTCAGTTCCCATTCTTTCTTTAATTTCTGTATCTTCCTAATTCCAATCCCTGAATGAAGGTATTTTCCTCTATTATGGCTGCCAGAATGAGTGGTCCTGCTTTAGGAATTCAAATACCTACTTGATGGACTATTAAAAATTTATGATATGTTAATATGGGTGGGCTATCCTATTCTACTAGCCTGTAACTAAGCCATAACTTAGTTGATTTGTAATCCTTTTAATAATCACTAATTGACATTCAGTCATATCCTTCACTGGGCTTATATCAGTACCAGGTTGGCCACCAGCAGCCTGACAGGCCATCTATGATATAGCTCCTGAATTTATGCATCGTGAGTGGTCCTATGTAACTTTTTCCAATCCTACCACTTCTCTTTTTTGAAGTGCCTACTGTTTTAAAATTTACTATGAAATGTATATGACATGTTTAGTTTGAAATAACAAATAACCAACTACCACTCACTACCCTGTATACTCCCCAGTGATAACAATTGTCCTGAATTGTGTGAATAGATATTTTGTCTCTAGTTTTACCACTTGTGTTTTACTTCTCTATACTTTCACTGGTATCATCATATTGAGGTTTACATTTTGAATTAGCTGTATTACATTGGGCAAATTACTCTACCATTTCTGAACCTTTCTCATTTTTTCTCAGTATATTTTATTATGTCAAAATAGAAATAACATAAAAATTATAGTGCTGGCTCGGCGCCTGTAGCTTAAGTGGCTAAGGCACCAGCCATGTACACCCAAGGTGGCGGGTTCAAATTCAGCTAGGGCCCGCCAAACAACAATGACGGCTGCAACCAAAAAATAGCTGGGTGTTGTGGCGGGCGCCTATGCTCCCAGCTACTTGGGAGGCTGAGGCAAGAGACTCGCTTGAGCCCAGGAGTTGGAGGTTCCTGTGAGCTGTGATGCCAAGGCACTCTACCCAGGGGGACAGCTGGAGGCTCTGTCTCAAAAAAAAAAAAAAAAAGATTATAATGCTAACCATTTAAAAGTGTACGGTTTAGTGGTATTAAATACACTCATGATGTTGTACGTTAAGTACCACTTATCCATTTCCATGACTCTTTTCATCTTGTAAAACTAAAAATTTATACTCTTTAAACAGTAATGCCCCCTTTTCCTCTCCCTGTAGTTCCTGTAGCCACCGTAGACTATCTATGATTTTGATTACTCTAAGTACATCATAGAATTATTACCATGCAATGGGTATTATTTTGTGACTGGTTTATTTCACTTAGCATAATGTCCTAAAGGTTCATCCATTTCGTAGGATATGTCAGAATTTCTTTCATTTTGTGGCTGAATAATATTTCAGTGCATACCTTATTTTGTTTATCCATTCATTGATCCATTGATTGATACTTGGACTGCTCCCAAGTATGATTAATGTATAATGTTGATTTGAACATGGATGTACAAATACCTCTTCAAGACCCTAGTTTTAGTGATGAAGGGTGTATGCCTTCGGTGGAATTGCTGAATCATATATGGTAATTCTATTCGTAATTTCTTGAGGAAACACCATATTGTTTTCCCATGGTAGCTGTACCGTTTTACATTTTCATCAGCTGTGCGCAAGAGTTCCCAGTTTTTTCACATCCTCTTCAACACCTTCTTAATAAGATTTTTACATCCCCCCTCCCCCCCATATTAGCCTTCCTAGTGCATGTGAGGGGATATCTCAGTGTAGTGCTGAATTGCGTTTTCTTAATAATTAGTGATGTTAAGCATCTTTTCATGGGTGTGTTGGCCATTTGTATTTTTTTTGTATAAATGTCTATTCAAATCCTATTCTAAATGAGTTGTTTGTTTTTTCTTATTGAGCTTTAGGAGATCTCCATATATTCAGGATATTAATTTTTTATCATAAATATGATTTACGGATATTTTCTCCTATTCTGTGGGTTGCTTTTGTACTCTGTTAATAGTATCTTTTTATGAACACATTTAAAAATTTTTTAGATGTCTAGTTTTTTTTTTTTTTGCCTGTGCCTTTGGTAGCATATTTGGGGAATCCTTATCTAATCATGTTTTGAAGATTTGCTCTGTGTTTTCTTCTAAGATTTTTATACTTTCAGTTCATGCATGTTGGTCTTTGGTGTATTTTGAGTTACTCCCTCTACCCCCAGAATTTGGTGTTAGGTAAAGTTCTAATTTCATTCTTTTGCTTATAGGTATCCAGTTTTCCCCAGAACCATTTACTGAAAATATTGTCCTTTTCCCATTGAATGAAATGGTCTTGGCACCCTTTCTAAAAATCATCTGACCATATATATGTGTACATTGATTCTGCTTTTATGCCAATACTGCACTTTTGTAGATTTGTAACAAATTTTGAAATCAACGTATGAGACAGTCAACTTTTTAAAGGGATTATTTTGGCTGGGTATTTTGTTTCTGATTTCACTTCCTCTCTTGCCAGCTCATGCCTGTAATCCTCTACTTTGGGAGGCTGAGACAGGAGGATTGTTTGAGACCAGCCAGAATAAAAGTGAGACCATGTCCCTATAAAGATGAGCTGAGTGTGGTGGCATGCACTTGTAGTCCAGCTACTCAGGTGGTTGAGGTGGGGTGTCACTTGAGCCCAAGGGTTTGCAGTTGCATTGAGCTATGATGAGGCCACTTGCATTCCAGCATGGGCGACAGAGTGAGACCCTGACTCAAAAACTCCACCCCCGCAAAATTATTTTGGTTATTCAGGATCCCATGAGATTCCATATCAATATTATAATGGATTTTTTTTATTTCTGCAGGACACACCATTGGGATTTTTATAGGGATTGTATTGAATCTCTGTAGATCACTTTGGGTTTTATCTGCATTTTAACAATATTAAGTCTTCAAATCCATGAATGGGGATATCTTTACATTATCAAAGTCTCTCAGTTAACATTGTAAACTCATCCTAGAAAAAGTGCAATGTACTTTGTTATAGTTTCCCCTTGGGAAGCTGTCAGCTTATGTATTGACACCAGTGCTTAGTACACTCATTAGAGCTGTCGTCCTTAATGTTATTACAATATCTTCCTTTCAATATTTCCTTTATTTGGGGGTAAAGAAAAAAGTCATTGGGGTCCAGATCAGGAGGGGTGGGAGGATGTTCCAATACAGTTACTTGTTCAGACTAAAATCTCCTTCATAGGCTGCCTGGTGAGGTGAGCTCGTGCATCATTGTGATACAAAAGCCACGTGTGCTTTCTTATGCCAAGATTTTCATTTACTATTTTCCTGTTTCTCTATTTATGTATCTCGGTCTGCTGCGCTTGTCACAGTCAGCCAACAGTTTTGACACATAATTCAACAAAGTTTTGTGGCTAGGTGCAGTGGCTCATGCCTGTAATCCTAGCACTCTGGGAGGCTGAGGTGGGTACATCACTTAAGCTCAGGAGTTCGAGACCAGCCTGAGCAAGAGCAAAATACCCCATCTCTACTAAAAAGAGAAAAACGAGCAGGGCGTGGTGGCACATGCCTATAGTTCTAGCTATTTGGGAGGCTGTGGCAAGAGGATCACTTGAGCCCAAAAGTTTGAAGTTGCTGTGTGCTATGACCACGGTACTCTACCCGGGGTGACAGAGTGAGATTCTTTCTCAAAACCAAACCAAACAAAACAAAACAAAAACAAGTTTTGCAGTGTTTTCATTAGTTCTGGTTATTATTAGCTACCTGGACTGTCTTAATCAGTGATGCTTTCTCTGCAAAAAACATTTAATCCATTTGTACATTGCTGTTTTCTTCATGGCATTATCTCCATAAACTTGGACTAACATGTTTCTTATTTCACTTCCTCTCTTGCCAAATTTAACAAGTTATTTACAGATGTTTGTTGTTACTCTAATTCAAGCTCTGACATTTCTTGCAATAGCGCATAGAAACACGCAACAACAATAATGATCACCACATAGAAAGGCAGTGCCACACAGTGATGTGAACACAGCTGTGAAGACACTGATATACCAAGGTTATGAAACATTATCAGTTTTTTGTATAGTGCCACTAAGGTAAGCACATGATCGCAAGTTCTTGGACTTAATTATCAGACATTAGCATTTAGGTCTTCTTCAATTTCTTTTGGCAGTCTTTTGTGCTTTTTATTGTACAAGCCTTTTACCTCCTTGCTTTAGTTACTTTCTAAGTGTTCTTTTTGATGCTATTGTAAATGGTTTGTATTTTCTTCTTTAGACTGTTCATTGTTAGTATGTGGAAATGCAGTCAACTTTTATGTGTTTATTTTATCCTGCTACTTTCCTGAAACCATTTATTAATTCTGATAGTTTTTTGTATGGAATCTATAGGTTTTCTACATATAAATTAATCTCATTAGTGAACAGGTAATTCTACTTTATCCTTTACTCTTCATTTTCTTGCCTACTTTCTCTGACTGTAATTTCTACTATTGTGTTGAATAGAAGTGGTGAAACAGGCCATTCTGGCCAGGGCCAGTGGCCCAAGCCTGTAATCCTAGCACTGTAGGAGGCTTAGCAGGTAGATGCTTGAGCTCAGCCTAAGCCAAGAGTGTGACCGCTTCTCTACTAAAAATAGAAAAATTAGCGTGGCGTGGTACGTGCCTATAGTCTCAGCTACTTGGGAGGCGAGGCAAAGAGGATCACTTGAGCCCGGAAATTTGAGGTTACTATGAGGTATGATGATGCTGCAGCACTCTTTCAGAGCAATGGAGTGAGACTCTGTCAGACTGTATATGTGTGATACCTATGGAAAATCATATATCAAAGACTGTTAACCTAAAAAAGTGGGGGGTTCATAGAGCATTCTTGTGGGTTTTTTTTTTTTTTTTTTTTTTGGTGACAGAGTCTCACTCAGTTACCCTGGGGTTGAGTGCTGTGGTGTCATAGCTCACAGTAACCTTAAAGTCTTGGACTCCAGTAATTCTCTTGCCTCAGCCTCTCGAGTAGCAGGAGCTATAGGCACCTGCCACATTGCCTGGCCATTTTTAGAGATGGGGTCTTGCTCTTGCTCAGGCTAGTCTCAAACTCCTGAGTTCAAGCAGTCTACCTGTCTTGGCCTCCCAAAGTGCTGGAATTATAGGTGTGAGCCACCATGCCTGGCCAAGAATTATTTTTAAATTTCAGAATAATGTGAGGGTATAAATTATCCAATTACATTGTTTGTGTTTGTAAGGTAAAGTCCAATTATAGCTGAGCCCTTTACCCAGGAGGTGTGCCATATATCCTTACATTGTGCCCCTTAGGCAAAAGCCCCTCCCTCTTCCCTTCTTTCCTCCCACTTGAATTTAATGTATTCTTTTCTTTGTGTGGGTGTGTAGTTGTTCGTATACTGGTTTCATATTAGTATTGAGTACATTGGATATTTTGCTTTTCCATTCTTGTTATACTTTACTAAGGAATATGTTCTTCAACTCCATCCAGGTAAATACAAAAGATGTAAAGTTTCTAACTTTTTTATGGCTGAATAGTATTCCATAACACACATGTAACACAGTTTATTAATCTATTTCTGGGTTGATTCCATATCTTGGCAATTGTGAAAGGCACTAAGCATTCTAGTGCAAATGTCTTTATGGTAAAATGATTTTTTAACTTCTGGGTAAATACCTAGTAGTAAAATTGTGGGATCAAATGGAAGTTCTATTTTTAGCTTTTTGAGGATTCTCCATATTTGAAGGTGGTTTTGATTTGCATTTCTCTGATGATTAGGGAAGATGAGCTTGTTTTCATGTGTTTGTTGGCCATTCATCTGTCTTCTTCCAAGAAGTTTCTGTTCGTGTCTCTTGCCTTCTGATAAATCAAATTGTTTATTCTTCTCTTATTGGTTAGTTTGAATTCTCTGTACATTCTAGTTATCTGCCTTTTGTCATATTTATAGCATGCAAATATCTTTTCCCATTCTGAAGGTTGTCTGTTTGCTTTAGTTGTTGTGCCCTCAGCTGTGCAGAAGGTTTTTAGCTTGATATGTCACATTTTATTTATTTTTGGTGTTGTTACAGTTGTCAATGGCATCTTCATAAAATCTTTTCCCAGGCCAATATCATTTAGAGTTTTCCCCATACTTTCTTCTAGAGTTTTTATCATTTCATGAATGATAAAACTTTATCAAAAATTTAAATCTTTTATACAGCATGAGTCAATTTTTCTAAGTGGTGATATGTGCTGGCCCAGTTTTAGTCTTATACATGCAGCTAACCAGTTCAGCCAGCACCATTTATTAAATAGGCATTCTTTAGTCCATTGTATGCTTTTGTTCGGTTTATCCAAGATCTTAAGGAAAAACTTTTAGCCTTTGACTGTTGTCTTTTTTTTGTTTGCTGTAGGCTTTTCATATATGGTATGTATTTTGTTGAGGCTGCTTCCTTGTATTTCTTGTTTGTTGGGCGTTTTTATTGTGAAAGAGTGTTGAATTTTGTCAAATGATTTCTTCTGTTTTCTCTCTCACTCTTTTTTTTTAATTTTTGGACATAGAATCTCATTCTGTGCCCTTGCTAGAGTGTTGTGGCATCATCATAGCTCATAGCAACTTCAAACTCCTGGGCTCCAGCAGTCTTCTTGCCTCAGCCTCCTTGAGTAGCTAGGACCACAGGCATCTGCCACAATGCCTAGATAATTTTTCTATATTTAATAGAGATGGAGTCTTGCTCTTGCTCAGGCTAGTCTCGAACTCCTAAGCTCAGACAGTTCACCTCTGCTTTGGCCTCCCAGAGTGCTAGGATTGTAGGTGTGAGCCATCGTGCCCAGCTTCTTTTCTCATTTTTAAAATGATTTCCTTTATAGAGATTTTGTATGATTAAAGCAGATAATGTGTGTAGCACAAATACACCCAATAAAATGAGTTTACGTGTTCTTTGGAACTTTCTTCTTTGTGTTGCTGACTCCTAGTTAATGGACTGTTGTTGACTGTGCTCTGTGCGTGTCTAATTATTCTCTAGACTTTTGTACCTGGGAGTCTCTATGACAGAATTACAAATGAATTACCACTTTAGCAGAGAAAAAACTTCTGCAAAGGCTGTAAGAGAAAATGATAGTAGCATTTTTGAGGGAAATGAATAAGGTAAATGTGGCAGGAAAGTAATGGTGTATGAGGTGAGGTCAGAATTTGGCCTGGAACTCAATTATTTTGGGTTCTATTACCATTCTTAGCCATCTAAACTTATAACCTTTGAACATCAGCATTCCATCCCTTACATCTTTTTGCTAAGAAAGTCTTGCTGTTGCGTTATACTGATTAACTCCGAAAGCTGCCTCCTTTGTTTATATTCATTGTGGCAGATCAGACCCTTATCTTTCTGTACCTGGGCTGTTGAAATGCCTTCCTATGATCACAGCACCAGTCTCTTCTCTAGAATTTCATATTGTTGCAGTAGTTCTCTTTATTAAACAATTTGGATGATACTGCTGCCTTGTTCAACATCTCCTAGAATTACTTTCATGGTAAAATCCTTAGTTAACTTGACACATCTTTTAGTCTAGTCCTAATCTATTCCTTGACCTCACCTCCTCTCACTCTGCCTCATTCACATCTGTGGCATTACTGATCTGAAAGATTTAGCAGATATGCCCTACTTTTTTAAGTTGTTGTGTTCCTGTTTATACTCTTTGTTTTGCTTACACATGCCATCCCCTCCTACAAGCTCACTAACCCATCACTATCCAACTGTCATCTCTATAGGCTCCATAACAATTCCTTCTCCCAGGAAGATTTGATTACTTTTTTCTTTGTACTTTTGGACATATTATTCACAGTCTTTATGCAACTTTCTGTAACATACTTTTTTTTTACATTTGTTAAGTAAGTTGTAATTGTCTGCACGCGAGTCTGCACATGAGTCATGTCTCTGTCAACTTTATATGTGTGACCTAATGGTTTATGCTGCAAACTATCAAAGACCAAAACTCCACACAAACTTGTTGGATTGCTTTATTTTAAATCAGGTATTGTTTGGGGGTTTATTTCCTTCCAGTTTGAGTAGAAGTTTTTGTCTGGCTAATGCTTTTCACAGATACACTAAATCTATTTTCAAAGGAAGGAAAACTGAAAGCAATTATGTTTTGAGATTTGTTATTCATAGTAGAAGAATATTGACCATGTCATTTAGGAATGCTTTACAAAGAAAATCTAGGAAGTACATTGGTTGTGTCCAAAAAAAAGTATAAGCTACATGGACAGTATAGTGGGGCTACATTCACTTATAGTTCAGCTGGAAAGACTTGTTATTTTCAAATAGACCTGGCTTAATTGAGATGAAGTTTGCCAGCCTAATTAGCTTTTTGTTTTTGCTTGTCTTTGTTTTTGTATTATTGGAAGCTTCTGTTGGTTGCAGTAGTGATAGAACCATGAGATAGATGCCTTAGTTTTACTGTAGACTGGTGGGTGCCACTGAGGGATACTTTTCAGAAAGTGTAACTTATTATTAGGAATAGAAGGAGAAGCCTAATGTTGCAGTGGAAATTTTATTGGGAACAGGAAGTGAAAGGCTATTGGTGGGTGACTCAGCTGTTTTTGAACCTATCTCATGTGATTGAGTGTGCATGATGTCTGTTTATTCTCGGTGGAGTCACATTCTCTATGGGAGTCACATTACAAAGCAGGCATAATATTTATTTGACCAGCTCAGTGTTGATCTAAAAATAACTTGTGGATTTTTTTTTTGTTTGTTTTCATACTACATTTAGCATCATGAGATAGAAAAATAATGGACACCTATCAGTGAATGCTTTTCCCTTAAAAGAACTTTGACTATATAATCAGCCAATACTATTTCACTTCTTTGAATATAAAGATGAAAGTTTTGGTAACTAAGTAGAAGGTAGGAGAAGAAGATAACTTTTACATTATCTAGAAAATAATTCTGCACTATTTCATTTTACTGTATATTCTGAACAGATATGCATTTTGGGTGCTTTAGGACCATCATGGAAATATTTATGTACTAATATTTTTATAGGAACTTTTTTCCTTTTTGTGAGGTTGTAGCAAATGCTTTTTTGAAATGGAAGTGTTAGTGCTGTTTATTTGCTGGATTTTATGTTAATATTAAATTATAGTAGTAATATTTTTACTTTGATTTTCTTGATTTATTCGTCTTGTACTGAAGGTTTATGCCTGCTGTGTTCTGTAATTGAGTCTTAAGTGTGTCAAAATTTGATTACTATTATGCTGTATACCTATTTATATACTTGGCTCTGAAAGAGAGCACTTGGAAGTCTGAGCATGCATAATAATCATAATCTGCTCATTTGTCTGGGAAGCAGTGAGTCATTATGATTTATTTATTCTTTTTGGCATTTGAGCGTTCTTGTTCTTTGAAGTGTAGCATATGCAGCATATAAACTTTAGTCTGAGATTATTTCAAGAGAGAAAGAAATTGGATTCATTAAGAAGAAGTAAATGGCAGCATTCTGTTTATAATAATGCTTATCTAAGTGGGAAAATTTTATCAGTATAATAATCTATAGAATTATATTACTTCCAGTGCTTCATATTCTCTATAAAGTGTACATAACTTTTGATGGTTGATTGAAAAAAACTCATGCCTTAAATTTGTACTGTATTTTTTCATTCTATGCTTCAAAAAAATATTAACCAAACATCAGAGGATTTAAGTGTGTGAATTCGGTATTCTACTGTTGTTAAAATATTTTATGGATTTCTATTTTTGCACTTGTAGATACAGTCATTCAGAATTTTGTGTTAACTTAGAATGAAATAGTAAAGTGCGTATCTTCTGATTTGACACCATTTGAAAGACATCCAACAATTTTACTTGGGTATATGTGATCAAAAACCTGTCTTTACTTATCACAGTAGATAAATAGCGAATGGATCATTTCTATTAAAATTATCTGGGGATGAAAACCTACATTAAAAAGCATAGTGTTTTGGCATATTTCATAGAACAAACAAGAAAATGGCTTTAAGCAGGCTCATCTGTTCCACGAGGGAGAAATTCAGATTCGGAAAAAGAGAAAGTGGTTTCTTAGTTTCTGGGTGGTTGGCAGTTGGGAGAGGTATGTCATTAACCCCTGGTTGACATGTAGAAAAGAAAATATTTTTCTCAACTTTCTTTGCAAGATGGGAAAATAAATGTTCTGCTTGGATCTTTCTTTTTCCTTCTATGGAAATATAAACTTGTTTTTCCCCTTCATTGATATTTAGGAAAGGTATCATGTTTTGTGCAGGTTGGTAATTGTTGATTTTAAAATATGTATTGGAGTGGCTCCCGGATATAATCCTAGAACTTTGAGGAGGCTGAAGTGGGCGGATTGCTTGGGATCAGGAGTTTGAGACAAACCTGAGCAAGAACGAGGCCGTAGCTCTACTAAAAATAGAAAAAAATTAGCTAGGCGTTGTGGCAGATACCTGTAGTCCCAGCTGCTTGGGAGGCTGAGGCAGTAGGATCCCTTGAGCTCAAGAGTTTGAGGTTGCTGTGAACTATGACTCCATGACAATCTATCCACGGTGACGAGAGTGAGACAGTGTCTCAACAACAACAAAAAAATTTGTTTGGATGGTTTTGTATAGCTTCTTAGCGTTTAGGAGTTTCACGTAGAATATAGTATCATATCAGATTGGCAGTGTTCAGACAGTTCTACTTTGTCAAGTATTGTTTAAAATTTGGTTGGGCTTGGAGGCTCATGCCTATAAGTTCCAGTATTTTGGGCAGCAGTAGGCAGGAAGATCATTGGAGGTCAGAAACTGGAGACCAGTCTGAACAATGTAGCAAAACCCTTATCTCTATAAAAAATAAGAAACACCAGCCACTCATGGTGGTGTGTACCTGTAGTCCCCTGTACTCAGAAGCCTGAGGCAGGAAGATTGCTTGAGCTCAGGAGTTTGAGGTTGCAGTGAGCTATTATTGTGCCAGTGCATTCCATGCTGAGCTATAGACCAAGACCTAGTCCCTAAAAAATAAATAAAATTTAACAAGATACAAGAGTGTATAAGTATATATGTACAAATATATTTTAATTTGACAACCAGTTAGTAAAATGGGATAAATGCCTTTGAAACAAATTTGTTTGATAACAGACTTTTGTGAGAAGGTAATATTGTTATAGGTACTTTAAATATATTTTTAATTGTGGTAAAATGCAAAAAACATAAAATTTGTCTCATCCTTTGTTGCTATATAAAGGAATACTTGGGGTTGAATGATTTAGAAAGAGGAGATGTATTTAACTCATGATTCTGCTGGCTATACAAGAAGCATAGTGGCAATATCTGCTTCTTTTGAGGCATCTCAGGAAACTTCCACTAAGGGTGGAAGGCCAAGGGACAAGTATGGAACCAAGAGAGAGCTGAGAGAGGTGCCAGGGTCTTTTCAACAACCAGCTCTCATGGAAGTAATAGAGCATGAACTCACTCCCAAGAGAATGGCGTCGAGCCATTCATGAGGGGGATCTGCCTTTATGACCTAGACATCTTTCATTAGCCCCCACTTCCAACATTTGGGGACCAGATTTTAACATGAGATCTGGAGGGGTCAAATATCTAAATCATAGTACCACCTTAATAATCCTTAAATGTACAACTCAGTGGTATTAAGTACATTTACATTGTTGCACAGATATTAACCACTGTTTCCATAAACTTTATCATCTTGCAAAACTCAAGTTCTTTGCCCATTAATACAGGTGAATGTCTCTCTCTCTCTCTCTCTGTTTCTCTCTCTCTCTTTTTGAGACTGAGTCTCAAATATAGGTTGACTCTCTCTCTCTCTCTCTCTCTTTTTCTGAGACTGAGTCAAACTCTGATGCCCTGGCTAGAGTGCTATGGTCCCAGGCTCAAGCAGTCACCCTGCCTCAGCCTCCCGGGTAGCTGGGAATACCGGTACCCTCCACAAAATCTGGCTACTTTTTCTATTTTTTAATAATGATGGGGGTCTCACTCTTGCTCAGGCTGTTCTTGAGTTTCTGACCTCAAGTGACCCTCTTGCCTTGACCTTCTAGAGTGCAAGGATGTCTCTACACCTGGAACCCATCACTTTGTTAATAGTATTATTCATATATTTTTTTCCTGATTACATTTTTTTTTTTT
>NW_003852404.1:4193986-4218102 GCF_000181295.1 Otolemur garnettii
TTTTTTTTTTTTTTTGGCTGTGGCTGGGTTTGAACCCACTACCTCTGGTATATGGGGCCGGCGCCCTATTCCTTGAGTCACAGACGCCGCCCTATTTATTCTTTTCTTATTGATAAGTTTGAATTTTCTGTAGATTTTAGTTATCAGACCTTTGTCAGAAGCATAACCTACAAAAGTCTTCTCTTACTCTGAAGGTTGTCTGTTTGCTTTACTTATTGTGCTCTTGGCTGTGCAAAAGCTTTTTAGTTTGATCAGACAGATCCTAGTAATGGATTTTTGGTGTTACTTCAATTGCCTGGGGGGTCCTCCTCATAAAATATTCTCCCAGACCAATTTCTTCAAGTGTTCTCCCTGTACTCTGTTCAAGTATTTTTGTAGTTTCATGTCTTAAGTTTAAATCTTTTATCCAGTGAGAATCGGTTTTTGTTAATGGTGAAAGGTGAGGGTCCAGTTTCAGTCTTCTACAGGTTACCAGCCAGTTCACCCAGCACCATTTGTTAAATAGGGAGTCTTTCCCCCCACTGAATGTTTTTGTTAGGCTTGTCGAAGATCAAATGATGATAAGCAACTGGGTTCATCTCTTGGTTCTCTAGTCTGTTCCATAAATCTACTGCTCTGTTTTTGTGCTAATACCATGCTGTTTTGATCACTACAGATTTATAGTATAGCCTGAAGTCTGGTAATGTGATACCTCCTGATTTGTTCTTATTTCTGAGCAATGTATTGCTATTTGAGGTTTTTTCTGATTCTATATAAAACGAAGTACTATTTTTCAAGTTCTTTAAAGTATGACAATGGTGCTTTAATAGGGATTGCATTAAATCTGTAGATTGCTTTGGGTAGTATGGACATTTTAACAATGTTGATTCTACCCAGCCATGAGCATGGTATGTTTTTCCATTTGTTAACATCGTTAGCTATTTCTTTTCTCAGAGTTTCATAGTTCTCTTTATAGAGATCTTTCACATCCTTTGTTAGGTAAATTCCTAGATGTTTCATCTTCTTTGGCACTATTGTAAAAGGAATAGAGTCCTTGTTTTTTCAGGACTTGACTATTGTTGGCGTATATAAAAGCTACTGACTTGTAGGTATTGATTTTGTATCCTGAGATGTGGCTGTATTCCTTGATCATATCTAAGAGTTTTGAAGTTGGGTCTCTGGGATTTTCCAGGTATAGGATCATGTCATCAGCGAAAAATGAGAGTTTGATCTCCTCTGACCCTATTTGGATACGCTTGATCGCCTTCTCTTGCCTGATTGCGATAGCTAAGACGTCCATTACTATGTTAAATAGCAGTGGAGACAGTGGGCATCCTTGCCTTGTTCCTGATCTGAGTGGAAATGTTTTCAATTTTATACCATTCAATATGATATTGGCTGTGGGTTTGCTGTAGATGGCCTCTATCAGTTTTATGCCTATTTTCTTTTCTTTTCTTTTTTTTTCTTTTTTTTTGAGACAGAGCCTCAAACTGTCCCTCTGGGTAGAAGGCCATGGCATCACAGCTCACAGCAACCTCCAACTCCTGGGCTCAAGCGAGTCTCCTGCCTCAGCCTCCCAAGTAGCTGGGACCACAGGCGTCCGCCACAATGCCCAGCTATTCTTTGATTGCAGCCATCCAAAAAAGAATGTTTTGGTGGGCCTGGGCTGGATTTGAACCCTCCACCTTAGGTGTATGTGGCTGGCGCCTTAGCCACTTGAGCCACAGGTCCCGAACCTATGCCTATTTTCTTAAGAATTCTGATCATGAAAGGATGCTGGATATTATCAAAGGCTTTTTCTGCATCAGTTGAGAGAATCATATGGTTTTTGTTTTTTATTTTATTGATGTGATATATTATATTTATAGATTTGCGTATGTTGAACCAACCCTGTAACCCTGGAGTCAGACCAACTTGATCCTGGTGTATAATTTTTTTGATGTGTTGTTGAGTTGTTTGCTAAGATCTTAGTGAATATTTTTGCATCAATATTCATTAATGATATTGGTCTATAATTTTCTTTCTTTGTTGGATCCTTTCCTGGTTTGGGTATCAGGTTGATATTTGCTTCATAGAATGTGTTGGGAAGTACTCCTTCTTTTTCTATTCTTTGGAAAAAGTTGTATAATATAGGTATTAGTTCCTCTTGAAAGGTTTGATAGAATTGGAATGTAAAGCCATGTGGTCCTGGACTTTTCTTTTTAGGGAGATTTCGTATTGTTGATGCTCTTTCAGTGGTTGATATAGGTCTATTCAAGATTTCTAATTCTTTCAGGTGGATTCTAGGAAGGTGGCATGTTTCCAGGTATTGGTCCATTTCCTTCAGATTTTCATATTTCTGGGAATAGAGATTTTTGTAGTAATCATTAAGGATTTTTTGAATTTCTGAAGTGTCTGTTATTTCCCCTTTATCATTTCTGATAGACAGTATTAGGGATTTTACTTTTCTATTTCTGGTTAAATTGGCCAAAGGTTTATCAATTTTGTTAATTTTTTCAAAAAACCAACTTTTTGTTTTGTTGATCTTCTGAATGGTCCTTTTGTTTTCAGTTTCATTTAATTCTGCCCAAATTTTGGTTATTTCTTTTCTTCTGCTGGGTTTGGGGTTGGAATATTTTTCTTTGTCCAGTTGCCTGAGATGATCCATTAAGTTGTTGGCAACCTCTCTTTCTGTTTTCTTTATGAAGGCTTCCAATGCTATAAATTTCCCTCTTAGGACTGCCTGTGCAGTATCCTATAGGTTTTGATAATTTGTGTTTGTTATCATTTAGTTCCAAAAATTTAGTGATTTCCTTCTTAATTTCATCTTTCACTTAGCTACCAGTCAGCCTAAGATTATTTAGCTTCCATGACTTTGTTTGTGTATGGAGATTCCCATTGCTGTTGGGTTCAACTTTTATCCCATGGTAGTCTGAGAAGATAAAAGGAATAATTTCTATACTTTTAATTTGCTGAGGTTAGACTTGTGTCCTAGGATATGATGTATTTTGGAGGATGACCCGTGAGCTGATGAGAAGAATGTATATTTAGTTTTATTAGGGTGAGATGTTCTGTAGAGGTCTGTAAAGTCCCTTTGTTGTAGGGTCAGGTTTAAGTCTAATATTTCTTTGTTTAGTTTCTTCTTGGAGGATCTATCAAAAACTGTCAAAGGGATGTTAAAATCTCCAACTATTATAGTGCATGAAGATATCAAATTGCTCATATCCATTAGGGTCTGCTTTATGAATTGAGGAGCATTCTGGTAGGGTGCATAAATGTTCATTATCGAAATCTCTTCATGTTGGGTGTTTCCTTAACAAATATGTAGTGACTTTCCTTATCTTTCTTTATCTGTGTTGGTTTAAAGCCAATTGTATGTGCTACTAAAATTGCGACCCCTGCTTTTTTCTAGTTTCCATTTGCCTGTATTATACAAGTCCATCCCTTCATTCTGAGTCTATTTTTATCCACCCTGATTCTTGAATACAGCAGAAATCCAGTCTGAGTTTATGTATCCAGTCAGCCAGCCTATACCTCTTTAGAGGACAGTTTAAACCATTCACATTAATTGAGAGAATTGATAAGCCTAGTTGTGTTTTGGGTGTCATGATTTTCACATGTCCGGTGGACAATTTTAATCTTTTCACCACTGTGGAAATTCGGTTTTGTTCAAAAAATTTCTGGGTGAGTCTATTGGAGATAGAGCATTGTACTTGTCGTTGTGGAGGATGAGTCTGAGAATATCCTGGAGAGCTGGTTTAGTTATGGCAAATTTCTTCAACATGTCTATGTCATTAAAGTAGTTGATTTCTTTATTGCAAGTGAAACTCAGTTTAGCTGGATAGAGGATCCTGGGCTGGAAGTTGTTTTTTTTTTTTTTTGAGACAGAGCCTCAAGCTGTCCCCCTGGGTAGAGTGCCATGGCATTACAGCTCACAGCAACCTCCAACTCCTGGGCTCAAGCGAGTCTCCTGCCTCCACCTCCCAAGTAGCTGGGACCACAGGCGCCCGCCACAACGCCCGGCTATTTTTTGGTTGCAGCCGTCATTGTTGTTTGGCAGGTCCGGGCTGGGGACTCGAACCCGCCACCCTAGGTGTACGTGGCTGGCGCCTTAGCCGGTTGAGCTATAGGCGCCGAGGCTGGAAGTTGTTTTGTTTTAAGAGATTGAAGGTTGAAGACCATCTTCTTCTGGCTTAAAACGTTTCGGCTGAGAGATCTGCAGTTATTCTGATATTTATCCCTTTGTAGGTGATGCTTTTCTTAAATCTGACTGCTTGCAGAATTTTCTCCTTCATCTTAACTTTGGCAAAGTTACTCACAACCTGTTGTGGAGATGCTTTATTTGGATTGAGTCTTGCTGAGTTTCTGAAACTGTCTGCTATCTGAAGTTCTGTATCTCTAGCAATGTTTGGGAAATTCTCCTCCAAAATCTCTTGGAGTAGAGCCACCTGTACCTTTTGGACCATCATCTTCACCCTCACGAATTAAAATACTACTAAGTACATTTCGTATCTACATGTATATGGGTTAATTTTGGCATTCTCTCTTGTCATTTATTTCATATTATTAAATGTTTTATTTTTTTAAAATTACTACAAGCCAGGCATAGTGGCTCATACCTGTTATCCTAGCACTTTAGGAGGCTGAAGTGGGTGAATTGCTTGAGTTCAGGATTTTGAGATCAGCCTGAGCAAGAGAGAGACCCTATCTCCACTAAAAAGATAAAACCCAGCTGTAGCCCAGGATGAAGGAGGGAAGACGAGGAGGGGTGGGTAGGGGAGGAGGGAGGTTGGATGGAGGGAGGGTGATTGGTGGGACCACACCTATGGCGCATTTACATGGGTACATGTCAGATACATTAAATGTAGAGTATAAATGTCTTACACAATAATTAAGTAAGTGAGGTGAAGGCCATGTTAACCAGTTTGATGTATTACGCATTCTACATTATATATAAAATCAGCACATTGTACCCCATAAATGCACTAATATATACAGCTATGATTTAATTAAAAAAAAAAAGAAAGAAAGAAAACCTAGCCATGCGTAATGGTGGGGGCACCTGTAGTCCTAGCTACTTGGGAAAGCTAAGGCAAGGGGATCGCTTGAGCCTAAGAGTTTGAGGTCGTTATGAGCTATGATGGCATAGCATTCTACCCAGGGTGACAGAGTAAGATTCTGCTTTAAAAAAAAAAAGAAATTTACTACAGTGGATTATATACTGGCTGAGTAAATACTTGTTATATCTATCTCTATCTCTTTATTGATTTAATAATAAACTTCTTAAAGATTAAAATAAATAAAATGATCATCTGTCCTTGGCCTTAGTTACCCACATAGCTCATAGCCTGCTCTTTGTTTTGCTAGATTTCAATAAATATTATTGATTCAACCTTTATTTTGTTTTATGAAATTTTAATTGTGTATAAAATTCGTTTAGAAGTTCACAAAATAGCAGACCTCCTACTGAATTTTCTGATTTGCTTTGCATTTTTGTAGTATGTGCATGGGGTGGGGTGGGGATACTGAAAGGCAGAGGTTTTCTTTGTTCTTTCTTTTTTAAACAGGTGGGATCTCTTTGGTGTCATTCTGTCATCCATCTTGGAGTACAGTGGCATAATCATAGCTCACTGCAGCATTGATGTCCTGGGCTCAAGCCATGCTTCTACCTCAGCTTTTGTGAATAGCTAAGACTAGAGGTGTGCACCACCACATCTGGCTAATAACATTTTTCTTTTTTAATAGAAACTGGGTTTTGCTATGGTGCTTAGGCTAGTCTCAATCTCTTGGTTTGAAATGATCCTCTTGCCTCAGCTTCCCAAAGTCCTGGGATTATAGGCATTTGCAACTGTGTCTGACCTGTCTTAGTTTTATTATAAAAAATAATCCTGGTGATCCTTGGAAAGGAAAAACACATAATATAGCAGTGTATAATAAAAATAAAACCTACAAATTTTATACTTTATCCTCCTTCCAACTCTCATTCCTCCAAAGTAGCCAAAGTTAAGTTTGCTATATATCTTCCTAAGAAATTTTATCTTTACATGTGATGTGTAAACTATGTGCATATATATATTTTAAATTAACACAGATATAGGGTTCTTTTATACTTAATTCTACACTTTAAATTTGCGATGTTATAAAAAATGTTATAGACATATTTTCATAATTGTATAGATTGCTCAGAGAGAGCTGAGAGATGTATGGCAAATGTTTTTCATTACATGCCGATATTAAAAATTCCATATTGTTGGCCACACAGTGGCATACATTGTCACAGAACAATTACTTACAGATGTGGCTACATCAGATAGTATGCTTTGCATTTAGATGAAACTGCTTACACAGTATGAATTAGCCTTGGCATACATACCATGAAAAGATAAGATGAAAACATACTTGATTGTTTTGTAGTCTATTTATAATAGAAGACGTAACCTATTTGGAAATAAATTTCTTATTATTAAAATCGTTTTGAGAACAATGTTATGGCCTAGAAGAGGCACATTGGGACAGAGCCCCAGCTATTTGTGTGTTCAAGAAGAGTGCTGTTACTGAATAAAAGAACTTTGTCTCTGAACACTAATTCATATGCTGCTTTTTCAGTTCATTTTGTGTGTTACCTTCTTTGGTTCCATTGTTGAAACTATTGTTAAAATTTTGAATGAAGTCAAATGTGGCTATCATGTATACTTTTAGCATGTTCTTCTTTTTTTTTTTTTTTGCAGTTTTTGGCCAGTCTTGGGTTTGAACCCGCCACCTCTGGCATATGGGGCTGGCACCCTACTCCTTTGAGCCACAGGTGCTGCCCCTTTTAGCATGTTCTGTGAATAACCCTGGGTTACTTTTTCTTAACTTTAGTATAGCCATTATGAGAGAGCAAAGTGCTCACCTAATTCTTTGAAGTATAGAAAGAGATAGCATTCTTGGTTTTATTGAGTAGTATATTTCAGTTTCTTATTTAGTATCTTGACAACTAGAAACTTATCCTTAAAAATGCCACCAACTTGGTTTGGCGCCTGTGGCTCAAGTGGCTAAGGCGCCAGCCACATACACCTAAGGTGGCGGTTCGAATCCAGCCCGGGCCCACCAAACAACAATGATGGCTGCAACCAAAAAATAGCTGGGTGTTGTGGTGGGCACCTGTGGTCCTAGCTACTTGGGAGGCTAAGGCAGGAGACTGCTTGAGCCCAGGAGCTGGAGGTTGCTGTGAGCTGTGATGTCACGGAACTCTACCCAGGACATCTTGAGGCTCTGTCTCAAAAAAACCAAAAACAAATACGACCAACTTAAATGTTGAGAATGAAGCACTAAGATATGTTCTAAGTTGAAAGAGCTTCGTTACTTACTAATGGTTTTCTTTAATTTAATGAAGAATAAAATTTATGTTTTAAAACTGTGTGCAAATGCTATAATAGAATTTGAAGAAATATATTCCTGATCTCAATGTTGCCAGAATTGATAAATTCATTCACCGTTTATTCTTAAGTTGAAATAGTCAAACTTCTAGCCTTTGAATATTTGAGTGTGATACATACATATAAATTCAGTGTCTGAAACAGTGTTGAACATTACCTTTGGTGAGAAATCTTTGAATAATTTTTGCATCATTTTTGATCCAGTACCAACTACCTGATAGACATGAGGTACTTCCTGCCATGTTTTTTATCATGTGGGCCAGAATTAGTAGAACTAGAGTAAGAAAAGAAACTAGCCCAGTGTTGAACCTTAGTGTCAGGTATATAGATAACTGTGTAGATTTAATGTAGATTCATAATGAAAAGCTTACATTTTTATTTGCAAGAAACCTATGGTAAGTTAGTATGTGGATTATATTACCACTTGTGCTAGGCTTTTATGTGAAGTTCTTATTAATTGTTGGTTTTTATGGGATCACTCAAAGGATTAAAATGTAAGTTTTGACAAGATTATAGCAATAATAGAACAGTTGACTATGTTGACTGCTGATTATGTCTCTGAGATGTCTTCTTTGAGGGAAGCACATCATAGCAGTAATAAGTTCTCTCAGCCATGTTGGCGTTTGTTTGTTGTTGGCACTTTTTATTTCAGAAAGAGAGGAATTGAAAATAGCTTCTCTTTGCACTTAGGATTTCAAATAATCACACGTACTCTTTATGTCATCTTTCCATACCAAGAGAGTGGTGCATATGAATGTCCTGCCCTGCCTGATGTTCTGAAGAGCATCAGCAATGTACAAAAGAGATGCAAAGGCCATGTTTTTATTAGGTGATGCCGCACAGTCATGGCCTGGTTTCTAACTGTGATGATGAAACATGATTACATTGGTTAATTTGAAGTTATTGCTTATCACACAACTGGGAAAATGGTTGTGAATGTCACAGGCAGGTTGAACACGTGTGATTAGCCCACAATTTGATGTGCTACTTAAACGTTTAGCAAATGGCAGAATAATCTGCTACTGTCACTTCAGTTTGTTTCATTGTACTGACAATAAAGAAGCAAGACAGAAGCTTGGAGGGAAAACCTTTAGTTTGTTTTCCTGGGAATATGATACATACTTACAAATAAAATGCTTCAAATGCCCCCTTCTCCCCCAAAAAACCAAAAAACCTTGCACCTGGACTTTGCTTTGCTGATGTTAATAACCAAGATGTTTTCAGTAACTTTGAAAAAAATGTTATACTGATTCTGAGTTAGTGGGTATTGTGACAAGTTAAGAAGATCTGTAAAATACATTAATAACTACTTCTATTTAAAAAAAGATTTTGAATTTGAATTCCCAGTTTTTCAAAATATGATATTGTTCTTGCCATTCTTTGACAGACCCCTTATCCCTCTGGACAGAATGCAGGTCCAACCACATTGGTATACCCTCAAGCCCCTCAGACAATGAATTCACAACCTCAAACCCGTTCTCCGGTAAGTAAGCAGAAGCTTGTTCTAAACACTCTCTACCTGTATTTGTGTGTGTAGTAGGTGGGTTCTTTTGGTAGATATTTTTACTGGATTTTAGACATTGTTCCAAATGTGATTTATTAATATACTACTAGTGGTTAGCTTTGCGTTTCCATACCTATAGACATAATTTATTAAGTACAAGCAAGGTGGAACTTTTTATATTTTTTTACTTTCTGTGGCTTGATTTTCTTTGCAATGTCTAGTAGCATTCAATTTACTTCATTTTAGCTCTTTATTTATTAGTTGTACTGTTAATTTTAGGAGAGGAGTAAAGTACAATGATTATGTAAATAAATAGCATTTTTGCTAATTAGACTTTGAAATTCCAGTGGTTTGGGAAGTAAGACTTCTGAATCACTGTCACTAGATCAATTCTAACAATTAGACAATGCAGATATATGCATGAATGTACCAGTGGGTGTATTCATTTCTTCAAATGGTAAATAAATTGTCACGCAAGTGTAAATGCTATCATCCTCTTTGTTCATCCTTTATATGGGATTGCAATAAGTACTACAAAGACTAAGAATTTACTCAAGGTTCATCCTTCTGTTTCACAAAAGTGTACAATGGCTTCGGCTGTCCATTCCTTAGAACGTCGTTTCCTACCCTGCATGATTAGCTTTGGCTAGAAGATGCTTCTGTAACATCTCACATTGTGTATCTCATATCCCTCTTTGTACCTCAGCTCTGTGTATTCTTCAGAATACAGGGATCTTCTTTTTTGTTTCCCACCCCTGCTTTTTTGC
The DNA here is from genome assembly GCF_000181295.1 of Otolemur garnettii. NCBI lineage: Eukaryota > Metazoa > Chordata > Mammalia > Primates > Galagidae > Otolemur > Otolemur garnettii. The sequence goes on from NW_003852404.1 coordinate 4,203,634, forward strand.
CTAGAGTGCAAGAATACTTCATTGCATTAGCTCCTGTTCATTTGGTTTTATGCATGAACTTAGAATCATTGAAATGCAACAAAGACTTACTCAGAGAATTAGGAGAGAATAGACTGCACCAGAATGTAATCTCTTTCTTACCTTTTTCCTGTCTTCCTTTTCCCTGTCACCCTGTTCTCCAATACCTGTTCTTAGAGTCTGGTTCTTTCCAGGGGGTGGAGGAACCATTTTAAAGAGGTGGGACTTTGGTCCTAGTTGCCTATTTGCTTGTATCTTTTTTTGCTGAAATGGTCAACAAGATGTCTGATGCAAGTTTTGTTCTGAGAGTGGTTTGGGGATGTGGACACTTGACTACTTGGAGTGGGCCTGAGATGTCACCAGATCAGTTTAGATAGGCTCCGGTTCTAATCATTAAACATGGAGCATTATGGTAAGCTCTTATTGCAAAGAATTCTTTGGCCCTCTTTCCCCAACCCTCCACCCCTTTTCTAATTACTGAAAAAAAGAAAGAGTTAAATGTACATGGTTAGAACTGGCTCAAAACCTGACTGAAGAGCTGCATCTCTAAACCAGTTTTTTTGACAGCCCAGCAGAACAGTGCCAATACATTGCACAGACAACTGGAAGAGGAGGAAGGTTTTGGAACAGACTCCCGTTTACAGGTCCTTGGCTGGAAGAGGCTGGATAAAATACTGCATTGTAAGCAATATAACAAACTGTACTTCTTGCAGGCAGTGGTGCCTCTGGCACTCATTATTTTTGACCACATCCATTTATTGGCTGATGAACAGAAATGCATTAATTGCTTTCTCTCTGAAAGTCTAACCTAGCATGGCAATTTCTGCCAGGCACAGTGGGGAAAAGAATAACAAATTGGGTGGGTCTTCTCTATTGGGAATTAGACAGGCATAATTTGGGATTTAGATTTTTCTTTATTTTAAGCTTAAAGTGAGTTATCCCTTTTAGATACTTTTTAATTCAAAAGACAAATTTTAAGGCTTCTTTTTACCCCTTTCAATTTTATAACTGAATATCAAGGGGGAAAATGTCTGTAGTTGTCAGCCATTTTTCTGTGGTCATAAACTCTTCAGATACTGTCCTCTATGCAATTTTTGCCATCTGCTCTGTTAGTGACCATTACCACCCCCATTACTAAAAACCACACATATAACATTCCATTACATGCCCTAAAACAAGTGCAAGACTAGCAGACCCTATACTACTCTTGCTTGTTGTTTTGGGTTCGATTTTCTTTATTTCGTTTGTGTTGGTGCTGGGTGGGTGAAGTTGGGGTATGAAATATGGCAGGATTGTATTTCCTGTTTACATCCCAAGTTGTCATAGTCTAGTCTCATCCATCTCACTGCTGTTCCAACTGGTGAGGAGAGGTAAGGTGTTGTACTAAGGAAAGGCCTCTTCCCGTGGCTTTGTAAAGCAGCTAAAGCTTACTCCATTCTATTTCTGCATTAATAGGCCATTGGCAATTGCACAGTTTAGGCTTTTCTGTTCTTCCCTGGACAGCTGCCTTTGCAATTCAACTGGCTTCAAATGCCCCCTCCCCCCCTTCCTGCTTCAGGTTATCGCTGTGCCTGTTTTTCTATTTGATAGTATTTTAAATTCATAATGTGGAAAGAAAATCTTGTTAAAAAATAAAAAAAAACTAATAAACTCTTGTTTCCATTTTCTTGTAGTGGAACTTTTTAAACAGTTTATATTTAAATAGCTTGTCTTAAATAGTGAAGCTGTTAAATGTGTAATTGAGTGAGGGGGACAGTTTGGCTTTTGCAGTAACTGTAACCTTTGGTTATTTTTATATTTTGTGGTGCTAAGTGCCAAAATTTCATCAATGTTATGTTGGCTATGCTCAGTTAACAACTGTGCACAGAAAGGGTGAGAGAGTGGGTGGGTGGGTGGCATTAACATTGGATCCAAGTTCACAGAAGGCTGCTTTCCTTTATATCTATATTTCTCACCATCTTAAAGACACCTGTTTAAAAAATAAAGATGAAAGAAATAAAAGTTTCTATTTTTAATATGAGCCAGCAGCGACTACAGTTTGTTCTGTTGCTTACAGCTACCCATAGGATTAAGACTATTGTCATTTCAAATGAAAAACTCAATAGCCAATGGTGACTAGTGCAAAATAGACTAGGGTACTTTCCCAGGTCACTTTTCCACTAACGTGGATTTTCTTTTTTCAAAATTTTTATATATATGTACATTTTTATAAGGTATTCCTCTTGTTCATAGAAAGTTCTCTTTTGACTGGCACATTCTAAATGTATAGTTTCATCTTTTATTTTAGAGCCTTAGAAATGGGACCTTTTCTGTGGAACAGTGATAAGACAGGTACTGCTGTACTCAGGTTAATTTTTTAACGTGGCCCTTCTCTTCCATTTTCTTCAAAAGTGTCACAAACATCTTGTTTCCATCCCCTACTTTCATACCACATGGATGGTATTGCCTATTCTTGAAACTTGATGTCCATAGTAGAGGTATGATCTGTTTTCTTCTACTAATTGGAAATCTGAAAATGTAAGACCTCCCTTTCTTTGAAGAGAAAAATTTCTGAAAAAATCAAAGCTGCTGATAATCATTCTGAAAAAGCATATTACAGTGATAAGCTAAATATGATGACTGACTTGATATACCCTGGGCATATAGGTTATTAAAGCACTTGTATTACTTGAACAATAGGTGACATTTTAGCTTCCAAGGCGAATTCTTTATAGAGCTGTCTTCAGCTTTCTCCTACGTTGTGGCTATGAGATCTGCAGTTCGTTGAATTTCTAAAATATGCAATAATGGCAGTTGGGGGAATAATTCCAAATCACTTGCAAATTGCTGTTGAACATAACTTAAATCCGAGCATCAGGGGTTGTTTCTTAATCTTTAGTCTAATTAATCTGTAGTGATAAGCTGACAGAAGGAAGGCTGTATAGAGAAAACTAATTTATATATTAGTTCCTTAAATATATTTAATAAAAACCCTGTATGGTTTATATTCAAATGGTTTTCTAAATATTTTCTTTTCACTATTAAAGAGGGTGGTTAACATTCTAATAGTTAATGTATTAGTAGCCAGTTCATGGCTCTACATACCTCAAAAATTTTATCTTTTTTAGTTAAAATGTATTGGAAGCTAAATTTACTCTGATGAACTATTTGATCTTAGAGGTTTGGCAATGAAAATTCCATGGGTGAAGAAGCCTTTTCTTCCAATCTTGAGTTAGGGAAAGAGTTGGGATATATATTATCCACTTTCAAGTATTCTTTGATTTTAGCCGAGGAGTTACATTTTCTTTTGCTTTTACTGTTATATCAGATAGCAGTATGTATTTTTGTACAGTGTTTTGTTATTATATAATAATTGAGAGGTTTGACTTGTTTTTTTTTCTTCTTGAGCCTATAATAGTATCACTTTGCTTAATTATGTTAAAGACTGATGTTCTTTACTAGCTGTTTGCCTTGAAATGCCTGGTATTAAACTTTACTAGATATTCATTTAAAGTCATATATATAGTGAAATTTTATTCTTTTAACTCCCAAGGAGGAAGGGAAGATACTGAAACTTACATTCATGTATAAGATAATTCCATTTAACCTAAGAAAATTTGTAGTTAGTCTTATTACATTCTTTGTTTTCTACTGGACTTTATAATTATCTCCTGGCTATGTCTTGTAATGTAAAAACGTTTCTCATTTCTTCCAGTTATGTCATTTACATACAACATATGTAATTTTCACGTTTGTCTTAATATAACTATCTAGTGCCTCAAGCTTAATTTTGCCTTCAGGGCTTTTTCCTCAAAATATTATCAAGAGGGTACCCTATGTGCCTATCAGCTTAGCTTTCCCCCCCAGCTGGTAAATGACAAATATCCTGGTAGTAGTGTTAACCTGTTGAATCTTAGTACCTGTCTGTCACTGTCCTGCAGCAAAGCTTTGACTGTTCTGTGTGTGTTTTTTTTTCCTTGTGGGTTTTTTTTCTTTTTGCATATTGTGTGACATTTTGGTTTTTGTTGTGGTGTTTCTGACTCTTTGTGCCTTTCCTTTTGTGTTTGTTTTCCCTCCTCTTCTCAGTTTGCAGCGGGGCCTCGACCTGCCCATCATCAGGTACTGTACCCTTGCCCCTTCACTATCACCCTTAACTAATAGGTGGGGGCATTAGTAGCTGCTGACTCTTAGAATGCTGCCATCTCATGGAACAACTCAATTCCTCTTTTTAAGAGTAGCTTCTATCTGATGTAATTTAATTCTTTTTGTCCTTCACTAATTTCACTACATTTTATTAACAAACCCACTTGCTTCTGTTTATAGCACAATTTAAAAATACTGCAATTTTTTTCTTTCTAAAAAGAGATTGCTTTATAATTTTACAGCCTTAAAAAACTTAGAGACATTCAGCCCTTACAGATTTTGTGGATCTCTGTATTAAATTTAATTTTAACTGAATGGAGCAGGCAACATTCTAAGGGTTTTCTGTTAACATTATGATTTAACTTGTATTGATGTATATAAAGTAACATTAGTATTTCTAAAACCACTTAATCTTGGTTACTAACTTAGACCTAAATAACAAGTTGTTTAACAGCAATGTATTTTCATTTGCTGTATAGAATTATCTTTATTCTTAGGATACATAGAAAATAGAGATTGTAATATTTTTAGCCTGTTTGTTTTTTAAAATGAAATAATGGTATAAATTAAAAAATTTTAAAAATACATGCCAACACTACACTATTGAGCAGGAATCTACTACAGGTGGCAGTATGGGAGAAACAAAGACTTGCAGGCCCCCCACACCTTAGTTTTTTAAATGTGTTTTGAAACATTTTCCTCTTGCTGTAATAGAAAGCACCTGGGTTTAATGTCTGACAGATACATGTTTATATTACCAACCCTACCGTGTAAGCAACTGTATTAAGCAGTTCTTTTCTGAGCCTCAGTTTCCTGATATGTAAAGTGAGAAAAAATACTCTCTATCCTAGTGATAATGTACATAAAGCATCTGACACAAAGTAAGTAGTCAATAAATGGTAACTGTTTTAATATTCTTGTTATGCAACATATATTTACCTTGGTATCATAATTAGAATTCTTAGTAAGTGTAATTATTTAATTGAAGGCTTTCATTGCCTTCAGGGATTTAACACAAAACTGACTCTGTTTCTCAAAATGTAGCCTTGCCAGTTTGGAGGATGTAAAGGCAAAGCAAATTTTCAGTTGCTAAAGGTACTTTGCAGGAGAACTAACAGATAGTTGGTTGTGGGAGGTGGATAGCTATTCTTTGGATTTCATAAAGAACTGAAACTCGAGTATTTTTTAGTATTGAGGGATATAGTATTATAAAGTGCTTTAGGAGCTTATACTTTGGCATCAGGTAGATCTGGGTTTGACTCTTCCTTGTTAAATTGGATATGTTATTTATTGCTCTCAGTCTTAGTTTTTTCACCTGTAAAATGGGGACAGTCATACCATCAAGACTATTGATAAAGAATAAATGAGATAATGCAAATAAAATGATTGGCAGAGTGTTTGACACTCAGTACGGATCCAGGATGTCTGAATTACTACTACTGATGATAAAGATGATAGTTCTTAAATTAAGGAGTAATCCTAATTAAAAAAAAGAGTAGTCAAGGACAATAGAAGGAAGGCTTAAATTTTAATCTAGGGCCAAGCCTAGATATTCTGAAGAGGGAAACCCTTGAGGAAGAAGCCAGAGCAAGGCCAGACATGGTGGCTTATGCCTATAATCCCGGCACTTAGGGAGGCTGAGGCAGGAGTTTTGCTTGAGGCTGGGAGTTGGAGACTATCCTGGGCAACATATAAGACCCTACCTGTACACAAAGTTTTAACAAAATTAACCAGGTTGTGGTGGCACGCACCTGGAGTCGTTAGCTACTTGAGAGGCTGATGCAGAAGGATCACTTAAGCCCAGGAGTTTGAGGTTACAGTAAACCATGATTGTGCCATTGCACTCCTGCCCAGGCGACAGAGCCAAACTGTTAACAAAATAACTAAATAATTAAAAAGAAGCAGAGTGAAAAGAAATTTTATGAAGTAAGTGGAGAAATTTAAGGGGGAAAAATGTGTTCTGAGCTCTTTGATGTTGTATGGCATCCTTGGATTTCTTTGTTCACATGTCTGTGTTTTTTAAACCCTGGTTTCTTTCATAAATAATTTCTGATAGCTTAAGGCAGAGTACTAGTAGAAGGAACCAACATTGTCTTTGGTCACAATTATTCTGACATATTGTCTGCAGTGTAGATTGTTGGAATTATGGGTGAAATTTGAAAAAGAGCCATATTACTAAATAGCCCAGGCCCTTCTTTTTATTACATTTAACCAGCCTCTTAATGACTGTTAATAAAAAATATTAGTGTTCTTAATGAATGTAGCAGAAACTTAAAAGCTTGTTTTCACCATTTATGGTCCTCAAAGCATCATATTGTATTTAAGACTTATAGTCAGCTTTAGGAAATTCACTTTTCTAAGAGAAACTTTTTTTTATAAGCATTAAAGTCATGTGATGCATTTTGTCTTTCCTTAATTCTAGTAATCAAGAAGAATTTTGAGATCTTTATCAGAAAAGATTGATTTCAGTCCCCACTTCTTTTTTTTTTTGGAGGCAGAGTCTCACCGTGTGGCCCAGGCTAGAATGTGGCAACATCAACCTAGCTCACAGCAAACTCTTGGGTTCAAGTGAATCTCCTGCCTCAGCCTCCTGAGTAGCTGGGACTACACGTGCCCACCACAACGTTTGCTAGTTTTTCTATTTTTAGTATTGGGGGGGGCTGTCTCACTAATGTTTAGGCTGGTCTTCAACTCCTGAGCTCAAGTGATCCTTGATCCTCCTGCCTTGACCTCCCACCGTGCTAAGATTATAAGCATGAGCCACTATGCCTGGCCTCAGTCCTCACTTTTCATTGATAATGTGCCTCTGTGCCTCAATACAGTGTTAGCAGATTGATCTGACTATTAACTATAGGATGATGCCAGTGAAATTACCACTTGTTTCTATTAATTAGTAAGTAGAAGAATATATGTATATTATAGTTATTATTCATTAACAAGAAAAATAATTACTTTTTGACAATAGTTCTTGGAAATGGATTCTTGAGATGCAGCATAAATCTAGAGCAATGATTTCAAATGTATAATATCCATAGGACACCGACACTTTTTTCTCCAGTATCCTCCTTTTCTAAACACCAGTTAAATACTTTTCATTATGCCGGAGAGAATGAAGTGGGTAAGGATGTTTATACCCTTGCTGAGGCAGCTACAGCAGTTACCTTGAAAAATAGAGGAAGAGGGAGAGAAAGATGTCGGGTGGATGTGGCTTTGCCAAGCAGGTAGTAACTAAAGCAGCATATTGTGTATGGTATAGGATAAATTGTTAGGAAGAAGTTGCTGTTCTACATCCATGTGGGACCGGTTTGGTCTGTTTCATTATGGAATAGATACTAATTAGTATTTTGGGTGAGAGAACCGGCTATGACCACCTGTCCTGTAAGTTGCAGTTCATTTTAGTAACCTTTGGATTATAGTAGAATTGTAGTAGAATTCTCCCAGTGACAGAAAATAAAACATTTCCAGATACTCTCCATGGAAGTGATACTCTAATAATTCCCATTTGGGAATCACTCACTGAATCTGTACTTCAGAGGATCTTCTCTTCAGATCTGATTTATGGAGATGTAGATGCCTGCCCACAATACAAAACTGTATTCATTGTAAAATGAAAGCCACACAGTGAAGAAGAAACATTTAGTGTATACAGAGAATATACTTTTAAAGGGCAAACATCTGTGTCCTGGGATATTTTTGGTTTGTTGTGCTTAAGATTTGAATTGAAGGCACAAAAAGGTCACACATCTTTTTTATTTTAATCTATAATTGTATACTTAGGCCAGATAGAATTAAACCAAGGTTTAGAATTAGCTTTGAGATTAGCGAATAGTTTCCTCACTTAAATGCTTTGATCTTATTTTTTTAAAAAATAATTTGATGTTGGATAATGTTTACCATGATTGTTGTTTTTACAGTTTAGTATCAAGTATGTAACTTTTTGTGGATGCTCAGTAAAACTTGCAATGTATGTTCTGTAAACATTGCAAAGATGAGCTGTTATTCAGGTATGCTATTTAAAGGTAATGGCTTGTGAAAAGAAAACATCATTCAGTTTTGTAATCTAGAACCTGTATTTTTTTTCTATGTAAAATGAGGCGATGAAAATCATTATGAAAAATTTGAGACAGACTGTGTTATGGCCCATTATTTCAGTTCTAAGAAATAGAGTTGACAGTGGTGTCCTTTCTGAGTTACCCATGCAAGTTTGAATTTGCTGCTGGGCTTAGCAGTGTTGCTAGAAGGCCTCATTTGTTTCCATCTGTGTGGTGCTCACTTGGCATTAGCTATGGAACTGGGAAGAGAACACTTTTGCATGATGATTTTCTATGATTTTAAAAGCGGGTTAAATGAGCTCTAAAACCTTGAATGCTTTTGGGTACCTTATTCTTTTCTGCGTGACAATTTTTTGGTGGTTTCAAGAATTAAGAAGAGGCCGAACTTCACTGAAGGATGAGGAGAGAAATAGGCAACCGGTGACTACTGCAGTGACTGAAGAAAATGCTGTCACTGTGGAAAATGGTTTGTGAAAACAGTCAAGTGACATTTAAATGGCACTACAGATCGGATCACCAATGATGTTCAAAATCTTGCATGCTTATCTTTGAGTCAGGAAAGTCTCATCTAGATGGATGCTTCACACTTGGACAGATGAACAAAAGTGCATCCATGTTGAGTGGTACGAAGACATGTTGGTCAGATTCAACGGAGGCAAGTCTAGACTCATTTCTGACATCATTACTAGTAATGAAACCTGGATTTCGTAGATCTTAAGTTCGATCTAGAGAATAAGTATTAGTTGACAGTGTTGATTTGTTAGTTTCCCAGTAGAAATCCATCAACAAAAGTAAAGCAAGCCCTTAAGTGTTAGAAAGAAAATGGTGGCAACTTTCTTCTTCAGAAGCCTTTGTGTTGCAGCTATTCCTTTGGAGGAACAAGGACTATTACTGATCAGTGGTTTACAACAGTATGCCTAACACAGATTTTCTGGAAACTTTAAGAATGGCGGCCAAGGCCAGGACTGGGTGGACCATATTGTATTGTGACAGTATATCTGCCCACGTGGCCAACATCACCATTCTGTTCCTGGAGTCCACAAAGGATAAAACTTGTGACTCATCTACCCTACTGTCCTAACTTGGCCCCATGAGATTATTTCTATTTTCAAATGTAAAAAAAATATGAGTGGGAAAGATTTTCCAGCCCTGAAGAAGCTGTTCATGCCTATGAAAGTGAGCTTAATAGCACTTCAAGAAAATTAATAGAGTATTTTCAAAAATGGTTTATAAAAATGCCTAAGTGCATATAATGTGGCGATTCTTTTGTGAAAATATAGTCGAAGTATTTTTACGTTTATAATTTTGTGTATCTTAAAGCTCTCGTAGTGTCTGCAAATTAAAGTGAAACAAAAATAACAGGATTTTAAATGGTAAACATTTTCTTTGTTCTTAACAGAGCTAAAAGCTGCTATAGGATATGTTTCTTGGAATTACTTTATTTAGAAGATCTTTAACTTTGTTTGGTGACCTAGCAATCTTTTTCAGTCCCTGCATATCAGGAATATTTTGCTCTGATTAGTATTATGTCAGCTGCATCTTCTTTGCTATTGGATTTTTATCTTTTCCAGTGATTCTTTCTTTCTTTATTTTTTTTAGTGGTAAGATAGGATTTTATTAGAAAGGATTACAGAAGGAGTAGAAAAGCAGAGCTTCTGGCAGAGGGGAAGACCTAAGGCTTCCATGTGGGTCTTTTGTCTAGGGTCCAGGGGTTCTTTAGAATAATAAGGTTACTTTATTCTTTTTATATTTTATAATCTGAAGAGCTCTTAGAATTATGGTTTTCTTCAAAGGTAAAGCAAGATATGCTTTACTTAGAATGCTAAGTCATTTTTCATGTAAAATACTCTTGGTTTTAGAAATACGTTAACTATTTTTACACTGATGTTTGAGTGTCCTGAGGTAACTAGAAACTGAAAGAACAGAAAGTATACTCAGAATTAAAACAAGCCAAATGGTGTAATTTAGATTTTGGCTTGTGGTGTTTATTTCATGTATTTGGTCATTTAAATTTGTGTGGTTGTGTTTTTCAGTTACTTCTGTTCCTGTCCGTATTGTACTTTTACGTTTTCACAAGTGTTGGTTATATGCTGTGACTTTTCATTGTGAGAAATGCTAGGGAATTGGTATTTAAAAGTATTCATAGGATATAAACATTTTCCAATTTGTTGATACATGGTTTTAGTTCACATAGTTTTCACAAATACTGAATAATATGCTGCATTCAAAGCCATTGGATTTAGCACAAACACGTAACGAGGTTTATAAAAGTAGTATATGGTAGTGGTAGCGGTAGTGATGGTGGTGGTGGTAGTTATGTGTCATCAAGGTACATGTTACCCGGTGGCAGACATTGAAATTGTGCATGTTTTCCTGCTGCAGTTTGGTTTCTTTTTGCCAAGTAAAAAAAAAAAAGTCTTAACAATACAACAGCTGAAGTTGATTTTTTGTTTTTCATTAAGACCCCTAAAAATTTCTCACCTGAAAGTTGTGCTGTTACATTGCTGATTGAGTCATGTTCGTATTGCTTTAGGCAGTTTCTTAGATTTGGACATTTTAATAAATTAAGGCTTAGGGCTTGCCTCTGGGGCCAGACTTGACACATCAGAGTTGAATGTGTATGAATAGGAAAACAGATGAAGCATCTATACAACCTTATGACCAGAACTCTTTAATTTTTTTGGTGGTTGATGTGAGTCAGTGATGGGCAGTATTACCTGGTGTCTTGCTTACAAGTAGTTGAGGAATGTCAGCATAGATAATGAAGAAAATACATGATGGGAGCCCACTAAACTGGGGTTCAGTTTCCTCTTCACTAGAAATTATCTTTGGACCTCAGCTTTCTTGTTGGTAAAATGGGTAAAATATGCTCACAAGTAATATGATATCTAGGGTATACAATAACAGTACCTATTTCCTACAGGAATTATGACAATAAAATACTTGCCTATCATAGTTTCTGGAATGTAGTATCAGTTTCCTTTAATATTGAGATGGCCTGTCTTCCCTCCTTTCCCAAGCTGTTTCTTAGCTATGAATGAAGTAGTCTTCGAGGATGCTTGTTTCCCAGGCTCTCCTTTATGATCTGGTAAAATACCTCCTGTTCCTGACATAACTTTCTAGGGCAGCACTATATAATAGAACTTTCTGTGATAATGGAAATCTTCTGTACCCACGCCATTCGATTCTGTAGCTTTACTAGCCACATGCAGCTACTGAGGACTTGAAATGTGGCTCATGCAGCTGAAGAGCTGTATTTTTAATTTTAAGTACTCAAATATGGCTAGTGGCTACTGTAAAAGACGACTCACCTCCAGGGCTTATACTTTTTATCTCCTGATGCTTAGTGAAACCTAAATTATATAATATTAATACATGCAGGGTAATACAGAAAAATTAGATCAGAATAACCTTCATTATATTTTTGTGAATCAGTAGAATATCAGATTGTTTTCTGAGTGATATTTCATTACATGGACACTCTTACAGCTTGTTCCTTTGTAATTTGTCAGAGAATCATGGTAATAGCATTCAAGAGCACTTTAGACTTTTAAAAGACACCAAAAAAAATTCCTAAGTTCAGATTTTGCTCTGTATCTTTTTAGTAGGCTTAACTATATATTGCATAAAGCTAGGGATTTCAGAAGCATAATTTTGATAGTTATTTATTACTTTGCAAATTAGTTAACTACAGGCATACCTTCAGGATAATTGCTGGTTCAGCTCCAGACGGTTGCAGTAAAGCAAATATCTCAATAAAGCAAGTCACACAAATATTTTGGTTTTCCAGTGCAAATAGAAGTTGTGTTTCCAAAAAGAAGTTATGTTTCCTCTGTACTGTAGTCTGTAAGTGTACAATAGCATATGTCTAAAAAAATGTACTTTAAATCAAAAATGCTTACATTGCTAAAAATTGCTAACAATCATCTGAGCCTTCACTGAATTGTCATTGTTTTATTGGTGAACTTGGCCTCGATGTTCTTGGCTGCTGACCAATCAGGGAGATGGTTGCTGTGGCAATTTCTTAAAAGAAAACAATGAACTTCGCCACATTGATTGACTTTTCCTTTCACAAAAGATTTCTCTGTAACATGTAATGCTTTTTGATAGCATTTTACCCACATTTTACCTACTTCTTTTGAAACTGGAGTCAGTTGTCTCAAAACTTGTTGCTGCTGCTCTGTCAGCTAGGTTTATGTACTATTCTGAATCCTTTGTAAGCCTGAGCTATTGGAAAAATGGTGGTGATAGACTGTTCATTCAGGGTTTCCACATATCTTGAACTTGCAAAAAACAGTATCTGTTAAGCACAATAAAGAAGCAAAGTTCAATAAAATGAAGTATCCCTGTACTCAAGAGTTTTGCCCCACATGGGAAAAACTGATATGAGTGAATAGGATTTTTCTGCTTGCTGAAAATGAATAGCTTCTTTGCAGAGAATGTCTGATTATATAGTTTGTTACATCTTTGTGTTTTGATACTTTCAGTGAGCAAAATCATGACAAATGATGTAATTACCAGCATCTTTAAATACTTTTTATTACCAGTGTTTTTGGCTAGGAAACTTTGGGCAGTGGTACAAATTACTACAGACAGATTCTCCAAGAAGAAATACTTTTTCTTCTGGCTTCTGGGAAAGTAAATAAACATGAGAACCCCAAGTTTAGCCTCTGTTTTAAATGTATCGCACCTTTTTGGATCTCCCCAAAGTACTACTTTAAACGAGAGCTGTCACCTTTTTGCCATTCTCCTGGTATATCAATAAACTGTTGATTGACAAAAGACTTGGAATAGATTAAAATGAAGTTTAGGGAGATAATTCTCACCTTGTGCATGGTTCTCTTTTCTCTACCTGCCCATTTTCAGCAATTTGATCTGCCACTTATGTGTGTTACATGTCGGTCAGATTTTCTGATGGTCATATAGCTTGATATTGCATGATATAATCAAAATAAAAAAATCTGTGCAATCTGAAATGCTGGATTGAATTTAGTCTGAAAAATTTGCAAAGGAACAAAATAGAAAATATCTCATTTGAGCTTCAGAACATGCTTATTTAGCTAGATTAGATGTAAAGAAGATTAACAACATTTTAAATGAGTGTAACTCAGTACCAAGTAAAATTTCCAAGCAGTAGTAAAATATGGCTAATGAAGGAGCATCTATGGTTCTTAGTTTCATTAATGTCATTATAATTGGCAAGAGTAGGAGAGGTATATTGCCTTTTCATTCAGCAAAAGATATATTTTTTGAGTTGAGTGCCAACTATATTCTAGGCAGACACCCCCCCCCCCCCCGGTTCTTGTATTTAATTCTGTACTTAGTGTCACTGAGCAATGGGACCAGATTGACAGTGGTGTGAAAATTTGCAGTGATGGCGATCTTCAGATAACTTGAAGGTCTGTTACTTATGGAGAACAATTGTACTTCATTTTAGTTTTAAGGATAGACATTGGACAAGTGGTAGGTGATATGTAGAGAAAAATTTGGGACCATTAGAAGAAAGACTTTTGCTGTGTCAGAATACCATTTAACTGTGAAAGGATTTGTGTCTTGAGCTAAAAGTTTCATATCTCTAAGTGCATATTGTAAAAGGCATTTAAACTTTAGGTAGGTAGTTGGATAGACAAAATGACTTGTGCTGGCCTTCCCTTCAGGAGCATTAGACTTTTTTTTTTGCAGTTTTTGGCCAGGGTTAGGTTTGAATCCACCACCTCCAATATATGGGACCAGCGCCCTACTCCTTTGAGCCACAGGCGCCGCCCGAGTGTTAGACTTTTAATGATTCTTCACTACTCAGTTGAGAAGAAAAGAAATTCAGAAAGATTGCCAGCAGTTTGGGAAACTCATTCATACATTTCCCTTAATATTGTATGATTTACTGGCATACCTGCCCCTCTTAGAATCTGAATATCTTGCACCATTATTAAATCTATGCAATTTCAGTTGAATGGCTAAGAAGTATAAAGAAGAGAATCCATCTATTTTTAATTTTTTGCATTGCTAGCCATTATAGCTCCTTTAAACCTTCTGTAGATTAATTAGAGTCTCTGCTGGTGTATGTGTGTGTTTGTGTGTGCTGTACTTTTTAAAGGATAGAACAAGTTTTAGATCACTTGTCCTTGTAAAACTATAAATGCAGTGAACTTGAGTAAAAGTAGGTCTGTAAAATGTTATGTCAAGGATATAAAAGCATATAAAGTTCTTTATTTTTTTATTTTTATTTTTGGAGATGGTGTCTTACTCTGTCACCCTGGGTAGAGTGTCATGGCATCAT
>NW_003852404.1:4218308-4229356 GCF_000181295.1 Otolemur garnettii
ACCATGCCTGGCTAGGTTTTCTAGTTTTGGTAAAGATGGGGTCTAGCTCTTGTTCAGGCTGGTCTCGAACTCTTGAGCTCAAGCAATCCACCCACTTCAGCCTCATAGAATGCTGGGGTTACAGGCGGAGCCATGGCATCTGTCCTATAAACAAGCTTTAATTACTTTAAGGAGATAGAGAATTTTGAGTTTTGTAGGTAGAAGAAACTTGTGTTCTTAAATGATAAACATGAATTTTGTAAAGTTAAGTTGTAGTTGGCAAGAGTAAGAGAGGTATATTGCCTTTTCAAGCAATTTTCTTTACGGGAATTATTTATGGTTGAGGAGTGTGCCACCCATTAGTATAGTTGGATAAAGATTTCATCACATCCCTTCAGCCTTTCTAAGGAAAGTTGTAAAGAATGATTGCTTGAGCCCAGGAGTTTGAGGTTGCAGTGAGCTGTGATAATGCCTTTGCATTCTACCCTGAGTGACACAATAAGACACTGTCTCAGAAGAAAAAGAAAAGAAAACCTAAAATGTTAGTATGTAAAAATTATTACATATCATTGTAACCACGAATTTTGTGTTTTACTGGCTCAGCTTTATAATTAGAAATACCATTAGAAACACTGCTTCTGTTCCCAAAACACTTAAGAAATAGTTTTACACCATTCAGAAAATTCCTTGAATGAAAGGTAACTAGACAGGCTAGTTAAAAATCTCACCAGAACAGTTTGAAAATAGCAGTAAGAAAAGTCCTCACATAAAGACTATTAAAAATGTAGGAAAACTTTGCCTGTATCTATTTTTCTTATACTTTGCATAAGTTACTGGGTTAGTTTGCTTTCTTCTCCTCTCACCTTTCTGTGACACCATGTCTTTTCAGATCAGGACATGAGTGCTTTGACATAATTTGATGATAATAACAGCCACCAGTGTCCATTTGATATTCTCCTTGTCTTGGCTGCCCTCTAGAGTTGTTGGAGAAGGATCTTATAGTATTAAATCTTTTCATCCACTTTGACATCTCGTAAAAGCTCAGTGAAGTTAAGTAGATGAAGGACTTTTCTGCTTGAAGTGTGTAACATTTTTGTGGCTCCTTATATATTAACCAAATTATAAAAATGCTTAAGTTTATCCCTGAAATGTGTTTACAATTCATGTACATTTATTACATAATAGAATATGTTATATAATAATATAATCATGAGGGCAAGTTTCTGTTGTGAAGTTCTGTTGTGTTTTGAGTAGATTGGTTATTTTTTAGGATTTTTGCAAATGTAAGAATAACTCAAGAAGTGAATCTAATAATGGGAGGTTTCTTACTTCAGTGTTCCTGTTTGCTAACAAAGATGGCTGTGTCACCAAAACTGTGTTAGTGGAGCTAATTACCAGGCTGTTGCTGAGTTGTAGCTTAGCCCAGGTTTCCTTGTTATCAACTTTGCCTCTAATGTTTTCTTTTCATTTTTATCAGCTACTCTTTATGGCCTTCCCCAGTGGACTCCCCCCATTCACTCTACCCTCCTGCTATACTTTTCTTTCTGTTGCTTTTCTGTGACTTAATCTCTTTAGGGCTTTCTTTGCCCTGGGGGTATGAAGGCTGAATGGGAGTGAGCCTTGGGCACTACATCCCAGTTCTCCCACTTGAGTGCAAGATGAGAAATTATACCACCAGTGGGTGGCTTGATGCTTCAGAGTAGAATAGCACAAGTCCTGGGCAGGCCCAAAGGTCAAAGCTTGGCTTTATTGGCATGGTAGCAACACTTAATCTGGAATTGTGAGATAATTCAGGATATTTTGGAACTTGTCTACATTTTAGGGTTGTCTGTTTTAGAGCTATAATAGGTGGCCTCTTACATGCCTGATTAGTTGAAAAGGGCAAGTTTTGCTCATGAAGTTTCTGTTACGGATTGAGAAGATTAGTTATTTCTCAGGACTTTTGCATATGTCAGAATAACAAATGATAACTTTTATTAGTAAGTTTTATCTCCACTCAAGATAAAGTTTTATCTATCAAAGATAAGTTTTATCTATCACTCAAGATAGAGAGTAGATCACAGAGATGCTAAATACACAACCCCAAATCATATAATGAGTATTCATGAGTGACAAGAATAGGAATCTGTAGTCCCAGCTGTACTTTTGCCACCAAGCAGACATTTCCTTTCCACTGCTATAACTTGTGGTTAGAAGATTTTTTGCTTCTGGATTAATTTATTTTCAGTTAAATATAATTCTTTGATCCTGTGTGTGCTTTAATTCTCAAGCAGTGAATTGTCATTCTGATTTTCTAGTCTTCTTTCTTCTATTATTATTCAATAGAAAGTTATTTTTGTTGAGTTGCATGCTGTGTCCTCCCCCTTCCAACTGATCTGTAAGCTTTCCCATTGGCTTTCTTTCTGTTTCCTGCTGCTTTCTTGCTTCATAATTGAAGGGAGGATTCAGACCCATCCAGGTAACAAACTACTAGTTCTGCATGGCCTCATTATTACTGTTTCCTTATTATTATTACTATGATATTGATTGCTGATAAATTGGTATGGTCAGACTGGAAATTTGCCATTAGTATATTGTTTCAAGGCTCCTAAGCCTGCAGGGAGAACCATAAATATGTAGTTGCTATTTGGGAGATTTGAACCCTGCTCATTCTGGACCATTCTTAGGTCTGTCTAGATTCTCTACTTCTATTGCAAACTGTTCAAGAAAGCAAATTGGGTTCAGTTTAGTATAGAATTGTGCCACCTTTTTGAAAAACAGGGCTTAGTTTGGCATGTGACAGCCTACAGATGGTTTTAATTTAGCTTGACCTTGATGTACTAGGATGAAAAATTTTATTTTCAGACAGATTCCTTGCTCTTCTAAGTATTTTACAAATTACTTGAATGGTAGTTTTGTAGAGGACTATTTTTAATTTGTAATGAGCCACCTACTTTTAAGAAAGAATTGATGCTTTTATATAATACAGAAAAATGTTTAGGAAGATACTGGCTACCCCTTTTGTTATATTAATATTTATTATCCATTTTAAATTACTGATTAAGGTATAGAATTTTGATGTAGCAGAGACTTAAAGTTGCGACTGCCCTACTGTTTTCAAACATGTGATGACATTGATCAGAACTTGATAGTATGGTACATTTTGGGGGAACCCAGCCATAGGTAATTTATGTATATTGTACTCTTTTTATGTATATTGTACTTCGAATTCAGATCAATCAGATTTTTATTAGTGGAAAACAAGGTGAAAGCTCAGATAGTAAAATTTATATATTCCTTTTTGTAAAAAGAAAAAAAAAATTTCTTTCTCCCCTTCCCAGTTTTTCCAGAGGCCTCAAATACAGCCTCCTAGAGCTACCATCCCAAACAGCAGTCCTTCCATTCGTCCTGGTGCACAGACACCCACTGCAGTGTATCAGGCCAATCAGCACATCATGATGGTTAACCATCTGCCCATGCCATACCCAGTGCCCCAGGGTCCTCAGTACTGTATACCACAGGTAAGTATCTCTTGGCCTGGGTGGCTTGATAATAGAGGGGGAATTAACCCAAATTCTTATCAGAAGGAGCTGGGAGGAGGGTGGGTTTTTGGTGATATCTGGACTTTTTTATTGGTTTTAAGTATAGCCATTTTGTCATTTTACATAATATTGCATGGAGATACTTCTGTACTCTTCTATTAAAATTTTCTCAGATGATAAATTATTTTTATGTCCTAGCTTCTCCACCATCTCTTCCCCATAGCCAACTTCTCTAAAATGGACTTAGTAATTATATTCTTCCTGTGATATTATTTAATGTATTTGAAAGCTACTGGCTTGATCACATTTTACAGTGAGCTGATGTCTGCTGTGCACTGATGTTCTGTATGGCTTTACCTAAGGTTAATCTTTTTCTTTTTTCTCATTGCATCTTGATGGCAAGTAGCATTTTAAATGCGTACAATCCATTGGCTTTTTCTCATTAAAATGATTCTCTTAACACACAGGAAACTTTATTTTTGGTAGTAAGCTGTTTTCTTATCATTTATACATTTCTATGCTTTCTCTTTCCTAGTATCGTCATAGTGGCCCTCCTTATGTTGGGCCCCCACAACAATATCCAGTTCAACCACCAGGGCCAGGTCCTTTTTATCCTGGACCAGGACCTGGGGATTTTCCCAATGCATATGGTAAGTAGGGGTGGGAGAGAAAGCAGTTATTTATTTATTTTTTTTTAGTTTATTCTGTTTATTTAATTTTGTTGTTTGGTAGTCAGTTTACACAATGAGGTTTAGTGGTAGGAAGGATTTTTAAATAAAATGTTGCTAGTGGTTCTTTCTTTAAAGCTACTTTCTGCTTTTTTTTTTTTTTTTTTTTTTAAAGACTGGATCTCCCTATATTTCCCAGGCTGATCTCAAACTCCTGGGCTCAAGCAGTCCTTCCACCTTAGCCTCCCAAGTAGCTGGGACTGTAGGCACACACCACTACATCCAGCTTTAAAAGCTGTTTCTTAGAGAATATTTATAATAGTAGAGTATTATAGAGTTATATGTAGTTAATGACAGTTTCTGAAGAAGCTGGTAATTCTGCTAAAAGAACCCGTGTGTCCGTGTTCTGACGTTTGCTACCAACTCATTATTACCTAAATTGTTACTGATGGCATAAATATACTTTATCTTCCATCCATGATTTCTTCTTCTCCAAGATTTACCTTACAGCTTAGAGATTTTGTTATTGTCTGTCTGTCTTTCCCACTAGAATGTAGTATACACAAAAGCAGGGATTTTTATTTGTTTCTTTCACTGCTATATCCTCAGTACCTAGAATAGTGACTTGTGGGCACATGGAGAATATACATGGGATAACTGAATACGACTCAGTGAACCTGTGGGTTTCTTACTTGCAAATTATGATAAGACATGTTCCAGGGAGCGGTTTTAAGTATTAGTTCAAATAGAAATGCTTTGAAAATTTAAAAGTGTTTCTAATTTTTTTTTTTTTAATTGTTGGGGATTCATTGAAGGTATAAGAACCAGGTTACAATGATTGCATTTGTTAGGTAAAATTCCTCTTATAATTCTGTCCTGCCACCAAAAGATGTGTCACACACTGTGATCCCCTCCCTCCTCCCCTCTTCCCTCTCTCTGCTCTTTCCCTTCCGCCATTTCCCTCCCTCCTCCTCTCTCTCTGCTCTCTTCTAAGTGTTTCTAATTCTAATGCCAAGTTTATATTTGGCATGTGAGCTGCTTCTGAACTGAGAAGGAATGAAAATTTAATGCAATAAAATTTTTAAAATTAAAGAAAAAGTTAAAAAGTAAAAATTTAATTCAACTACTGAATATTATTATGCTTTGTTTATTCCTTAGCAAAGGAGCTATAAGGGATAAAATATATTGGATACTAGAAAAATTAAGCCTCAGAAGTCAGTAAGCATTGATCTCATCCACTACCAGCAAAGCAAGAACATACTAAACAATTTTAATAAGTTGAAAATGGTACTCTATCCTTTAGCCAGTTTCCTAACCTTGGGATTTAGTAGCTTAGTTAAGAACCTTTACAACAGAATTGATTTGTATTAAAAGCCCAAGAGACTTGGGCAAATTGGTTCACACTTGTAATCCTAGTACTTTAGGAGGCCAAGTGGGAGGATCATTGGGTCAAAAGCAGGTATCCTCAAACTATGGCCTATGGGCCACATGCGGCCTGCTGGGTGTTTTTGCCGCTGCTGCCTGTCCTGCTTAGCAGCCAACTATTTCCAGGGCCCATAGTCCGACCCTCTAATGGTCTGAGGGACAAAAACTGGTCCCCTGTTTAAAAAGTTTGAGGAGCCCTGGCCAAGAGTTTAAGACCAGCCTCAGCAACAGAGCAAGACCTTGTCTCCGTAAAAAAGTCAGAATATTAACTGGATGTAGTAGTGGATGCCGATAGTACCAGCTACTTGAAGGCTGAGACAGAAGGAGCACATGAACCCTGGAGTTTGAGGTTGCATTGAGCTATGATGATGCCATTATACTCTAAACCTGGCAATAGAGCAAGACTTTATTCCCCCCTCCCCCCAAAAAAACCAATTCCAATCTGATCAAGTTAAAAAGCTTTTGCACAACTAAGGACACAATCAACAAAGCAAATAGACAACCTTCAGAATGGGAGAAGATATTCATGAGTTAAGGATCTGACAAAGGACTAATAACCAAAATCTACGAAGAAGTCAGACAAATCAGTGACAAAAGAGCTACTCCATTAGTCATTGGGTAAGGGACGTGAATAGCATCTTTTCCCAAGAGTACAGACGAATGGGCAAAAAACACATGAAAACATGTTCATCTTCCCTAATCATCAGAGAAGTACAAATCAAAACCGCTTTGAGATATCACCTAATCCCAATGAGAATACCCTATACCACAAGATCCCAAAGTTGCAGTTGCTTGTGTGGGTATGGAGAGAGGGAACACATAGGCACTGTTGCTGGGATTGCAAGCTAATATAGCCTTTTGGGAAAGACATGGAGAATCCTAGAAGAGCTAAAAGAAGACCTTCCATTTGATTCTGCAGTCCCGTTACTAGGTATCTACTCAGAAGAAAATATGTCATTTTATTCTAAGAATAGTTACTCTTGAATGTTTATAGCAGCTCAATTCATAATCACAAAGATGTGAACACAACCCAAGTGCCCATGAATACTTGAGTGGATTAATAAACTATGGTATATGTTTACAGTAGAATACTATACAGCCATGGATTTAGAGAGTATTCGTTCCCTAAGTATCTCAAGAATGGAAAAGCAAGCATCCCATGTACTCAATACTATTTTGAAACTAGTAGATTAACAAGATTTCTCTTGTGTAGTAGGCCCACACAAGAGAAAAACAAATTCAAGAAGGAGTAGAAGGAGATTAAGTTCCCACCTAACAAGTACAATGTTGGGATGTATGGCACACTTCATGGGTGAAGGACTCAATTGCATCTCAGACTTTACCTTACAAATACAAACAGTATAACTGAATTGTAGGTACCCTTACATTAATCTGAAAGATTTTTTATAAATTTCAAGAAAAAAATTTTTTTTTCACTTGGAGAGGTAACCAAATATTACCTGGCTTTAATTTTAGAGATTGGAAATACTTCCTGTTATTACCTTAGTAATTACTGCCTTATGTTCCTCCATATTCTTGGGGAGTATATTCTAGGACCCCCAGTAGATTCTTGAAACCCTGGTTAGTGCTGAACCCTATATATATTATGTTCTTTTGACCTAATAACCAACAGGACCACTAAGTGACTGATAGGCAAGTAGCATATACAATGTGAATACACTGGGTGATTCTTGTCTTTGGTGCAAGAGTTTATTATGTTATGAGTAGATTGTAGATTAGAATGGCTTACAATTTAAAATTTATGTATTATTTATTTTTGGAATTTTCTGTTTAATGTATGTGGACTACAGTTGACCACATGTAACTGAAACCGTGGAAAGCATAAGCATAGATGGGGGCTACTGTATTTTATAACCTCATTAAATGTCTGAAATACATATGTTTATTTAACTCAGGTTTATTAACCTATATCATTATTATGAAATGTTTTCAAAACAATATGTTATATATATGTGAGTTTTGAAGTTAAATATATACGTATCACTCAGGTTTTGGGGCCTTGTTTTTGGTGTGTGTGTGTGTGTGTGTGTTTGAGTTTTTGAAACAGAGTCTTACTCTGTCACCTTAGGGTGGAATGCAGTAATGCATTCATAGTTCACTGCAGCCTCAAACTCTTGGACTCAAGCAATCCTCCTCTTTCAGCTTCCATAGTAGCTAGGATTATAGGTATATGCCACCACTCTGGGCTGATTTTGAAATTTGTTTTGTCAAGACTGGATCTTGCTATTTTCCTGTACTGGTCTCAAACTTTTGGCCTCAAGTGATCCTATGGCATCAGCCTACCAAAGTGTTGTGATTATTTATAGGTGTGAGCCACTGGGCCTGGCTTCACCCAGTTTTTGACATAGAGTATTGCTAGGGCTGTTGAAGTATTTGTCATGTACCCGCTTGAACTTAGCTTTAAGTCACAGTTCATACAATTCTACTGCCTTTATATTAGACCTTATTATGAAAACTTAAATCTAAATAGAATTATATGTTTTTTTGAGACAGAGTCTTACTTTGTTGGCTTCAGTAGAGTGCTATGGGGTTATAGCTCACAGTAACTTCAAACTCTTGGGCGGAAGCAATCCTCTTGCTTCAGCCTCCCAAGTAGTTGGGACTACAGCCACCCACCACAATGCTCTTGCTTAGGCTGGTCTCCAACTCCTGAGCTCAGGCAGTCCACCCACCTCAGACTCCCAGAGTGCTAGGGTTACAGGCCTGAGTCATCACGCCTGGCCTTATAAAATTATAATTAAATGTAATATTGGTTGTCCTTATCTAGAATTTTTTAATAGAAAACTGTAAGATGGGCTTGGCACCGCAGCATAGTGGTAATGGCACCAGCCATATAAACCCAGGCTGGTGTGTTCGAACTTGGCTGGGGCCAGTTAAACAACAATGACAGCTGCAACCAAAAAATAGTCAGGCACTGTGACAGGCGTCTGTAGTCCCAGCTACTTGGGAGGCTGAGGCAAGAGAATCACTTAAGCCTAAGAGTTTGAGGTTGCTGTGAGCTATGACGCCCCAGCATTCTACCCAGGGGCATAGACTCTGTCTCAAAAAAAAAGGAAGGAAGGAAGAAAAAAAAAGAAAAACTGTAAGATGGATTCTGGTATTTTCAGTCAGAGTAAATATGATAAAATTGACAGCCTTTCTCTTTCAGTTTTATGACAGTATGCAGCTGTGTCTTCTAGTTTACAAAATCATTTTTAAAGGTGTCACACTGAATCCAGGCTGCTAATTACTCAGAAATTATTCAAATCATTTTTGACCCTTGGAAATATCATCATCAAAATTCATATAAGTCTGGCAGCCATCTTTATTGCTCTTAATACTAGTACTGTAGATGTATAGTAAAATGTAGATGAGTTTACGAGTAGGAAAGTGATTTGTATATTTGTACATGTAATATACCATTTTGGCTTTATTTTTATTAGACATACATCATTTTTGTGCATTTTTGTAATACAGAATGTTTAGGTGCATTTTTATCTTAGGTATTATTGATGTCTGTTTTCTTTCATAAATATTCTTTTTTCTCCAATAGATTCTTTTAGCTTGCTTTTTAAATTAAAAACTTTTTATGAGATGGGGTCTGTCTTTGTTATCCAGGCTGGTCTCAACCTCCTGGCCCCAAGTGATGTTCCTTGCTCATCCTCCTGATTATTGGCATGAGCCACTGCGCCTGGGTTTCCCCAGTAAAACTTGGGGACGTAATAACCATGGAGTGGGCAGTTTATCATCTATCTCCCTAGTTCCTTTACTATTAGAAAACTAATCTTAACATACTTTATTTTATTATGAAGGAAACCAAGTTAATTATAAAAATTCAAGTAATGGAGAGCATATTAAGTTGAAATAGTTTTCCTTCCTTTCCACCCTTTAAGGAAGTAACATTCAATAGTTTGATACATGTTTTATTTGTATTTAAACAATTTTTAGTTATAATTGACATTATTTATAATGTTCTAGGACTTCCTTGGGGTTTTTTTGGGGGGGGGTTAATTTCACAGTGTCTTCACAGACATCTTTCTCTTATTATATACAGAACTTCTGTCATTTCATTTAAAAGCTATTTACTCTTTCATTTTTGGAATGAAACCTAATTTGTTTATCTAGTCCTCTATTGATGGAAGTTTAGATTATTTTCATCATTTGGACAGATATTTTAGCTTTAAAATTTGTCACTGGTTAATATGCTTTTATCAAAATTAAAAGCTGTGGTTCAATAGTGCTCATTAATTATAGGTCTTTGGGCAGCTGCCCTGGTCTTATGGTATAGGAGCCATGAGCATTCCATTTCTATTCCGTCTTTTTGGAATCTCTCCTCTTTCAGCTCCCCATTCTTCATCTCCGTGTGCACCAGATGCGTCCTCGTCCTTTATTGCTTCCCCTTTTCTTTCCCACCCCTGCTGTCTTAAACTTGGGTTCAGGTTAGAAGAGGGTGAGAGGAGAGGCTCATAATTATGTGTTCTGATGTAGAAATCCTCTGTTCTAGGGTAGAGAACCATCCTCTGGAAAAAAATGACAAGGAATGAATCCTGAGATTTGTTCCTTCTTGGGTTACTTCTTGAGTTTGTGAGTTGAGTGGTTTTCCCCAGAGTTCTTAGCTCTATATTTTAAGCTTTATCGTTCACTCCAGCATACTACCGTTTTATTCTTGTACTCAGTTTAACTCTTGAATAATGATTCTCAAAGAATGTTTTTATCTTCACTGAAGTTCTGTAACCATGATTATGGAATTCTGCTGCCAAAGTATAATTCTTGCAATGTTTCTACAGTTTAGAGGGAAAACTGTTCAATGTAAAAATTTCAGTTTTCTCCCAGTGTTTCTTAAACATCTTGATGCTTGTTATATCAGAAAAATACCTGAAGGAGAGTGAAATTATTTCTAGACAAACCTTGGAGAATTATGGCCCAAGATGGAAAATTCCAGATTTTGATTGGAAGTGGTAGTGGTAGTAATGTTGGTACAGAAAAGAAAATGATTGAGAATTTACAGTGATAAAAGATTCCATTCACCCTTGCCTCAAACCATTATAATCCCCTTTTAAACCATTACAATCCCCTTTTATCTCATTCTACCATATCATTTGTTCTACCCCATCATCATCTTTTCATTCTCTTCCTGAATCTCTGGTCACTGGACTTACCATTCAGCTCATAAGAGCTCAAGGAGTCATAGTTTCCGCAGTGGTATTTGGAGAGGCAATATTGTCCTTGGCTGTATGCTGACAATATTAGTGTTCTGGGTATACTGTAGAATAAATTGATTTTTCTGTGCTGACCTGGATATTTCATTATTTCTGTGGAACATTCAAGCTTTTAAACATTGTTTTAGAAGATGTACAGTGTGTAATTTTGTGGATTACAGATGTAAAATATTTTTCTTGCCTTTCAAGAATTTTTTCTTTCCTTTTCTTTGGATTTTAAGACAGAGCTGCACTAT